>NC_090923.1:1171624882-1171927912 GCF_040938575.1 Ambystoma mexicanum
CACAGATATGAATCGTAGCTGCTGTATAGCCGAGCCGGGGTGCCCACGTTGTCAGGTTGATTACTCTCTTTTGATTTCATGTGGACATTATCGTGCCCCAACATGCAGCCCGCTGAGGCTAGTAAGGATTCAGTCAACAGCGGCTCTGCAACTCCATGTTGATGGGAGTCGGTCGTTTGATGGCTGTTTAGGCTATATGGGTTTGAATTTGTGTCATACTCAATGACAGGTAAGTCATTTTCTGAGGATGCCGCCGGTTGGGCCTCCAAAAGCACCTCAGCGTGACTTCTGTTCTTTGCGTTTGCTTCTTCTCGAATCGTATCATAAGAAAGGCAGGATACAGATCCTGTTGCTGGTGTCAAAGTGACATTGAATGTAGGTGAATTTATAGCCTGGCAGTCAAAAGAATCATCAGAGCTAGAGGATGAAATTGAAGTACAGGTTCTTTTACGAGGCTTGCAGCCACTTACCAGAGATGTTGTCAGAAGTTCGACGGGCTCGATCCCTCCGGCAGCCAGAAAGCGTTGCTACCGTCGAGTGAGCGGGTGCGCTCCTCCGTCTTCACCGCTGGACTGGGGGTGCACAACGGCTTCAGTCATATGGAGCCCTGCGGGTCCAGGCTCCAGCCTATCCATTAAGGACGTAGATCTTGGTCAGCAGGAGTCGTGTGCTACCACTGGCAACACTGGCAACACTGGCAACACTCAGCTTCACTTTGCGTCGCTCCACGACCGGGGCTGAGTATTTAGCAGGAAAATGGACCTTCCGGGCACAAAGAGTTAGATAGCCTGCACAATCCACAGTCCAAGGAACACTGGTAACACTCAGCTTCACTCCATATGTGAACTTTTCTAATAAAAAATACTGAGGCTGAAAAGGCTGAGTTTTTCTATTCAAATATTTTCACCCTTTTAAAAAAATTTAAAGAAATGTGGGGCGGAGGGACAGACCTCTCGCAGGCCCTCACCACCCCCCAACATTCCGCCTATTCTAATTCATTCCCTTACCCAACTCCCTATATTATTTATTTGCAAATAAGGTGCAAAAAGGACAACAAATTTGACCAAAAATACCTCTGCATTTTTAGCCTCGCTGTTTTGGTATTCGAGATTTTTGGGTATTACCACAAAAGAACAAGTTACTTACCAACTGGAAACGTTCTTTCGACTGGATGTTCCTCCCACGTATTCCTCATCTTTCTTATACGTATCTCTCCAGCTTCGCTGCTTCTGAAAAATGTTCTCGCCAGAGGGTGTTGTGCACGATGTCCCTCGAGGGTCGCAGTGGCGTGCCGACATCACCAGTAGTATAAATAGCTTGTGCCACACCCGTTGGCTTCAGTTCTGTTTTTTCGTTTTATAATTCGAGGAACCATCCAGGCGTACCCCAGACTGTAAGTGCTTCAGGAACGCAGAGTGTAAATCACGTAAATTGTACAGCGGGGTAGGATGGGAGGGGCTATGAGGAATACGTGGGAGGAACATCCAGTCGAAAGAACGTTACCAGTTGGTAACTAACTTGTTCTTCAAATGGATTGTGTCCTCCCAAGTAGTCCTCATCTTTGATAGTCTCCCAATTTTGGAGGTGGGAGTACTATTTAGTCTTATCATGAATGGAATGAAGTACAGCCTTTGCAAAAAGGCCTTCTTGGGAAGAAGAGTCTAAGCAGTAATGCTTAACGAAAGTATGAATTGAAGCCCACGTTACAGCTGAGCAGATGTCAATTACAGGGACTCCCCTCTGAAGAGCCGCGGAAGTTGCCTTGCCCCTCGTGGAATAAGCCCCACGCCCTTCCGGCGGTTCCTTTGCAGCTAACCTGTAAAACTCCCCAATAGCTACAGTAATCTAGCGGGGTATAGTCTGTTTTGTCACTGCCAATCCCAATTTAGCACCGGTACAACCCACAAAGAGTTGGTCATCTATGCAACCTCTCCTCCTCTTTGCCCAAATGAGGAGGGTAGAAAGTTCAGCGCTAGTCTGATTGCCCTCAGCTCTAAAAGGTTGACGTGTAGTTTGGACTCCGATGGAGACCAACGACCGCCGATTGTCAGTTTGTTGGTGTGGGCTCCCCACCCCGTGAGTGAGGCGTCCGTCACTACAGTTATCTCTGGCCATTGTTGCCAAAAAGATTGTCCCTTGAGAATGTTGTCCTCGCAAGCCCACCAAATCAAGTCTTGAGCCACTCTGCTCGGAACCAGAAGATCTGACATGTTCCCTGAAAATTGGGACCACTGAGTCCTGAGAGCCTACTTGTGTGTCAAGGCCTCAGTGTGGCTTAGAGGCGGCTGCAGCAGCGGCTGTGGGAAAAGATGCCATTGCTGGGGCTGACTTAGCACCCCTTCCTCATCTACCACAAGGGAATTTTCTTTGTCCTTTCTGTACGGCCTGTCCTCTTCCTCTACCAACTGAGGAATAGTAACGAAAAGGACGACCTCTCCAGGAAGATGAGCCCGAATACAGTTGCTGAGGTTGCTGAATGGAGGCGCCAAAGGGATTTAGCTGCCGCCTTGGTGGTCTGCAGCTTCTCCAGGCTTTCATCCTCTTTGCTGCCGAACAACCTTGATCCGTCAAAAGACATGTTGAGTAGCCTGGCCTGCACGTCCGGTGCAAGCCCCGACTTTCTCAACCACGCAAATCTGTGCTGTACCACGCTTGCAGCCATGGATCTGCTAATACTGTCAGCAGTATTCAATCCTGATTGGAGACACTCTCCCATCGCCTCCTTGCCATCCTTAACTATATTCAGAAAGCCTTCCCTTTCCTCGCCTTCTGGAATATGTTCAGCCACCATCTTAACACAGTCCCACAGGGTATGGGTAAACCTGGCTAGGGTACAGGTGACATTAGTGGACTTTAGGGCCATACTGCCCGAGGTAAACACCTTGCAAGCCCAAGCGACCACTTTATCGTCTATCTGGGGGGATAGAGGGATAGGCTGACTGTCTGGTTAAAGTCGCAGTCTGGACCACCAAACTCTCAGGCGCAGGGCGTTTGCTGAGATAATCAGGGTCAATGGTTGATGGCCTATATTTCCTGGCCAGATTCAGGATTCTCCCAGTTAGCCACCACCTTCCTCTGAAGGGTCTTATGAAAAAGTAGAACTGGGTCTTTTTGGGGACCCTGATCTAGGATGTCTGTCATGTCATCCTGTTCGAAGTTTGGGGAGGCCCTACTCCAACCCATGTACTCAGTAACCATGTTCATGAGATTCCTGTACCCTGAATCTGCATGAAAGGTCAGGTTTAGCAAACTCCAACTCTGGTGATGTATCAAGACCAATGGCAGAGTGGAGAGAGTCGCAGAGACCTTTCATTCTTGACTCGGTCAGTTAATTCCTCAGGCACTTCTCTAGTGCCAAATCTGACTCCCAATGGAGAAATATCCTCCTCTAAGGCAGTTTCGTACGCAAATATAGAGGACATTGACTTTAATAAGTCTGTCTTTGGTACATGTGTGTACCTTTTCTCCTGAATCAGGAGGGAATCTAAGGTATCGTCGATGACGTCTTCGATAAGAGTAAAATGTTTACTTTGACTTCGGCGCCGATGGCGCAGATGAAATTATCAAATGTTTCGTGTCTTATGCTTCTTTGCCGGTATCGGAGACGGACTCTCTTGGGTCGAAAGCTTTGACACCTTAAAGTGGGGTTGAGAATGTAGAGTTTCCAACCTATTACTTGACTTCGCAAAAGTAGTTTTTGACCTTCCTGCGTCACCCAAAGAAGCGACCGGGGCCTGGCTCTTTCGAATCTCTTTTGAGGGGGTCTGGGACGCATTCTCAAAGATTCACAACATTTCCAGCCTAAAAGCATTCCACTTGCTGGGGGAATCTGACCTAGTCGGGCATCGTATAACCTCAGCGGGGGTGTCTGATGACGAAGAGGGAGACCTATGATGTCTCTTTTTCGCCTTCTTTGAAGCAGAAGACGAAGATAGTCTCGACAGACTCCTCGACCGAGACCTCTTCAAGTGCTTATGCTGAGTAGAGTCCTTTAACTCACCAGACTTTTTATATTTCTTCGAAGAGTCCTTCAAAGCTTCCGCCCCCACTGCCAATTTACCTTTGCGTTCCTGAAGAGCTTTTTCAGTCATAGACTGACAAGAGCCGCAGTCGTCGTTCCGATAGGCGGAACCCAAACACCGAAAGGCAGACATGGTGAGGGTCTGTTATCGGCATTTTTTGCCCCAGTCGTGACATTTTTTAAAACCCGATTTAGGGGTAGAATGAGTCAAAGAAGACCTTTTTTCTTGAGGAAAAAACGAAGCGTGCCGTTATCTTGAAGCAAAGCTATCGGAAAAACGGAACTGAAGCCAACGGGCGTGGCATGAGCTATTCATACTACTGCTGACGTCAACACGCCACGGCGGCCCTCGAGGGACATACGCCACGACATTGTGCACAGCGTCATCTGCCGTTTTGAAGCAGCAAATCTGGCGAGATACGTATATCAAAGATGAGGAATACGTGGGAGGACAATCCATTTGAAATTGGGCATTTAGATACAAGTGCCAAAATCAAAAAATTCATTTTTAATATTTTTAAAAAACCGATACAAACTTTTTGCATGATGATTCATATCTTCCAAATTATTGAAGAGTTTACCATATTCTAAATTTGGTGTAGCAAATGCATTTGTACACAAGAGGATTATAAAGAAGAGGCAATGTATATTAAAAACAATTGAATTGCTCCTACATACTTTTCATCCAAAAGCGGTCAGTTGTATCATAACATTCAGGAAATTTCCTAACAGGAGGTATAACAAAGCAAACGAGAGTCAATATAAGTTGTAATTAATTCCCACTTATGATTATGTTGGTCCAAATGCTAATACGAACATTGTCACACAATTGTGGCCCATCATACAAGCAGACGTTGAATGACAGACTGCTTTTAAACTGCTGTTGGTAGCACTAAACGCCAAAAGAACTTAAAAGACCTGTCCATTGGAGCCATTGAAATTCAGCAAAAGGAAACTCACATTTTTATTGCACCACCAAAATAGAAAAAGTGACATCTGTACTCTTAGTCCGCAGTCCCCTTTCCTCCATACTGTGGGGACAGGACCAAATCACTTTTGCACAGCACAAAAGTAAATTTTCCTTTAAGAAATGTAGGTTGCATGATGGGCTCCACAACGTTGGCGTGGCTAGCCCCGCTGACTCCTCCTACCAGCAACACCCCATCATTCCTTGCATCTGCTAGACAGACACCTGACTATCAGTCTATTTAGAGGGGGACAGCGGGCAGGGCATATGGAGGAATCGGTACTATTGACTAAGAGTACAGAAGTCACTACAGCAAGTAACTTACTTTTATGCCCAGTCCCCTTTCCTCCAAACTTATGGGAGAATACAAAGCACTAATCCCCTTGGGAGGCTGGCAATCTAGGAAAACGGATTGTGTAGGACTGACTGCTCAAACCTGGCATCACCTCTGGCTTAAGTGTTCAGACAGTAATGTTTGCAAAACGGAGAAGACCAAGTTGCTGCCTTACTGATGACATCACATGGGACGTTCCTTTGGAAAGCAACATCTGTGGCCTTATCTCCGACTGCATGGGCGTGCAAGCCTGTGGATACTGTTTTTTTTTCCTGTAGTCTGGAAGCTTCAGTGATGCTGGAGACAATCCGTCTTACTATTTTGGCCTTTGATACCTGAAGGCCGCCTGCTGGCCGCCGAAAGACACAAACAAGCTCTTTTTTTGTAAGCTTTTGATCGGTCCAAATAAAATGCAATTGCCTGTCACACATTAAGTGTATGCAAAACACTAGCCCCGTCTGTCTGCGGGGATGGAAGAAATGTATGCAAAATAATCTCTATTCAAGTGCAAAGCCGACACCAACTTTAGCAAAAATGTAGGGTGAATTCTCAGCACCCCTGTGAAAGATGGCATATTGTTATGAGACAGACAACTTGAGAATCTTGCTAATTTTTCTAGTGGAAGTTACTGCCATTAAAAATGCTGTCTTCCATGAAACAAGCAGTATATCTGCTGAAGGCAAGGGCTCAAATGGCTTATGTGAATTGCTGCCAATACCACATGGAGATCCCATACCAGGTGAGGCTTAGCCACTTGTTGGTAAATATGAAGCAAGCCCTCAAAGTGTCTCTTTATAACAGGGTTTGACGTGGATATATTGAGGTACGGAGAACTGACAAACTCCTACAGCATGGGTATGTGCAAGAAGAATGTTTATTAATGCCTGTTAAAGCCAGATAAGATTTTTTTTAAAGGGAGGATGTTATCCAATTAAGGATGTAGTCAATTAAATGAAAGCCCTAGCATCCAGAAACAGACCGAGTCCACTTACTCGTATATTGTGACCTCAGAGATTGCTTTCTGGCAGCCTGCATGATAGTAAGATTGTGATCTAAAATGCCTAATCCAGTAAACACTAACTGTTCAGGTACCAGGCAGCTAAATTCAGAGATGTGGGGTGTTGGGGGTGGGGGATAGAGGGGGCAAACACCCTCCCACCAGCTGAGACAGGAAATCTGGCGTCACAGGTAAAATCCATGGGCCATGAGGATAAGGAAAAGCAGATCAGAGTGCCAAATCCTGGTAGGCTAGTTCAAAGCTATCAAGAGTGCAGCTGTTCGCACTTTTTAATTTCTAAAACACCCTCGGAATCAGAAATAAGGGGAGGAAAATGCATAACACGCTTCTCCTTACCAAAGGATCTGTAGCGTTTCCCCTTATGAGTCCGGGTCCCGCCCTAAAAGAGCAGCAAACCATGGACACATGCAGCTCTGCAATGTAGCAAAAATACACACCTGAGAAGACCCCAGCCTAGGAAAGTCTTCTGTGGAACAGATTCCTTCAAATCCCGTTCGTGATTGTAGGGGGATAAGCGGCTTATTGCGTCTGCCACTGTGTTGAGTTCTCCAGCTAAATGAAGAGCCTGGAGAGAAATCTGGTGTTGCACTGCCCACTCCCAAATCTGAATGACTAGACGACACAGGTGGAGATCCCCCCCCCCCCCGCTTGTTTATATAAAACATGGCTGTCATGCTAGCGGTACTCAGAAGAACCCTTGAATTATGAATCATGGGCAGGAAGGATGCGACTGCTTTGAAAATTGCTAGTAACTCTAGCACATTGATATGTACTGACTGGCTTCTCTGTAGGAGACCACAGAGCAAGAGTCTGAACTTGCCCCAGTGTAGCTACCCAGCCTGTTAGCGACGAATATTAAGTTATGGTGTGAACATGGGGAGCATCTTGAAATGGGACCCTTAGTTGGAGGTTTTTGTTGTCCTTCCACCAGAGTAGGTCCTGCTTCAATTCGGGTGGAATCTGGATCTTTTTCGATTGTGGATCCCTCTTTTTTTAAAAAAACTTTATTGATTTTACAACATAGAAAAAAATGCAAAGTCCTGTTGGAGAGGGACCTCCTTACTCTTCCACCTCTGCGCAATTAGTGTCATGGCTGCGATTATAAGGATTGCCCTAGCCTTCCCCTGAGATACAGGTTCCGCCGCACTGGTAGCCCGCCAACTCCTAGGAGGACCTCCTCTGGGGGTCTGCTACTGCCTGGTCCGAATACTTGCTCCTGAGCCTTTGGACCTCCAGCCAAAAGGGCCTAATTTTTGGGCATGTCCACCAGATATGCTGCGTGGTGCCCTCCATCCCACATCCCCACCAACAGTTCCCAGAGGTAGTAGGATTAGATCTCCCGAAGACGGGCCGGTGTATAGTGCCACCTGAACAAGATCTTGTACCACATTTCCTGCAGCTGAGATGCTTTGACCAATTTGGGAATTTTCCTCCATAACCTTTCCCACTCTTCTCGCTCTTTTGTCCTTCCCAAGATCTGTTCCCACCTCCACATATACTTCCATGGACTTCTGGCAGTTGCTTCGTCCAAAATCTTATATAGATTGGATATTAAACCCTTGGACCCATCATTAGACAAAAGGAACCTCTCAAACCGTGTATTTTCCCTTGTTGCAGGCCGTTTGTTCACGGGATTCAGGACCCAATGGCGCAACCGCGCGTATCTAAGTCTTTTCCCCCTCCTTCACCCCGTACTCCCTCTTACACTCCTCGAAGGAGAGAATCCTCCCCACTCCCCCTGAAACATATCACCCAGCCATTTACAGCCCCCCTCCTGCCACTGTTTAAATGCTCCTCCCTCCATCCCTGGGGTGAAATCTCCATTGTTGAACAGGGGTGTAAAGGGGAAGGGAAAGGTAGCAATTCCCTTGTTCCTCACCAATTTGTCCCAATACGCCATCAATTCCGTAATGGTGCTTTCATATACATGCTTGGGCCTATGCTGTTTAGGGAGCCACAAGACCTCCAACAAGCTGCGGTGTGCCACCGCTCGGTCCATTGCTACCCATTGCTTGCCTTGAGTGGCTTCTCCCTCCTGGAGCCAGTCTCGGATTACCCGTAATTGCGTTGCCTCATAATACTGTTGGAAATTTGGTAGTGCCAGATCCCCCCTCCTGTCTAGGAGCCGTTAACAGGTGCCTGCTAACCCGTGGTTTTTTTCCTTCCCACAGAAAATCTCTAGTTAAAGATCCCAATTTCTTAAAGAAGCCCGAAGGAATTGCCTGAGGTATTGCCTGGAAGAGGTACAACAAACGCGGAAGGGTTACCATTTGACCGTTGCCGCCCTGCCTAACCACGAGATCCGAAGGCCCCTCCATTCCAAGAGAATTTGCTGCTCTTAAATGAAGGGACACAGTGCAAACCTTTTCGCTATATGATTCCAGCAACTTCTGTAGAGAGCGGATTAGAACTCTGCGTACCGAATGATGTAGTTTGAGAGTTTTCACCAAAAATAGCTGACGCAACCCCTGAAGACTGTTTGTGGAACTGCCGACAGGCTTGGAGTTTCCGAGTACAGCGCCTTATAGCTAAATAAATTTATTTTGCTGACAGTGGGCACAGAATGCAGATTTTTTCAAACGTCCTTGGCCTTAGCCAATACTGCTAAGGAATTTGTTTTGCCAGTTTTATTAATTGACAACTGATAAAACACCAGGCTCCCAGTCCAATTTTTCTAGAAGAGGAAACCCCAGAAAGTCCTGAATGCCAGCCATCCTGATCTGAAATGCCCTAGCGAACAAGGAGATCTCTTCCTCGCTCTCATCAACGTTATCGGTGCCTCCTTCAGTGTGTGCAGGTGGAGCCTTAACCGAATCTGTAGTTAGAAGAAAGGTGTCCCCCCCCCCCCCCCAGTATTGTCCCTACAAGGAAGGGTAGTTTTGTCAGATTTCGGAACCACAATAACTAGGTTGCTGGGTGAGCCAGAGTCTGCAGTAGGTGCTGTGGCAGAGGGCTGCAAAGGGGCAGAAGGAACCGGCGCAGATGGAATGGCATGGTAAATGACTTCCCTTATTACATTCTTAAAATAACATTTCATAGAGTAAATGCTTGATTCTGTGGAACTTTTTAAATAATCTATCGTCAGAAGAGGCAGAAGGAGTCAGTGGGTGTTCAAGTGGCTGTTGCGGAGGGTGCAGGATACCAAGCTGGTTGACTAACCGGAGGATGTGCCACATATCTGAGGGAAGATGTCACCATGTACGCAGTCAACCAAGTTGGCATTGTCCTTATCCAACGGAGGAGGGAGCGGAATTTGGTGGGGTAGTGACGTCACTGAGTGTATAGATTCTGTTGAAGACAACTCAGATATTTTTTCCGCTGCCCGGGACACTGAGACTGAAGGAGGATTGCATTTCCTCTGATACTTTGCTGCCATTTTGAACAGGGATTGTTGCCCTTGTAACTGTGTCACACCTCGAGAAGAATGTTAATGTGCCTCGCAGGTTGTAATATTCATGGAACCTGCTATTTGAGGCAAGCTAGAGATGCAGGGAGCTTTGCTTAATGCAGAGCTCTCTTTTTTTGAGACCCTTGCAGGTTCCCGGGGCGTACCACGGAAGGTAAGTCCTCAGAGAAAATTCTGGAAGGTCGAAGACCCTCAGACCATTTGGGCCCATAGGATTATGATGCTGAGGCATCACCTCAGGTCTGGAAGACCCAGTAATAGACCCTGTGGGGTGCTCAGTGTCACCACTGGTAAAAGTCTGGATTGACTTGGTGACCATTCTGGTCACAATCCGTGAAAGGACCTCAGTGTTTGAACTGGTAGAAGCTGAGACAGCCTCGGCACGGACCCTGCTGACAGAGTGGCTAACCGCAAAGGGACTTGCATCCCTCCCGCTTATGCAGGGTGCCCGACTTGCCTGCTTTGAGGACTGTGAAGAATGAATTCCTATCTGTGGCTGGGCACGGAACACTACTCTCCACCGCATAAGTCTCCTACGAAGAGTCTGGGGTGACAGCACGTGGCAGGAGGAACAGGACACCCACCAATGGCTGGGGCCTAAACACTCCAAGCAACATGCGTGGGTATCCACTGCCGCAAAGTGCCTGTGGCAAGAAGTGCAGGTCGAAAACTTGGTGAAGCCCTTCATAAAACTTAATAAAATATTTAAATATTATACAATGCCATATAACATTTGTTTGAATTGCATGTGTGGGAACAATTCATGTGGGATAGATGACTCTCCACAATAGAGTGGGTTTGTTAGCACAAATAGGATAGGTGACCTAAACAGATGGAATCTCAGGTAGAAAGTTGTTTCCTCATGGCTTATCAAAATATCCAAAATGTGAAACAAAGTAATCGATTGTTAAACAGCCATGAGCAGGTGCTTTTTTTTTCTCAAAAAGCACATTGGATCCATACATTGAAGTTTTCAGAAGGTCTGAACAAGAGTTGATTTTTAAAAGCATTTTTCTGATGGTTCAGATGTTCGTTCCAATATTGAAGTAAAGCAAAAACTGTAGGACTTGGTCAGAAGGACTGCAGACGAATATGCAGAGTACAGCGTTATTCTGGGGAGCTAAATAATGACAGGTTTAACATTGGTAAATTGACTTCTTCTCCCACTATTAGTGTAATGTTTTGTATAGGAACAAAACTACGTCCTGTTGGTATTATGTGAAATACAGCTGTTAGTAGGTTTTCAGGGTTTAAAATCAGCCAGTCAAAATTACATCTTTTATGTTCATATAAGGTCAGAATGATAGTGACATCCCAGAAGTGAGCTTGGATCACAGACAGAGGCACCAAACACAGTATTGAAACAGTTGCATGCATTTAGTTCTTATTTGAGTAAGACATTCCTTAAAATTGGTTAAATTAAGTATTAATACAGGGTATCTAATGTTTAGTCAAGGTAATGGTGTTCATTTTTTGTAAATAAAAACATCTGAAGAAGTTGCAAACTGTTAGGCAGAATCCTGTGCAGTTCCATTAGGGAGCACTACAGAAGATTAAGACTACAGGTATATGCAATAAATCCCCTTTGGTATCAGTCTGGACCATAAAGATTTAGTTGGTAGCTGTGGCTAAGCAGTCAGACTTATCTCAAGAGGGAGATGAGCAGTATTCAGGGTTTACACAATAGGACTACAATACTGTGGAACAAGGAAACACTGACCAAAGCTTTGTATCAAAAAGAATATATATATTTATTTTACACACTCTGATGTTCACACACAAATCACTATTCTTAAAGTTAGTTAAAACAGTCAGGAAAAGTATAGACAACTCCCTATTTAAATTGTAGACAAGTTTGAGCAAGAGAGAAAACTGAGCAAAACGGCACAGTGATCTAACAATTTCTTCAGAGGGAGGGAAAGAAGTTATACAGGTTTAGACTCCTAAAACACACCAGCAACACTTCCCAAGTGGATTGTGAACAAGTTAAGCAAGGCAGCACTTTAGCATCAACAGTACTTTGGTGAAAACCGAGCAAAATGGCACTTCAGCAATATATAAAAGGGAAGGAAAGGTGTTGTAAGAGTTTTAGGTGCACCAACGCATTTCTTGGAGAGAAACAATCTAGAGAAGGCAGTTGTAACAGATTTAACCAGAGTCAAGAGGCTTGTGCCAGAGTCAGTGGTACAAGGTAAAGTGCCTAGGTTCAAAATGTTCTAGTAGCTGCAGTCAAGTCTTTGTCAAATGATTGAAAAGGCGGTTGCAGAACGTAGAAAGATAACGTTAGACGAAAAGGCGGCCAGCCCAGAAGGTAAGTAAAGGATTTAAAACACCTTTAGCAATACCAAACGACAAAAGGGAGGCCTGGCGGAACTATGTACCTTGAAAGTGGAAGAGGCTCCTGCGGTGGTGGTAGTTCCTGGCAGTTCGGGAGATCCAGCAGATGAAGCGAGGCTCTCGTCGTGGAGGAAGGTTCGAGTTACTGCACTGTCCAGGGTTGAAACCAGCCGCGGTGCTGCCAAAATAGAATAAAAGGTATGCTCCTTTAAATCACGGTCGTGGTGGACGGGTGCCTGGCTATCCGGTCTCCTAGTGCTTGGCACTGGAGATTCGACCAAGGCAGGTCCT
Organism: Ambystoma mexicanum; assembly: GCF_040938575.1. NCBI lineage: Eukaryota > Metazoa > Chordata > Amphibia > Caudata > Ambystomatidae > Ambystoma > Ambystoma mexicanum. The sequence goes on from NC_090923.1 coordinate 1,171,637,257, forward strand.
GGAAGGCGATTGGCGAACTGGTTGACCCCACCAGCTCAAGGGAAGAAGACTCTTGCAGGTGAAGATCCTCGAGTCGTTGGAGAAAAGTGGTGAGGATCTGCAGCAGGGCTTCGCCTGTGGTTCAGTTGTTGCAGATGTGGCTTCTCTCCTCTTCGGCTTCTTAGTTCCAGGGCGACGTCTTGTCCTCCAGTCCTCAGGACCCTGCTTTTATGCAGCAAGACCCCCATTCATACAGCCTAGCTGTCACTCACACAGTGGGGTGGCTATCCTGGAGGGATAACCCCCCCAGCCTATCAGGGCAGAGTGCGACTCGGGTTGCCTAGGTAACCCTGTCCAGGGTGCCTATTCCCCCTTCCACACATCCTGTCTACCCCAGACTCAGTGGCGGCGAAAGGAGGGCTTCTGTGCAGAAGCCCGCCAAAAGGACGAACAAAGGATCCCCGACCTGGGTTAGGATTTCAGAGAACGACATAAGAAATAAATATTATTAAAGTTCTGGCAATAAAAACCTACCGGAGTTAATATTAAAATAAACCGGTGGTATGTTAGAGGCTGTCAGTAAAAGTGGTAGCCTCGAACAATGGGAAAATCCGATAGGAAAATATTCACAGTCGAATATTTACAGTAGTAACCACTGCCACCAGCCAGAAACTTTTGAGAGAGGGACTTTACAGTACCCCCTCGAAAATGAACACTAGGGAAAAACTATTAACCCTTTCCAGTACTTCCATAGTAAGATGGGTTGTACTGTAAAGTCAATGGGGCCTTTACCTGCCCTGGGAGACAGTAGTCAGTCCCAGGGTATGGAGTCTATGTTTGGGGGTCGCTACGACACCCCTGTGGTACGGGACGGAGAGTGCTGTGTACCACACATGTTAAAAAGATGATTCCTATGAGGGTGAGAAAAACCCCATAGACCATAAGTACACAAGATAGCCTACAACACACACTAGCAATCTGTCTAAGAGTGGGGAAAAAGGGTCTCGCTCTTAGCAGGAGAAAAAAAATAACCCTTCAAATCCAGCAAAAAATAGTGCCATCACATGTTTTGGAAAGAGTGCAACCCTTGGTGAAAAAAAAATAGTATCTACATCTTTAGTTTGGTCTGATCTCTTCAGCTACATGTGGCCCACGGGATGTTGCCAAATGCTATAAGGACTGCTAGTTATTACAGTTTTCGATGGGTTCGCTAAACCACTTTATGCTTACTGCAACAGATCTGATAGTATGGTTTAGATATAGCACTGCTGGTAGGAATGGGTTATTCCTTCAAAGTGTAACAAATCTTCAAGTAACATCTCAGATGGTCTGTGTGTGTCTCTAAACATCTCCATACAAACCGACATAAGTTAAATATCAAAACTGCTGCCATTTCAAAACATTGTTCATTTTGGAACATTGGGACTCATTTTTATGATATATTGTGGATAGGTGTAGTCAAATGACTAACCATTTTGCAAACAGTGCACCCTGCAGCGACCCTCTCTCTGGCTACCTGGATGAAAAAGGTGGATTATTGCAATTTCCACTTTCACTGTTCAGCTGAACACAATATCAATCTCCTCTGTGGGGCTATATTGGATCGCCGAGGCCACATGCATTTTATTATCCAGGGAATAATTGTTGTGCTTCTACAAGCTTTATACAGGAGCAGGTGTCTACTTGGTTTGCGGATATGGTATATAGTGTTTGGGTGACATCATCCATTCGTAACAACCCCATCATATTGAACACAATTTATCATATGGGTTGAGGGCTGGGGCTGTCCTTTTTCTAAGTGGGTTTATAGAGATTCTGATCAAATGTGCTTTCGTTAATTGTGCGCTCCATTTTTTGTTAGGTAGCTATTCAGTTCTATGTCGGCTTGTTAAGTTAGACACTTTTCGCCCATCAAATTGTAAAAAGCTTAAACCAGTGGAACCAGTGGAACCTGTGTGAAGTCTGCCACACCTACCAGAAACTGTATCTATTGCACTAGTGTAATGGGCATTCTCTCAGCCTTAGCAAAACGTACTAGTTGAATACTGGAGGCCTTTATTCTCAGTAGTATCCTCAACAGCCTCAATGTCTGGTAAACAGGTGTCTGGAATTGAAGGAAAACCATATTGAAGTCAAGTATTCTCTCTTCGAATGGGAATGCTTTGGCTCTACGCACCCATCTTAAGTGCTGGGAATTGTAATCTGTTCGTTCCTGGCTGCTAGATAGATTTAACAGCTACTTCGCATTATCTTTTTTATGAAAATACACATGCAGCTGAGGCTCTTACCAATCACAACCAGTCATCAAGTATGGGCAGACGAGTATACCTGGTCGTCCGCAATACGCTGCCTCTAGAAACTTAATTACTCACAGTAGTGACTACTGAAAGTCTGTTCCACTTTCCTCCATACTTCCGACTCAAAATTACTCTCCTAGGTAGATTCGTAGTTGACTACGGTCTAAATACGGGATATGTATCTGCTGTCATGAGACCACGTCGAGTTGCGTGTTGGAGGGCTGTAAGGAGCGTCCCACCACTGCACTGTGTGCGCACTGCAGAGGTGAAATGGTGCTGGAGAGATGCAGGGCCGGGCGTTCCAGGAGCAGGGTTGGTGCCTGCTGTCATGGCACGGCACAGATACGGTGAATGGACCTGTGTACTGTTGAATGGGCGCGGTGCTTGCAGGAGCAAAGCACTTAGGGAGATGTAGTACCCAGCCCTAGGCCAGGCAGTAATCTGTATACTGCACGAGCCACATGGGTATGCTGGGTCACGGAGGAGAAAACGACGAAATAAACTGAGCGGCGCTCATTTCAATCGAGTGCTATTTTGTTTCCTGGCCGTTACACTGTCAGTTGCTGTAAGGCATGGAGTCGGCACCATGTTGTATGGCATTACAGTCTGGACATTTTCAGACGTGCCGTGCGTCCTCACATGAACGTAAATGAGAAGAGGTGTTTAAAGCTCAGCACTCCAGCGTTCTCCCTCCATCGTTTTCATTCCGTTTTTGGATTAGATTGGACGACTTCATAGCCATGCGAGCGTCGTCCAGGATGTTTGTCTATGTTATGAAGGTACTGTACAGTTTTTTCTTGATGAAGAATGTTTCCAGTAACGATGTTTAAAACCAACCGTATGTCGTCAACGGCGTATTTAACAGTTTGTTTTCCAATTGGGTTTGGAAGACAGTGCACCCTGCAGGAGACACTAGGTGGAGGGGAGGAAAATGTTTACAGTGATAATGTTTACAACAGATCGTTAACGGTGCATTTCACAATTTGTTGTCCTAATGGGCTTGGAGGACAGTGCATCCCGCACTAGAGAAGAAAAGGAGGGGAGAACAAATAAGTTACTCACTGTAGTGACTAATGTACTCCTAGTCCCCTTTCCTCCATACCGTATGGGCATCCCTCACTAGTGACGGGAACTGAACCTTTTTCACCAGAAGAAAACAGCCCCAGGAGCATGCGTTCCCTTGACTCCGCCCACCGGAGCCACAACTCAATCCCCTTTGACGGGTTGGCTATATTACAATTGGCTAATGACACTTTTTTCTTTAAGGGAGAGGCTGGTGAGACGCATGGAAGAAAGGGAACTATGACTAGGAGTGTGTTAGTCACTACAGTGAGTAACTTATAATTACTCCTACGTTCTGTCCACTTTCCTCCATCATACTATATATGGGGGATTACCAGTGATTGAAGCCCTGGGGAGGAGAGACGTTGAAACTCCCAAGAAAGGTTTTTCCGGACCACTTGGCCAAATGCTGCGTCTGATCTGGCACTAGTCTCATATGACCTCTTCTGAAAAAATGGACCCTAGACTCAAATAACCCATTTATAACCTCCTGCTCATTGCCAAAATCTTGGAAAAAGTAGTTGCTACACAACCTTGGTCCGAATCCAACAACTATACTTAAATGACTGCCAGTCGGGGCACAGGCCAAAATGTAGTTTAAGACAGCAACCACCATGGTGGTGAATGATCCCTTCCACATCATGGATAAGGGTGACTCATGCACCCTCGTCCTCCTTGACCTCTGTTGCATTCGACCACTGTATCCGCCTCTCCCTCTGGATAGGATTCTCTGGTACTTCAATTGGTTTACCTCCTACCTCTCTGGAAAACACTAGGCCGTGCAGATTAACACACTGTGTTCTAACCAACCCCCAGTTGCCAGCAGAGTCCCTCCCCCGCCCCCCAAGGTTCCTTCCTCTCACTAATCCTTTTTAACCTTTACATGGAGACTCTGGGCACATTACTTCTGAAAGATCCCAATATAGCCATCCACCAATAGGTGGACGATAAACCAGAGTAAAAAGCCCACAGGACATCCGTCATCTCCACGATTACCTAGCCATCATTCAATCCTGAATTTCAACTGCCTACCTCAAACTTAACTCATCCAAGACCAAAATAGTCCTCATTGTCCCTTTGCTCTCGGATTCAGCTAAATCCTTAGGCTTCACCAACGACCGAAGCCTGTCCTATGCAGACTACATTGGATCCTCTCCAAGCCAAGATAGTGTTCAAGACCACATTCATCATCTACAAAGCAATCATGAATTGCACAAGCGTACCGAGCATGGAGTCAGAATGCCCCCACAATTCTCCAGTTTTGCAAATCTCTCAAAACGTGGTCTTTTCAATAACACCAAACCAAGGGCTAATCCAAATGGAAGCAAAGACCTCGATTCTCAAATAATATTAGAAGTATCTAGTATCAAGAACCACATGGCGTCTATTAGCTGTCTTTTGGTTGTGACTACCACACTAGGCCCTTCATAGGCAACGTCAACCACTATTACGTGCAATGTCTTAGGAAACAGCATTTTTGAGAATTTGAGCAGTATGCTTTCCTTTGTCTCTGTGGGATCATTTTGTAAGTTTCTGAATGCCCTCAGTTCTTTATCCACTGCAGAAGGGTATTTTCGGTCATCTAGCCAGTCCCTCCATCATTGCATCTTGCTCAGTTGACGGACCATCTACAGTCACACTACACGTCATGGTCTGGTACTTTCAGCACCCGCACTTGTGATCCGAGTCTTGAACTTGCTCCTTGAAGGTTAAAATGTATAAATGTATTTTTCTGCCAACAAGGCTCGTGTGGTGACCTGCGGTAAGGGTTGTCTTGACTCAGCCTGCTGGGTAATACTCCTTGCCTGGCTGGTGAATTATGTTGAAGTCATTCAAGTAGCCATAGCCACCCTCTCAATCCATGGTGGCTTCGCTGGCTAGGGGTTTTCATATAGCCACAGTAACGTTTGGTGGTCAGTCACAATGTTGAACTGTTTTCCGTATAAGACCAAGATATGTTCACATGGCAAAACTGTTGCTAGGCCCCGCATTTCGGGTTGAGAGCATGCTTGCTGTGTGTTCGCCAGGCTCCTTCTCACCTATGATATTTTCTTTTTGGATTGCCTCCTCGTCTTATGTTTGGCCAGTATCACTCCCAAACCTGTGGGGCTGGCATCCACAGTCGGTTCTGTGCATCACCCTGGGTCAAGATAAGCCATGTGGCTTTGCCATTGCCATTTCCCTTTTTATCTTTGCAAAAGTATCCTCTCAGTTTGTTTAAATTCGCTCAGGTGTCCAGTTATTTGCATAATGCTTGATGCATTGGGCGCAGCATCTCAACATGTCCATGAATAATCTCAAACCCCAAATGTTAGCAGGTCTAGATTTTGATACAATGGCTTCTATCTTGTTTGAATCTAATTGCATGCCTTTGAGAAGATGTGACAGAAGAACTTTAGCTAGACTTTTCAAATTCACATTTGGTTGCATTCAGCACAAGTCCGTCCTTCGCTCGTTAATGCTTCACAATCGCTGCCTACGGCAACATCATGGTCCTTCGGCATCTTCCCAAAGGCTAGGATGTCATCACTTCGGTTAAATCAGTTGAGTATGTACCTAATCACCTTGAATAATTGTTCCTGAACTATTTCTGAAGATATAACAATATACTATTTTGTAGCAATATAGATCTATATGTGTAGAGAATGATGTGAAGTAGTGTGATTGTGGGTCCAGCGCTAGATGGTGGCAGCCCTAGTTTAGGACCAGTTTTAAAAACATGTTTGCGCTGTCGAGGAAGCCGACTATGTCATGTATTGCAACTTTCACTTGACTCATGTCCAGACAGATGCAGATCTGTCTCTCTCCAACCTTCTTGGGGACCAATACAATGCATGACACTGGGTAGGTCCTTCAGCAGGTTCTACAATAGCCTCTTTCAGTAGCGTTTGTATTTCCTCTTCCACTTCGGGTTGCAAGTGTATTGGTACTCAGGAGTCTGTTCTACTAGGGTAACTGCTTCATTAATGTTGAGTCACCTACGTGTCACAGTTTACCTATTCCTCAAATAGTGTATTTTTGCATCATGTCCCACTTTGTCATGTTTAATGTCAGTGACGCCAATCCAATCTTCTCAGTTGCCTTTCTTCCTAACAAGCAGTACCATGGCACTTCTCCTTTCAGTACCTGAACTTTCCCGGTCGGCATCGTGGATGTATTTGAGTTGTGTAGTGAATTTCTCCAGATTCATTGCTGGCTTCTGAGTGGCCAATGCACCCACACACTGGAGGTTGCACCTTCATAGTTTGGTATTCAGAGATATGTATGTTTGCTGTGGCTCCAGTGTCTACTGCAAACTTTGCAATAGGATTGCCTACTGTGAGTTCAACATTCTCTTTTCTATGTTCTCATCAACCTCCTGTATCAAGTATATGTGCTCAATACTACCAGCATCTTCTCCACCATTCACCCTGCAGTTCAAAGTGTATGCGATCGACTACACGATCACTTCTGCGGAGGAGGCAGAGAAGACTTTATGCCATTTAACCTCAGGCACTGAAGCAGTGGCAGACCAGCAGGCGAGTCCAGCTAAGAAGAGGGGAAAGCAAGCATCGCAGAGGACAGACTGGGTGCCAATACATATGTCTGAATGGCCAGTCTCCACGCAAGGACTCTTGAGTGCCCACACAGAAAACAGAGTGGGGGTAGGAGAGTGTAAGCCATCTCCAGAATCGAGTTATGCATGTGTGGGACAGTGTGGCACCTGTGGAATTGCTGGAAGGGGGCATTTGTCTCCTGCCCCAGATGGCGTCTCTAGAACATTTACTACAGGTTTCAGTTTATACAGTTCATGTTTCAATCGCACAGGGAAGTTTTATAGGTAGCATGTGTCTATTGGGGATTTAACTATGGGCTACACCATGGACTATTTGCTCTGACGCAATGGGGTTTGCATGTAGAGAGTGAGTGATGAACCAGGCAGGATGGGATATGGGGTGTTGGGAACTAAAGAGGAGAGGACAAGTCTAGTCGTGGGAACCCTGAATATAAAAGGGATGAACCACAAAGAGGTCCTTTTCTGCACAATGTTTCCGCAATGCAGCGCTGTATGCGATGTTATTACAGGAAACCAGGCTAGTGGGGGAGACGAGAGGCAACTGTGAGGTGCAGGAATAGGGCAAGTTCATTGGACATCTGGGCTGGCGGGGGTAGAGTGGGAATAATACTGCACAAGCAACGCCGGCTACAGTGGTGTGGGGTTAGGAAACTGTTTGAGGGACGCCTGCTTATAGTACAGGGTTCCTTGGACAGGATGAGGGTAGTGCTGGCAGAGCTTGATGCCCCCAATCAGAGTCGAGCAAAATTCATTTAGCATGCCCTAGATGCTATACTAGCTCTTGCGAGGGGATCTTTTTGTCATCAGTGGGGATTTCAACTCCTCGTTGGATGAAGTGTTGGATAGAAAGTTGGTGAAGGACTTGGCCATCCCCGAGGTGGAGTGGAGAGAGAGACACCAGGGCCGCGCTAGTGAAGCAAGGGGGTAGGGGTTTATGGTCAAAAGTCTTGACATAATATTTTTAACATGTAAAAGTGCATTTCTTTCTAAACCGATCCGTCTACAGTAGTCATGGATTGGTTTCAATTGAAATGCACTTTTACATGTTAAAAGTAGCATGTTAAAAGTAGCATTTCAATGCTGTTTTGTTTGCAACGTTGAAACGTTACATGGAGCTGTCCAGCCCTGTAATTTCAGCACTGGACAGCTCCATCTAACGTTTTAAGGTTTTAGTGTATATTGTGGGGTTTGGGGGGCTGGAGGGGAACCCCCCCCCCCATCACCCTCCCACTCCAACCCTAACCCATGTTTCGAAAGGCAAACTTTCGATTTTTTTTATTCGAAAAAATTACTGGACACCGGTGAGGGTTTATGGTCAAAGTTTCGAATCAAAAGAGTTAGTGAACGTGTGGAGAATGATGCACCTAGGGAAGAAGAGGTATACTTTTCTCTCCGCCCACACACCACCTATACCAGAATGGATTACCTGCTCCTGAATAGGGATCGAGGGGGGACGGGTCATCCACTGTGCTATCCGACCCGTAGGATGGACCGACCACGAGATGGTGTTGATGGAATTAGACAGAGGATCAACACAGCGGACAGTAACTGGAGCTGTAATGACAACTTCTGGAGGGACCCACTGTTTGCTTAACAGCTTGCTGGGGACATTTCAGAATATTTTGAGAAAAATTATATGGGAGGGATGGACGTGAACATGATTTAGGATGCATCAAAAGCTATCTGAAGGGGGATCTTTACGAGGGATGTAGTGCATAAGAAGAGATATTAGACTGCAGGAAGAGGCGCTCAGGACAGACATAGAAAGTGAAACACAGATGCACACAGGAGTGGGTATGAGAAGGTGCTTGAGGCAATACAGAGGAAGGGAACTGAGTTGAAGGCGCTTAGATTGGGGGATACCCTATGCAAGTTTGTATCTCAAACAAAAATTGTATGAGAAGAGGGATAAGGCCGACGCGCTGCTGGCCGCGAGGCTCAGAGCGCAGAGGGCTGAGAGATAGGTTACAACACTGAAGGATGCAGGGGGACTCACCAGGGACATGCCCGCAGAGATAGCAGAATATTCTGCACAGTGTTACTAAGGCTTATACGATACAGAATGCCCAGAGGCAGTTGCGAAGTCTGAGGAATATCTCATAGGCGTAGACGTAAGTAGATCTCAGGTTCCCTTCTGAACCATATGACTAAAGTATACAACAATATACTTGAGACAGGGACTGCTCCGGTATCCTTTACCAAAGCAGTAATAACAGTAATCCCCAAGTCGAGGAGGGACCCTGCCCATTGCCACTCGTACCGTTCTATATCATTGCTCAATGTGGATGAAAAGGTATTTCCATGCATTTTAGCCACCCGCCTGGAAGGGCTGATGCCACGGCTGATGCACCCAGATCGAGTGGGCTTAATTGCTGGCGGGGTACTGACGTCATACGCAAGAACCTGGATCTTATGAAACCAATCTCTGCAGAACCTTCAGACTATGCACTACTCAGCCTCTACTCCGTAAAGGCGGTCAACCGGGTGGAATGAGTGTTCTTATTAGTTTTACTCTGAAAGGTGGGGTTTGGTGGCAGAATGGCGCACACGATCGGTGCAATTTATGCTGAGCTGACTGTGCGCGTAGTAGTCAATGAGAAGTGTCCCGGGCCTTCCGCTTTAGGAGAGGTACAAGGCAAGGGGGCCCGTTGTCCCCCTTTTATTTGTACAATCTATAGATCCGCTCAGCATAAAAATGAAGCAAGAGGTACAGATAGCATGCAGACACGTGGGGGAGGCAGAATATAAACTCAGCCTATATGCCGATGATAATCTGCTCCACATCGCCAATGTTGCTAGCTCAGTCCAGGGCCGTCAGAATATTTGTAACTATGGACGGATATCGGGCTTCAGGGTCAATATGGATAAGTCGATCCTTTTCACCTTTAGCAGAGATGCACAGGGTAGGGGGAGGATATGAGCGACCTCGGGATTCCAATCGAAAAAAGACAGCATAAGGTACATGGGAATACGGATACCAAGAAACCTGGATGACTTGTAGTTGATTAGCCCCTGCTGCTGCACAGACACTTCAGGACATGGAGGCGTGGTCAAGGTCAACCCTGTCGTGGCTGGGTAGTCTGAAAGCAGTCAAAATGACACTGCTCCCCAAAGTATTATATCTTTACCAAGTGTAGCCCATTGCGATGCCAGACATCCATTTTACAGAGCTGAATCACCGGATGAAAACATGTATACGGCAGGAACAAAAACAAAGGGTGCCGCACAAGTTGCTGATAAAAGCGAAGGAGCAAGGAGGGGTCGGCTGCCAGATATTACAAGTTACTCACTGTAGTGACTAACTTACTCCTAGTCCATAGTCCGCTTTCCTCCATACTGTATGTATGGGCGTCCCTCGCTACGGACGGGAACGGAAACGTTTTCACCGGAAAAAACATTCTTTCCCCTTCAAATCTAGTTGTGCGCAGGGGTGCGGTGCCGGGAGCATGCGCTCCCTTGACTCCGCCCAGCAGAGCCACACCTCAATCCCCTTTGACGCGGCTATATTACAATTGCCTAATAACACTTTTTTTTTTTAAGGGGGAGGATGGTGGAACGCATGGAGGAAAGGGGACTATGGACTAGGAGTACGTTAGTCCATACAGTGAGTAACTTAAAATTATTCCTACGTCCCCATTCCCTTTCCTCTATACTGTATGGGCGATTACCACTGATTGAAGTCCTGGGGAGGAGAGACGTTGTAACTCCTAAGACAACACATTTTGTAGTACCGCTTGGCCAAATGCTGCGCTGATCTGGCACTGGCGTCCAAGCAATAGTGCTTACAGAGGGCCAATGGGGAGATCCAAATGGCCGCCTTGCCACTGCAGTCACCTGGCTTTGACCGCATGAGCGTGCATGCTTGCTGGCAACTCCATGCGTTGCCCTTCATAAGCTTCCTTAATGGTCAAAACCATCCACCTGGCTATTGAGGATTTGGAGGCCTGACTCCCTGGTTTTGACCCTTCGAAAGTGATAAACAAGGCATCCGATTTAGTCCTGTCCAGGTAGAAGCCGAGCGCTCTCCTGATGTCGAGACAATGCAGATCGTTATCTGCTTCATCCATCAGATTGGGGAAGAAGGTTGAAAGACTTTCTTTGTTGCAATGAAACCAAGACACTAACTTTGAGATAAATGAGTGGTGTGTCCGTAGCACCACCTTGTCCCGATGGAAAGTGGTATATAGCTCTGATGCCACCAGGGCCTGAATTTCACTGATCCTACGCGCCGAGGTAAGGCCCACCAAGTGCGCGCTCTTAATAGTGACCAATCCGATGCCTTGGGCTTAAGCGGTTTATGGGCCAAGGCGCCCAAACCACGTTGAGATCCCAGACCAGGTGTGGACATTTGACAGGAGGGTACAACCTGGTTAGTCCTGCTAGATGCCTTTTGACCACCTGGTTTGAGGTGGAGACGTTATTGATAGGATTTGTATATGCACCTATGGCTGCCTGGTAGGTGCGCCACGTGTCACCTGCACCCCTGAGTGTGCCAGATGTGCGGAGTAAAGCACATGGTCTAGGGTGCACCCTAATGGGTCTATGCCATTTTCCTTGGCCCAGTGGCAGGACCCGGTCCATTTGCTTCTGTATTGGCTCCTAGTAGCAGCGCTTCTTGCCCCTCGGATGATATCCAAGTTGTCCTGCAACAAATGGTGGTGCTGCAAGGTTACATGCTTTGGAACCAGGCTGCTAGGAGTAACCTCTCCGGGGAGGGTGTGGACTACAATCCCCTCCTTTGCTGTGACAAAAGGGGATGCGGCCCACTGGGAGTGGAACTGGTGGTTGATTCGACAGTCGCAACAGCTCTGAGGACCATGGTCTGGCCGGCCACCAGAGCGCTATCAAAATGACACGTAGTCTATGCGCCTCCCTGACCTTGCAGATGACACTGAATTAACTGAGTCGGTGGGAATGCATATGCCCACATGTCATCCCACTGAAGCTGCAGCGCATCCCTCAGTGAACCTCTGCCCTGTCCCATCCACGACGCAAACTGGTGACAGCTCCTGTTGAGCACAGTGGCGAATAAGTACTTGTGAATGACCCGACTTGTTGAAGATCTCCCTCAGGATCCTCTCGTTCAATTGCCACTCGCAGTTAGAGCCTGTCCGCCTCCAAGTTGGACTCTCCTGGCAGGTGGATGGCTGAAAGCGATATGCTGTTCGGTAATGCCAACTCCCATATGTCGATGGTTAGCCTGCACAGGGGAGGAGATCTGGTGCCCCCCAGTTTGTTTAGGTAGTACATGCAGGTGGATCTGTCAGTCTGAATGCAGACCGGGCTGTTGATAACCAGAAGGAACAAGTTACTTACCTGTAACTGTTGTTCACCAGCATGGGTCTGGCATGGATTCACATGCTCATGAATATTCCCGTCGTCAGGCTGGGAATCCTCGGTAAAGAAAAAATCAGTATCAGTTTCGTTTCTGATCGGTCTTTCTTAGTAGTAACCAATCACTGATCTGTGGGTCATACTGCCCCCAGCCAATGACTGCCCTCTCCCTAAGCCCCGCCTCTGGCAGCCATCCTCAGATTTGATAGCACGCCAAGTGGCAGTATGACCAAGTGAAGAGCCGCAGAGGGGTAGGTGGGAGGGTTCGCATGTGAATCCATGCCAGACCCATGCTGGAGAACAACAGTTACAGGTAAGTAACGTGTTCCTTCTCCAGAATGGGGTCTGACATGGATTCACATGCTCATGAATAAAAGAATACATAGCAGTATACACATGCACAACCACGGGAGGCGGCAACAGGCTCAACATTAAGCAACACAACAACTCAATATTAAGCATCTCTTACCTCCTCACCAGGCTCACCTTAAGCGAACAGGTTGCGCAACACTGCTTGGCCGACCCTGGACTCCTCCCTGGAGTCCCGATCGACGCAGTAGAATCTTGTGAAGGTGTGCGTCGACCTCCACGTAGCAGCCCTGCAGATGTCTAGCAGGGGCACACCAGACAGGAACGTTGTGGTAGCAGCGATCGCTCTGGTCGAATGGGCTCTCGGGCGGCCGGGCAGCGGCCGGTTTGCCAACCGGTGACAATGCATGATGCAGCCGGAGAGCCATCTGGAAACTGAAGTCTTCGAGAGAGCCTTCCTTTGATTCACAGACCCACAGTTCACAAATAGCTGTGACGTCTTCCAAAAACTCTTTGTGCGGTCCACGTAGAACTTCAGCGCTCTAGCTACATCCAGCGAGTGCAAAGTCCTCTCGGCCGGCGTCGAAGGCGACCGGAAGAAAACTGGTAGCACCAAGGGCTCGTTGAGGTGGAAGTCCGACGGCACCTTGGGCATGAAGGAGGGGTGCGTCCTAAGCACTACCCTTGTGTCATGAAAAGTCAAGTATGGAGGCTTGCAAGAATCTGAATCTCTCCCACTCGTCGGGCAGAGGTGATGGCCACGAGGAACGCGGTCTTCCATGACAGGAACTTCAAAGGCACCGAATGCATAGGCTCAAATGGGGCTCCCATGAGCCTGGTCAGCACCACATTAAGTTCCCACGCCGGGGCAGGGGCCTTCACCGGCGGGAATGATCTCAATAGTCCCTTCATAAATTCCTTTACCAGGCGATGAGACCACAAGGACGCCCGTCTCGTAGTCCTGGTATATCGGGAAATGGCAGCCAGATGTATTTTTATGGAGGCGTGAGCCAGTCCAGCTTTGGCCAGCGACAGTAAGTACGGCAGAGGGGCCGTAATCCGCAGAGGGTTAATCTTCTGTGCACGGCACCAGACAGAGAACCTCTTCCATTTATGACCGAAACACTTGAGAGTTGAGGACGCCCTGGCTTTTGCAAGAACCTCTCTGCAATCAGCCGGGATATCGTACCCTCCAAAGTCTAGTGCTGCAGGAGCCAGGCCTGCAAATTCAGCGACTGTGGGTCGTGGTGTAGAATGGCGCCTCCTTCTCTGGAGAGAAGATCCGCGTCCGCCGGCAGCCTGACTGGCGGGGACGTTGACAAGTCCAGAAGGTCCGGGAACCAGACCTGCCTCGGCCACGCCGGTGCGACGAGGATCATCCTGCACCTGGACTTCTTGAGCTGGCTGATGAGGCGGAGCAGCAACGGCAATGGAGGGAACGCGTATAGAAACAGGCCGTCCCAAGGGAACGAGAAAGCATCGCCCATGCTCCTCGGCTGTGGGAACCTGCTGGCGAACCTCTGGCACTTGGAGTTAGTCGCCATCGCAAACAGGTCGATCTGGGGTTTGCCCCATCGTTGGAAGAGTCGATCCACTTGATCCTGGCGCAGTTCCCACTCGTGGCACAAGCGCAACTCCCTGCTGAGTGAGTCGGCGATGGTGTTTTTTATTCCTGCCAGGTGGAAGGGAACCAGAAACATCCTCTGGGCGATGGCCTAGGGCCACAGATCCTGGACCTCCTTGGATAGGGCTGGGGATCTGGTGCCCCCCTGCTTCCGTATGTAGAACATCGTGGTGGTGTTGTCGGTGAAGATCCTCACCACGTTGTCCTTGAGGGACAGGAGGAACAACTTGAGCGCCCAGAACACTGCACGGAGCTCCAACTGTTGATGTGAAGAGACCTCTCCTCCGTTAGCCAAAGGCCTCTTGCGTGGAGATCTCCGGTGTGGGCCCCCCCCCCCCAACCCTCCAGAGAGGCGTCCATAGTCACCGTCTCCTGAAACGCTGGGGTTTGAAAGTCTGTGCCCGTCGTTAGGTGAGCCCGGGTGCCCCACCATAGGATTGCCCGACGGAACTCCTCGTCGAGGGGGATACTGTCCTCGAAGCAGCCCCCCGCCTGAAACCAGCGGGCGTCGAGGAACTCCTGTAGCGAACGCATCCGAAGTCTGCAAAGGGGCACAAGGTAGATGCATGAGGACATCATCCCGAGAAGGGACTTGATGGACCTCACCCTGACCACGTCCGTGGCTAACAGTCGCCGTACCTTGCCCAGGATGTTTTTGGTCCTCTCCTCTGAAGGGGAGGTCAATTGCTCCACTGTATCGAGCTTCGCCCCCAAAAACAGTGCTACTTGCGACGGAACCAGGTGGGATTTGGGGTAGTTGATGGAGAACCCCAGCTCCGTGAGCAACCGGACGGTCCTCGCCGTATGATCAACGGCGAGTTCCTTTGACCTTGCCCGGATTAGCCAGTCGTCCAGGTAGGGGTAGACGTGGATCCCCTGCAGGCGCAGCCGCGCCGCCACTGGTGCCAGGCACTTGGTGAAAACCCTGGGTGCCGACTTTAATCCGAACGGTAGGGCTCTGAATTGGTAGTGGCCTCCTTGAACCACGAACCTGAGGAACTTGCTGTGCCTTTTTAGAATGGGGATGTGGAAGTAAGCATCCTCCAGGTCCAGCGATGATAGGAAGTCGCCTTCCTCCAGCTGTCCCAGTACGTGCTGGAGGGAGACCATCCTGAATTTCTGCACCTTGATGCATTTGTTTAACTGACGCAGGTCTAGGATGGGGCGCCAACCGCCTGTCTTCTTCCTGACGAGGAAGTACCTCGAGTATACTCCGGAGCCCCGGAGCCTCCTGGGGACGAGCTCGATGGCACCTTTCTTGAGCATCGCCTTTACCTCCAACAGCAGTTGAGGGACGTGATTCTCCTTCCTGGCCACGGGAGGAATGCGAGGGCACTTCTTTAGGAATTCCAGCAAGTGCCCGTTGGCCAGGGTGTCCAACACCCAACGATCGGTGGAGATGGACTCCCACACCCTGACGAACTTCGTCAGTCGGCCTCCCACTGGGGTGCTTCAGTGGGGGCCCCTACCACCTGGCCGGGTCAGTCTTGCTTGGAAGCGGCCTTGCCGCCTTGGCCTCCTTGGCGATGACAGCGGGGACCCCCTTGCTTGCCGCGTCCTCTGTAGGCCTCCTGGGAAGAGGAGCGGGCCGCCTGGCAGTAGGTAGAGGAGCCACGGCTAGATCATTTGGAGGCACCCTGTCTGCCTCCAGAGCTCCGAAAGGGCCGTCGCTGCTGAAGCACCCCGAGGGCCCGGGCCGTCTCTGAGTCGGTCTTGATGGCCTGTAGAGACTCATCCACCGCCTTACCAAAGAGGTTGTTGCCATCGAACGGCATGTCCAACACTCTGGTCTGGACGTCCTGGCGAAAGTCTGTCGCCTTGAGCCATCCTCGTCGTCGGAGGCAAACTCTGTTGCCCAGTTGGCGAAATCCGGTATCGGCAATGTCCGTTGCCACCGTAATGGCGTGATCCGACGCCACCTCGCCTTCCTTCAGAATTTCTAGGGCCTCTGCCCTTTTATCATCAGGCAGGAAATCTAGCAGGGGAGCCATCTTGAACCAGAGCTCCCTGTCGTAGCGGGCCACGATCGCTAAGGCACTGGCCGCCTTAATCGTCGTCGCCGCCGACGAGGTGACTCGTCGTCCCATAGAGTCCAACTTCTTGCCCTCGCTGTTCGGTGGGGAAGTGGAAGTTGAGGCCGCCGCGCCCACTGTCGTCTTCTTAGCTGCTGCCGAGACGACCAAGTCCGGCGTGGGCTGGGCCCTGAGGCACAAGGGGGCGGCATCGGGGACTCGGTACTTCTTCTCGTACCTGTCCCTCTTGGCGGGTGTCGTGGCAGGATTCTTGAGGACAGCAAGCCCCTCGTCCAAGATGTCGAGTAAAGGCACCGCGAGGACCATCTTCCTCTTAGTCTCTCGCTCGTCGTTGGTACAGAAACCCCTCCTTTTTCTTTTCTTCAGGGCAGAGCTGGAAGAGCTCAGATGCCCTGGTTATCATGGTGTGGAAAGAGCCAACCTCGTCGGCTGGGGACGCCCGCGCGGTGGGTGGGTGGGGGGGGGGTGACGGGATGTCTGTCATCGCCGCCGTCATCGTCCGTCGCCGTATCCTCTCCCGGCGAGGGGGATGAGGGGTCCACCGGTCTCGTAGGAACGAAGGCCGGAGCGGGGTGGACTCTCCTCCGCTTGTTTGGAGGGCTTCCCGACGGGCCTGGTTCTGGCTCCTCCGTCAGGGTGCGTGGTAATCTCGTCCTTATCTCAGTACATAAGGAATGGATTGCCAACAAAATGGCCGCCGAGCTATCCTGGGGCTCGGGCAATGGCTGCGACGGACGGGATGGCCGCTCCAGTGGGCTCTGTTCGTCGTCCTCGTCGCTATCCTCGATCATGTCAGCAGGGACCGTCCCCTGGGATCGAACCTCTCGTTGAGGTTTATGAACCTCTCGTTGAGGCCTATGGACCTTTCGTTGAGGCCCCTCTCAGTCTCCACCAGTTCCTCCTCAGAGGCTGATTACGAGTCTGTGACGGCCACCGCCCCCCCCCTCTTTCAGCCGGGTGCTTCACGGGGGTCTTAGCAATGGGCTGGAAAGAGGATTCCCTCCGCGGCGGCAGGGATACTCTGGGCCAGAGGCTGTTTCCATTGGCGTAGTCGCAGCCGGCTCCGCCAGGGTCGCAGAGACCACTTCGGTAGAGGCCTTAGCCGGGTGGATCAAGGCCCTCACCACCTTAGGTGCGTCCTGGGCCTCTCCTTGGCGGGAGGGTCAACGCCTCGCTCCCCCCTTTGAGATCGACTGGGTCCGCTCCAGCGGCTTACCCGGGTTCTCGGACTTCCTCTTCCCCGATCCAGAGCGCTGGCTTGTGGTCGAACGTGCCGGGGAAGTAGCGCCCTGCTTGGCAACCGAAGAGTCCGAACTTTCGGCACTCCCGGAGCCCCGGACTCGCGGTGCTTGGCCTTCTGTTAGGCCCCCGTCGTCGGGGCGCCCTCAAGGGACTTAGAAGCCCGCTCAGACTTCTTCGCCTTCTCACTTGCTGTGCCCTTCTCCAGCCAGGTGGCGAGGCGGGAACGACGATCTTGTTTGGTCCGTTCAGAAAGGTTCTTGCAGAACGCAAAGTCCTTCTCCACGTGCGTCTTGTCCCCATGGAGGCAGTAGAGACATTGCGAATGCTCGTCCTCCTTAAAAACGTTATATAATCCGCATCCAGGGCAGTTCCTGAACAGCGTGGATCCGGGCGTCGAGCTCCCTTTGTCCTGGTCCAGGTCCTTGAGGTAGGCCGCAGATCTTCCGGAATCCTCCAAAAAGTGTAAACTCGACGAAAACCTCACCCTTGAAGGGTGTAGAAGAATTCCGAAACGGGTCCCTGTTATCGGAAGTAGAAACGGTGGAGCTTGAGGCTCGATTAAACCGAAAAAATGAGAAATTCTCCTGAAAAAACATGAAAACACAGTAAAAAAAACTCGAGAGCTAAACACGAGGACTCCCAACACTTGAGCGTGCGGTAAAAATCTGAGGATGGCCGCCAGAGGCGGGGCTTAGAGAGAGGGCAGTCATTGGCTGGCGGCAGTATGACCCAGAGATCAGTGATTGGTTACTAAGAAAGACAGATCAGAAACGAAACTGATACTGATTTTTTCTTTACCGAGGATTCCCAGCCTGACGACGGGAATATTCATGAGCATGTGAATCCATGCCAGACCCCATGCTGGAGAAGAGAAGATTTCAGAGCAAGCCGTGTAGCCATAATTTTGAGTCAATTTATGTGCCTGTCCTGGCCCTCCGTTGACCATATGCCACACTGTGATTGATCAAAGTGGCCCCCCAAACCTCGAGGGAGGATACCACCGTAATGGTGTATGCAGGCTGGAGCTGCCTGAATGGTCTGCCCGCCATGAGATTGGTGTCCATCCTCCACCATCGTAGGTCCTGGTGAAGATGCGCTGGTATGCCGACTAATGCCACTTGGGAACGAGTTTCCGGGCTCCAGGAGGCTAAAAAATCTAGCTGCAGCTTCCTCATTCTGAGCCTGTATGAGGCACAGCCAAGAGGCAAGCTGCCATAATACCTAGCAAGTGTTGATCCTACCATGCCAAAGTCACTGCCCTGCTTAGGAAATGCCCTGTGGCCGCTTTGATCTCTACAATCCTATCCACAGTGGGGAATATAATTTCCGCTTTAGTATCCCAGATGAGACCCAAGAAAGTTAAGGACTGAGTAGGCTGGAGCTGTGACCTCTTGAGGTTGATGGAGAACCCCAGTTCATTGAGCGTATGCATATGCCTGGCTGCTGTGTTCGACTCCCGCTGGAGAATCCGCTCAAACCAGTCAGTCGTCGAGGTATGGGTAGACATGGTGGCCCCTTTGACATGAACTGCGCCACAACCACATTCATTAGTCTCGTAAACACCCCTGGGCTGAATTGAGACCGAATAGGAGAACTTTGTATTGGAAGTGGAAACCCATGACCCGAAACCACAGGAAGGAACAATGGGTCTGCCAAATTGGGAAGTGTAGGTATACATCCTTCAGATCCAGGGATCACATCCAGTCTTCCCCCACACAGGGGTTCCACTATCAATGCTGGCGTCACCATCTTGAACTTTTGACCGGGTAGGTAAAAGTTTAAGGATGACAGATCTAGGACAACTCGCAGGCCTGCCTGTTTCTTCTATATTGGAGAGATGCGGGAGTAAAATCCCAAGCCTCGTTGCGGGAGGGGAATGTCCTCTTCTGCATTGCTCACTACTAGAGTGCTGAACTCTGCAAGGAGAGCTGGCGTCCCAATTTGTGACAGTTAGGGGGGCCATTTCGTCTTATACTGCACCACGTGCTGTAGTATACTGTACTGGATCTGGCCTCCGCCTGTTAGCTTGAGCGTGTAGGCTCGGACCTGCCCTGCACCTCAGGTGTGGACCTGGGAAGCTGTTCGCCCTCATACATGTTGCTGGTAGTGCTTTCTGTACTGCGTGTAGGTGCCCCCTTAGGCTTGTGCCCGGTATTAGGGCAGCACCCCTCGGGGATTCCCTGGTACAGGAGCCGCCTGGGCCCTCAACACTAGGACCGGTAGGATCAGTGGACCCCTCAGCCGTGTGGCCAGTAGCTTGAAAAGCCTTGGTGCCCTTGCTGGTATCAGAGCCTGATAGGGCCATCCCACTTGGTCACTTCCCTGGGAAGGAGTCACCCTTGCCGGGTGGTTTAAAAAAAAAAAAAATACTTTTAGATTTGGTCTCCTACGTACATACTCCTTGATATGCTCTGGTGGTGATCTGGAGAATGGCTCTCTCCACCTGGCCGGCCAGATCTTTAGTGACCGGGGAGTAAGAGCGTCGCACATGCAGCAGCCGCCCCAGCCATGGTCTTCACAGAGGCAGAGCGTGTGCGGTTGCCACTTAGGCAAGGATCCGTCGCAGGCCGGGCACCTGCTAATGGCCGCCACAGCCAACATATGCCGGGGAGGGGCGAGGCAGCCGAGAACGGTGTATTTATATCTATATTACAAAATTGAACCGTTACTACAGAATTAAATAATATCCCTGGGGAAGCCTCTTACCACGTGAAATTGCAAGGGGAAAATAGGGCCTCAGCCACAGCGTAGGTGAAGCTTGTCCAGTCCCGTCTACAAGGAAAAGAGGACTGAAGTGAGGCGCCGGTGGGCAGAGTCAAGGGAGCACATGCTCGTCGGGGCCATGCGCCACTACATTTAAAGGGGAAAGACAGTTTCTGGTGAAAAAGGTTCTGTTCCCATCCCTAGCGATGGACGCCCACACATACAGTATGGAGGAAAGGGGATGGGACGTAGGAGTAATGCACACATATTACAGGGCAGCACAGTTCAGGGCGCTGGTCCCCCACCTAAGAGCAGATACGCAGAGGCAATGGGTGAACATAGAACCATATGAGGTGGCCGGTTACATTGGGAGAATGGCTTTGGGAACCCCAAAGGCGATGCCACGAAAAGTCCATGGGCATCCGCATCCTAGGCCTGTTGTGGGCGCCATGGAGAGTCAAAAGGAAAATGGCTGGAGTTACAACATGGCCGTCCCCACTGAGTCACATATTGGCGCCTCCGATTCAGGATTACATTACAGATCACACCAGGTTTCAAGACTGGTTTGAGGAAGGTTTGGAGGGTGGGGGCCAGGTAGAGGAGTTTGTGGACACTGCTGTACTGGAGGAGAGTTTGGACATAGGGATTTTGTTGGTGTTTTAATACCTTCAGCATAAAGGGACATTGATGACTGAGATAGAAGAACAAGTTACTTCTTACCTTGTAACGTTCTTTCGACAGGATGTTCCCCCGACGTATTCCTCATCTTAGATATCTCCTTCCAGCTCTGCTGGCCTCGAAAATGTTTTTCTCTCTAGAGGGCGCTGCGCGTCGACGTCCTCCGAGTCGATGTCCCTCGACAGCCGCCGTGTCGACGTCATCCTGCCTATAAAGACCGCGCGCAGCGTCCGTTGCTCAGTTCCGTTTTGTAGCCCACAATAATACTTTCTGGACTAAACTAATCACCCTGAAGGAGCGTAAGCTGCAACAACAAGGGAAGTAGAACTGCGGGGATGGATGGGAGGGTCGATGAGGAATACGTCGGAGGAACATCCCGTCGAAAGAACGTTACAAGGTAAGAAGTAACTTGTTCTTCGAAGGGATTGTGTCCTCCGACGTATTCCTCATCTTAGATAGGCTCCCATAGCAGTATTCTATTATCGGAGGAGGGAGTACTGACTTCACGCTGTCTTCTATTGATGAATAGAATGCAGTACAGCCCTTGCAAACCTAGTCTCTTGACTGGAGGAGGAATCCAAATTGTAAAAACGTGTAAAGGTATGGACAGACAACCATGTAGCGGCCGCACATATGTCTTTAACCGGCACGCCTCTTTTGAGGGCCGATGAAGCTGCAATACCTCTGGTCGAATGAGCCCTAAGGTTTTGAGGGGGCTCTTTCCCTGCCAGTTTATAACATTCCAGAATGGCTAGAATGATCCATCTGGAAATGGTCTGCTTAGTTATTGGTAACCCCAGCTTGTGACCTGCGTAACCTACAAACAGCTGGTCTGCCTGTCTTATCCTGGCTAGTCTACTGATGTAAAAACTTAAAGCCCTCCTAGGGTCTAGCCTGTGTAACCGCTCTTCCTCTTTCCCCGGGTGAGGAGGAGGATAGAAAGATGGTAGGGTAATCTTCTGAGTGATATGGAATTCAGAAACCACCTTTGGGAGGAAATTAGGCTTCACTTGCAGGACAACTTTGTCTTTGTGAAATATTGTGTGAGGGGGTTTACAAGAAAGAGCTTGTAATTCGCTCACCCTTCTAGCAGATGTAAGTGCTATTAATAAAACAGTTTTAAGGGTAAGGAATCTTAACGAACAAGAATGGAGAGGTTTGAAAGGTGTACCCATCAGGAAAGTTAGTACTAAGTTTAAATCCCATAGGGGAACTTGGAATGGTCTTGGGGGATAAACATTGGTTAACCCCTTTAGAAACTGTATTACCAAGGGTAATTTGAAATAGGATGGTTCTTCCGCAGTACGCTTAAAGATGGATAGCGCTGCGAGATAGCCCTTAATGGTGCCAACTTGAAGGCTTGAATTTGCCAAATATAGTAGGAAGGACAAAACCATTGGTGTACCACATGAAAAAGGGTCGATATTCTGTTCTCTACACCAGCTGCAAAATCTGTTCCAACGGCAGCGGTATAAAGACTTTGTTGCTGGCCTCCTTGCCGAAAGCAACACCTCCATAACATCATCAGGGAGGTCCCAAACCTTGTACCTCAGCCTTTCAGAAGCCAAGCGTGAAGGTTGAGGGTTTTGATGTCTGGATGGAGAACCTGACCTCCCTTCTGTGAGAGTAGGTTCTCTCTGAGTGGAAGTCGAATTGGAGGGCAGATGGACAAGTCTAGAAGGTCCGGGTACCACGTTCTCCTGGCCCAATCCGGGGCAATTAGGATCATGGTTCGCCGGAATCTTCTCAACCTCCTGATCATTTGAGGAATGACAGGGACCGGTGGGAACGTGTACAGAAGCGGAAACTCCCAGTCCACTATGAACGCGTCTCCCAGAGCTCCTCTCGGGGGAAATTCCCTTGAGCAGAACAGGTCACATTTCCTGTTTAGGCTGGTGGCGAACAGATCTACCTGAGGGGTTCCCCAAAGGGCGAAGATCTCTTGAAGGACTTCCTGAGCTAGCTCCCACTCGTGGGAGACTGTGTTCTGCCTGCTCAGAGCGTCCGCTGTCAAGTTCTTCTCTCCGGCTAGGTGGACTGCCGATAGAGAGATTCCTTCTTGGATTGCCCAAAACCAGAGCTGCATCGCCTCTCTGCACAGGGGTAGTGATCCTACGCCTCCTCTTTTGTTGAGGTAATGCATGGCCACCGTGTTGTCCGTCAATATCAGGACGTTCTTCCCTTGTACAGCTGGCAGGAACGCCTTCAGCGCAAGTCTGATGGCTCTCAGCTCTAACAGGTTGATGTGTAGTCTGGACTCCGATGGAGACCCACGACCGCTGATGGTCAAGTCGTTGGCGTGGGCTCCCCACCCCGTGAGTGAGGCATCCGTGACTACTGTTATCTCCGGCCAGAGTTGCCAAAACTGTTCTCCTTTCAGAATGTTCTCCTGACAGGCCCACCACTGAAGGTCTTGAGCCACCCTGCCGGGAACCTGAAGAAGATCTGTCATTCTCCCTGAGAATTGTGACCACAGTCCTCAGTGCCCACTGGAGGGATCTCATTCTCAGGCGAGCCTCTGGCACTAGGAAAATGCAGGATGCCATGAGGCCTAGCAACTTCAAAAAGTCGAAGGCTGGGAGACGTTGGGCATGTTGGAACTTGGTAACCATCTGTAGAATATCTTGAGCCCTCACCTCTGGTGGCGAGGCTTTTCCCAGGGAAGTGTCCAGGATCGCTCCTATGAACTGGAGTCTCTGCGATGGTATCATTTGTGACTTCTTTAAATTGAGGGAGAAGCCCAGTCTGTGAAGGAAGTGGCACACGTGATTTAGCTGGATCTGAGCTTGTTCCGGAGAAACAGCCCTGATCAACCAATCGTCCAGGTAGGGGTAGACGTGAATCCCTTCCCTCAGACTTGCAGCCACTACCGACATTAACTTGGTGAAGACCCTCGGGGCGGCGGTCAGCCCAAATGGCAGCACTCGAAATTGATAGTGAGAGTTGCCAATTGCGAACCTCAGGTATTTCCTGTGTTTGAGATGGATAGGCACATGGAAATAAGCGTCCTGAAGGTCCAGAGATACCAACCAGTCCTGGAACTCAAGGGCCTGGAGGATCTGAGAAAGAGTGACCATCTTGAATTTGTCTTTTCTGAGGAATTTGTTCAATTCTCGCAAGTCCAAGAAGGGTCTCAGTCCTCCGTCTTTCTTTGGAATGAGAAAGTAAGGGGAGTACCAGCCCTTGTTCCTCTCCGCTACAGGTACCGGTTCTATGGCACCTTTCTCTAGCAGGTCCAAAATTTCCTGCAAGAGGAGCGGATCTGGAGCTTTCTGAGAGCTGATCCCCGGTGGATGACTCTGAGGTAAACGTAGGAAAGGCAGGCAGTAACCTTGGGCAACTGTTTCCAATTGTAACGCTCACCTGATTCTCGCAGAGGCGCCGGTCTTGACTGGGCGACTACCGTATCTTCAAAGGTGATGTGTAGCACCCGGTTGGCTCTTTGGGCTGGACCTCTGTGCACTGTATGCCTGACGTGTAGAGTAAGATGTCTGCAGATAGAAAATATGGGGTTATTGGGGTGTCCCTATCTCTTTCCTCTTCTCCTCTCCTGTAGACCCCCAAAGGTTAACGCTCTCACCTTAGGTAAGTGAATGCCGAGCTCTCCATCTGCCTCGGGGCAGGGTGCTGTAACCAGTTTCTTCACTGGATAGGTAGCGCAGGCCTCTTGACTTCAGAGGACTGCTGTCCGTCGTTTACTGCACGAACGGTAAGTTTCGAGTCATTCAAATGTCTTTAAAGTCTTTAGTAATGATGTCTCTTGTTTTGCAGGGTTCCGGCGATGGCGGATGACGGGCTGAAGTGAGTTGAAGATGGAGCCCGTGTGATGAATAGAAGCGCCTGGAAGCACGTAAGTAAGCGCTTGTTGCCTGCTTCACTATGCGCTCTAACTGTCTTTTTATTTTGCAGGTACGAGTTCGGAGCGGCTGCAGGGTGCCGGAATACCCACTGGATTAGATGTGGAAAGGAGTAATGGCACGTGAGTATTAAAGTTCCCCAATGTCTTTAAACGCACCTTGTTTTGTCTTTCAGATGCGGGATGCAGCGCCGAAGGCCTCCGGAGCGTGCGAAGAGTTGGTAAACTTGCCTTTCAGATGCCGGAATGCTAACCTGTTCTTTCTTGTCTTTATAGGTGTTGCTGAAGACTGGATTCAGGATGGTAAGCCTTTTTCCTTAGGCCCAGGACCGGATGCAGAAGACACGATGAGCGTTCTGCTGCAGAGGTTGCAGAATAACGCAAAGCAAGATTCATCCACCGGGTGTGGTTTAAATAGCCTCCTGTAGTGCTTAGGTGTCTCCTTCCACAGCCACGCCTAAGTAAGAAAAGAGTTCCTGGTAAGAAAAGAGTTCCTGCCTTCCAAAGGAGTTCCAGTGTTCTGAATCTAGGGAGTGGCTCCAGCCCCACCCAACAGGAAAAGTAGTTCCAAACAGAAGAGGATCAGAGGCTCAACTGGCAGGCAAGTAAGCAGCATGGTCTGCTGAAGGTAAGTCCACCCAAGCATTATGAGCCCGGCGCTTCCAGCGCTGGGACTGGGCATATTTATGAGCCTGGTGCCACTGGCGCCAGGACTGGGTCCAAAAGGTCCCAATTGGGACTGGTTGGCACTCGGAACCTGGGTTATGGATCTGCTTCCAAGGGAGTTGGGAAAACCCTGACCTTTTGGAAGCAGAGATCATGACACCAATGCCCAAGCATCTGACGTGATAGCCTGCCATACCGCCAGATGTTGAGTCAACCTGCCTCCTACAGGTGTCCTGTGAGGGAAGTCCTCAGAGTGGTTTTGGGGCGGCTGATGCAGATGCCGATGGTAAAGAGGCACCTGCTGTTGCTGCGGCTTTTGAATATCTACCCCGTCCACCTCGGGTAGTTCTTCTTTGTCCCCTTTGAGACGCTCATCATATTTTTGCGGAATTCCTCCCATTCAGCACGGGAACTATGTTTCGTGGGGCAAGGGATTCTTTTTGGCGAAACAGAGGAAGAGGAAGACGGAGAAGGGGATCTTCGACGTCTCCTCTTCGAGTGCTTCGATCTCGAGGAGTGATGAGACCCACTCCGAGACCTGGAGCGCGAATGGTGACGAGGAGACGAGTGTCTCGACTTCGTCGACGAAGAAGAAGCTTTAAAAGTCTTACCTTTCTCCAGCTTCCCCCTACGCTCCTTCAGGGCCTTAGCTGTCATGGACATACAGTCCTCGCATTCCGAACAATGGTGTTCGGCTCCCAAACACCACAGACAAACTCTGTGAGGGTCAGTCAACGACATCTTTTTCCCACAATCTCGGCATTTTTTGAAGCCGGATCGAGGAGTTGTCGGTTCCGACGAGGAAGCCATCGAGTACGGATCGAATGACTCGAGGTAAATAGGATTAATCTGACTAAGAACAGAGCAACGGTATTCCGAGGCACTGAGTAAGCACGGAAAAACGGAACTGAGCAACGGACGCTGCGCGCGGCCTTTATAGGCAGGATGACGTCGACACGGCGGCTGTCGAGGGACATCGACTCGGAGGACGTCGACGCGCAGCGCCCTCTAGAGAGAAAACATTTTCCGAGGCCAGCAGAGCTGGAAGGACATATCTAAGATGAGGAATACGTCGGAGGACACAATCCCTTCGAAGGAGGCTTTGCAGAGGGGGCCGACAGCCACTGAGGTGGTGTTGAGCAATGATATATTTATAAAGGGACTGATTTCAAAACTGTACCAGACTATCTGCACTGGGCAGGGACAAAGAAAAGCACAAGAGGAGCTGGGAAAAACACATGGGGGTAGATCTGGATAAGGAATAGTGGAGAATGTTGTCTAAGAATGCCCACAGAGTGTCAATAGTGTGCCGATGTAAGCTGCATGGCATTAAACCCAAGAAAGGGGGGTGGAGGGAGGGGGGCTTTGTTAGCTGGGAAGGGAGTGATACATTTTTGTTGTTAGGGAAAGAAATGTGTGGGACTTCAAGATGGCCGCCAACATGAGATAGACGTGTCGATGGTGCTCGTGAGCCTTTCAGCCCTAGAACGCGGATCCCTCCACCCCGTGAATACTACACAGGCACTGCGGAGAAGGAGAAGCAATAGCGAATACCTCCGGCAAAATACCACACCAAAAGGAAGGTGCAGAGGGCCCCTATTAGGGGTGGCGAGTAAAGGAGTGAAGTCGGCCCAAGACCCGGGACGTTCGAGAGCTGCGACACAGGCAACGGGTCCCGAACAGGAGAGGGAGAGCGGCAGTGTTACGGCAGAAAGTTAGCGACTGCGAGTAAATGGAGCAGCAGCACCTCGGCGCAGTCACAGAATCAGGGAGACCAGATCGGAGAGGAGAAGCAGATTGCCGGCCGTTCAGCACGGCGAGAGGAGCGGTCCAACAGGAGAGACAGAGGCACCAAAGCCGGGGGTGGGGGGGTGACGCACCAAGCTCAGGAGCATAGGGCAATCCGGACATCTGAGTGAGGATCCCGCTAGGCAGAGAGCAAGGTTCACAGGGGACCGGCACCTGAGGTCAGGCTGTGACAGTGCGTCGGAGGGAGAGGACGGCGCCAGAGGCCAGGCGGACACCACATTGCAGAGAAAGAGGTGAGCGAGTCTGACGCGGGAGAACGAAACCGAAGGCCAGGCAGAGGCCCCAGAGCTGAAGAGGAGCCCAGGCAGAAGCGGGGAGGACGACACCACTGGAGGACGGCACGACAGGTGAGTCTGCCCCCCACCCCCGAACACATCCACGAGTACTGACAGAGGAGGAGCGGCAACCCCTCCTGGGAACCTCCGAACCTGGAGGGAAAGACCCACCTCCACAGGGAAGCGGAGGGGACGCCTGGCCACCAAAATGGCATAAGACATCCAAGGGAGAGTGTGAGGCCACCCCCCCCCCCCCCCGCCTCCCAAGCACACACAGGGGCAAGAGCGAATCAGGCGGGTGAAAAAATAACAAGGCGGCCCAGGCTACCTTGCTCGCCGCCCAGGACTGGGGAACCCATCAAGGTTGAGGCAACTCTGGGGGAACCCGGTAAGGCTCTGCTCACGGCCCAACAGGCGAGACCCCATCAAAGGGGTGAAAAAGGAGAGAAACAAAAAGGTGCATATCAAGGAGGACCCCCTGCACGTAGGCCAAGGGAAATAAGAGCTACAAAAGCTCTAAGGACCAAGCCTGAACCGTCGGAGGCGGATAGCAGGGGGGGGGGGGGGCGCCCAGCCCGCATAGGGGGGATCCACCAGTACTAAGGAGTCAGGAGCCAAACACTGAGTCTGGGTAGAGCAGCCACACACATCTCACTGAGGCCGCCCAGCCATGGCGTCGAAAAACAAAAGCAGAACGAACAAAAGTGGCCGCCCCAGGGGGAAAACCCCCAAACACTCGACAATGTGGCAACCCAGAGAGGCCAATGAAGCTCAAAAGGGCTCCCAAGAAGGGGCAACAGGACACAACACTCAAGAGGATGTGGATACAAAGGCCCCAATGTCACGTCAGGACCTCCAGGGAGAAATTCGCTCCCTACAGACCAATCTAGCAAGGACATTCCAGGACCAATTCCAGCTGATAAGAGCAGACATTAACCTGGCCCTGGCAGAAATGAAACAGGAAGTGGGGCAGCTGGGTGAGGACGGACCTTCAGGAAAAGGGCCTAGAGGAGGTCGATAGAGAAACAATGGAAAACAGTGAGGCGATTGAAAGACTGGACCCGGCAATGCAGAATCTGGAGCTCAGGATGGAGGACATGGAAAATAGATCCAGGAGAGTCAACATTAGGCTGAAACTACTATCGGAAACGGTGGCAGACAGAGAGTTGAAAGGGGCTATACAGGCCATCTTCGCTGAGCTGCTAGGAGAAGGGACTCCGGACGCGGTGGAACTGGACAGAGTCCATAGAGTGGGACGCCTCAACAGGAGCCCGAACGCCAGGCCAAGGGATGTACTAGCAGCATTCACGAGGTATGGCCAAAAGGAGGCAGTCTTGAAGGCTGCTAGACAACGAGAGCCGGTAAAATACAAAGGCCAACGAGTTGAGCTGTATCAGGATCTACCCAACTGCACCCTAGTGTAGCGCCGACAGATGGGTCCGGTCCTCACAGTACTTAAGGAACGAGGGATCAGATACAAGTGGACCTTCCTCTGCAGTCTCCTTTTTGATTGGGTAGCATTGCAGAAAAGAATAACTACGCTGCAAGAAGGGGCGGACATCTTGCAACTAGACTTGGAGCAGGAGCATCAAGCAGATAGGCCAGAGAGGTCACCCGTGGCAGATACCAGACCGAGACTCAGACCATGGGAATGGACCACGGCTGGAGACGGACGGAAGAGGAGGCCCAGGCTGTGGGCACGTCCTGGAAGGAGAGAGCAGAAGAGGCAAATGCTAAAGAGGGAGAGGAAGCTAACTTGGGAAATCCTGAATAGGTAAATCGACAAAGGGGTGGTGGACACAGTGGATCACATAGGCAGTGGGACGAGGGGAGTAAACATCATGAAGTTCGCAAGGGCGATGAGACATGAGGGGAGACTCCCTGCAGAGGGTGCGGGGGGTTGCAGAGGCTGGTGGGGGCGAGGGAAGCAAGACAAGGAAGAGAGACACTAGAGCGGAGGGGAGACCAGGGCAAGGACAAAGGAGAAAACAGAGGACACCACTGAGGGGGGTCCACATGGAAAAAGGAAGAGTGGAGAAGGGGCTAGGGGAGATTGAAGGGAGGGAGACCCCCCCCAGATCTTCAGCAGACGTGGGCACCATACTAAGATACACTGTTCAAGTGGGTGACTCACAACTACCCCCTGAAAAGGAAAAACTTGGAGCGATTCACAGGAAGGAAGGGCCAGACATTTTGGGGCTACAAGAAACACATCTTCTACTTAAGTATCAGGCACGTCTAAGACTGCGCGGATTCGACCAAATGTTCCAAACTTCAGGGATGACTAAGACGGGGGGGGGTAGCGCTGGCTATCAAAAATAATGCTGACTTTAGAGCAGCGGAGGTACTTCGTTACAAGGGAGGCAGATATATAATAGTGAAAGGAAAATATCGGGATCTCGCATACACAACAGCGGTCATTTACGCACCAAACTCAGGCCAAGAAACATTCCTGAGGCGATTTTTGGGAATACTGGAAGAAAGCACGAGGGGCCAACTTGTTATAATGGGGGACCTCACCATAGCTTGGGAGAGAGGACGGGACAGGTCAGGGGGAAGAGGTTCAGGAGGGGGGGTAGTAGCTTCGACGGAACTACAGGACAGAATGGCACGAGTGGGTCTAAGGGACGTGTGACAGGAGTTGAAGGGGAACAAGGAAGGCTACACCTTTCTCTCAAGTGTGCATGGGACACAGTCGAGAATAGATTATATATGGGTATCGGCAGCCCTGCTGGGAAGGATCAAGGAAGTAAAAGCAGGCCCTATTGGAATAGCAGATCACAGAATAGTCTATGCAACTGGAACTAGGGGACAAAAGTACCCAGGGACCCTGTAATTCGAGGGGAAATGGAGGGGAAGATTAGGGAATCCTTCGAGACTAATAAAAGGGGGGCACACAAGGGAAGATGCCAGATAGAATGCATTTAAAGCCACAATGAGGGAAAGCTCATAGCGGCCAAAACACAGAGGGAGAGGCAACTGGGGGCGCTGGAGACACAGCTGGAGGCAGAGGTAGAAGTAGCAAGAAAGAAGGCGGGGAGGCGGCCAATAGATCCTCCCTGAGGGAATATAGGTGGGCAATAGGTCAGCTGGGGATCCCCTCCAACAAAGAGAGTGGAAGTGGCATTACTCTTCGTCCGTCAAAAATTTGACACGCAAGCGAATAAGGCAGACACCCTAATGGCGCGCCTTCCGAGGGGTGCAGGGGCCAAAAATTTGATCGCAGCACTAAAGACAGAAACCGAGGAGCACATTACACACATTGAAGACATTCAACAAAGCCTAGCAAAATTTGACGAAACATTATACACATTGCAGAACCCCCAACCCCACATGCAGGAGGATTTCCTTGAGAGGGTCAAGCTACACAAAATAAGTAGGGAAGCCCAGGACGCCTTAAATCAAGAGATTACGGAGGATGAGGTGAGGAAAGTCCTCGGGAGCCTGCCCACGGGCAGGGCCCCAGGCCTAGATGGCTACACTGCAGCATTTTATAAAACTTTCACACAACTCTAGCACCGCAATTTACACACCTTTTCAACACCTTCAAAAACACAGGCCGCTTAGCCCCCTCCATGGAGGAGGCTAAAATGACCCTAATTCTAAAGCCTAATAAGGACCCTATGGAGCGGACATCTTAAAGGCCAATCGCACTAATCAATGTGGACGCGAAAATGTATACTAAAATCCTAGACAACAGACTGGAGGGGTTACTACCAGAACTGATCCACCAAGACCAGGCGGGTTTCATAAGGGGTAGACGGGCGGCAGATAACATACGGAAGGTGGCACACCTGCTGGGAAAAGCGCAGAAAACTGACACTCCCACGGTACTCCTGTCACGTGATGCTGAAAAAGCATTTGACCGTGTGGAGTGGTCTTTTCTGTTCATGATCATGAGGAAGATGGGCCTGGGTGGAAGATTCTTAAAAATGGTGCAGGCCAATTATCAGGAACCACTGACACGGGTGACATTAAATGGGGCCATGTCATGCCCATTTAGATTGGGCAGGGGGACGAAACAAGGATGTCCTCTCTCCCCGCTGCTTTTCGCAATTTACCTGGAATCCCTTCCGCAGGAAATAAGGGAGTCAGATGACTTCCAAGGCATCCCATTCGAAGGAAAGCAACATAAGGTGGCCGCATTCGTCGACGACATTCTGCTCACTTTGACCAAACCCTTGGATTCCATCAGGGCAAGTTCAGTCCTGCTGGAAGAGTTTGGGGACGTATCGGGCCTGCGTATAAACATCGGTAAATCCGAGCTGATGAGCCTCACTCTGGGCGCAGAAGACCGCAATAGTCTGAAAGCAGCCACACCGTTTGTGTTGAGTCCAGGGGGGGAGGGGGAATCATAATTGGGAGTGCAAATCACTCTGACACTGACAGGGTGGTATGCAGCTAACTACCCTTTCCTTTTGAAGGGAATAAAGAAGGATCTCCACAAATGGCTGAGTCTTCGAATCTCGTGGATGGGGAGACTGGCTGCAGTGAAAATGGTCACGCTACCATACATGCTATACCTATTGCAGGCAATTCCGCAGGCAGTCCCAGCAAGCTTCTTTAGGGAGCTATGGATCATAACTAACGAGTTTATATGGTAAGGCAGGAGAGCAAGGATCAATATAGACTTACTTATGGCCCCCAGGAGGGAGGGGGGCTGGCCCTCCCCATCTTCCGGAAATACTATGAAGCTACCCAACTAAGGGTGACCAGGGAATGCCTTCACAATGGAAACAGTGGATCAGGATGGACAAGGCTGTGACAACACAACCTGAGGGAGGTACTGGGGTTGCTTTAACAGCACAGACCGAAACATATACGAGAGCTCCATCACGAAACTAGTGGCAGACAACTGGGATAGCCTAGCGAAAACCCGGGGACTCATGACCTTCCCGCCTATCTTTAATAAAGGAGATTTAATGCCGAGGACAGAGAAGGGTGCCTTCAGGGAATGGCGGGAAGGAGGCTGCATAATGCTGCCGGATATGTTCTGTGGAGAGGAAATCCTTGCCTTTACAGATTGTAAAGGGAATTTGCAGTAGGGGAAGGGGAGAGGCTTAGATATGCCCAAATACGTCACTGGTTGATGCACCCTGTAAATAAGTAGCCGGCCATCAGGGCGGTAACGCTGTTAAAAAAAATAATTTGACGGTAGATCTTTTTTCGATTTATTTGTATTTGTAGAGCACACTACAGCCCACAGGCATCGCGGCGCTATAGCAGTACTCAAAGAAGGCTCGCTTAAGGGTTACAGTGAAGCCGCCCAGGTAGATAGACTTCGTGACGATACAATGCATGATATAGGGTTACATACATATTTAGATCATGGTACATTGCGGGGATTGCTGTTGCACAATGCAAGTCATACAAAGAGACTGGTTTTGATGGCCTTGCGGAAGGCTGCATGGGAGTCAATAGTCCTAATGTGAGGGGGGAGAGAATTCCAGTGGGTGGCTGCCATAGTTGGGAAACTGGTGCCGCCAGCCCGGACTTTGTGTGTTCTAGGAATAGCAATCAAGTTGGAGTAGGGGGTTCTGGTGGGCCTGGAGGAAGGGGGTTTAGAGATTCTCTGTGCCAGGTAGGGGGGTGCCTGTTCATGAAGGCACTTGTGTGTCAGGGCAAGGGTTTTGAATATAATCCTTTCTTTGACTGGTAGCCAGTGGACCTGCCTTCTAAGTGCAGAAATATGATCCCTACGCGAGAGTCCAGTAGCGG
The DNA here is from genome assembly GCF_040938575.1 of Ambystoma mexicanum. Lineage (NCBI taxonomy): Eukaryota > Metazoa > Chordata > Amphibia > Caudata > Ambystomatidae > Ambystoma > Ambystoma mexicanum. The sequence goes on from NC_090923.1 coordinate 1,171,670,398, forward strand.
CCCTGAGAGCATTGTTCTGAACAATGTGTAGTTTAGCAAGATTCTTGGCTGAGGTGCCTACCAGGAGGGCATTACAGTAGTCCAATCTGGATCAGATTATGGCCCTGGCAATGGTAAGGCAATTTTGTTGTGACAGGAAGGGTCTTATTGTGTTGAGTTTGGAGTGGTAGGCAGAGGTGGATGCAATGGCGTTGACCTGTCTGTCCATAGATAGGTTAGGTTCCAGGTATACACCCAGTGTTTTAATTGATTGTGAGACAGTGATAGGGATGTCATCAATGGTAAAGGAGGAGTATAGTTAGTCAAGTTTGTTCAGGGTGGAGGGGGAGCCTACCAGTAGAAGCTCGGTCTTCTCACTGTTGAGACAGAGCCAGTTTTCTGCCATCCATGATTGGATAGTCGCATAGATGGAGCTGAGGGTGTTAGTGTCAGATTGGTAATCACCCGTGAGGGGGATGAGCACCTGGGTGTCATCTGCATAGTTTGTATATGAGAGTCCCAGGGCATCCAGGATTTTGAATAGTGGCCTGGTGAAGAGGTTGTATAGAGTGGGGGCAATACAGGAGCCTTGTGGAACCCCGCATTTGATGGTGCTGGGAGTTGCACAGGAGTCAGAGAAAACCCTCATTGCTCTGTCTTGCAGAAATGAAGTAATCCATTTGCAGGCCTTGGTCGAAAAGTTTGCTGCTGTGGAAAGGTGGTGGCAAAGGGCCTTGTGATCAACTACATCAAACGCAGCATAGAGGTCTAGGAGCAGTAGGAGTGCAGGTTTGTCTGCGTCTCTGAGGTCATCGATCTGGTTTTTCAGGTCAAGGAGGGCAGTTTCTGTGCCGTGCCGAGGTCTGAACCCTGATTGCGCTAAGGGGCTGATCTCCAACCTGTACAGGATACTGGACGATGCAGTTCCTAGACAGCACTGGCCATACATGCATAGATGGGAGCAGATACTGGGAAGGGAAATAGAAAAGAGTGGGGGAGACTGGGGGTTAGGAGGGGATCCCCAGGCTAGCAAGGGCCTCCCAGGTGCGGGAGGCCTGGTACAAAATACTTTTTGGGTGGCACTACAAGCCCGCCCCCCTCCACAGAAAATACCCAGGAACATCTGGGGAGTGCTGAAGGGGGTGCGGGAGAGAGGGCACGGCGGAGCACATTTGGTGGAGATGCTCATAAATCGAGCCCTTTTGGAAAAAAATACAGCAGGCAAAGGAACAGGCATACAGAAAAGGGGGAAGCAGACCTCCAGAATAGATCTGGATGGGCCTTAAGGGAGGGGAGGCGGTGGGGGAACCCAGATCCTGAGAAAAAGCAAGAGTGATTCCAACTCTGGCGGCAATTACTATAATTGCACAAAGATGGAAGAGCCCGAATATACCCACAATTCAGGACTGGCTACGCAAAGTGTGGGAAATAGTAGCTATGGAGTGGGCCTCCTACGTCATGAAAGAAAATGTGCATGACTTTGCAAAAGACTGGGGAGCGACTCTAGCCTTCCTCAAAGATGATTTCAGTGCCGTTTGGTACCCTCGGCACCTCAAACTTCTAGATTTTCAATGAATATCTTGGGTCTGTACAAGATGACGCGGATTAGGGAAAGACTTGAGATTGCCTCTCGGGGGAGAGGGGACAAGTAGGGGGATCGTATTACATGTTGTAAACTCAATAAAAACATTTTTTTTAAATGAGCAGTTGTAGACATGCCACTGGTATGGTCGTGTTGTGTGTGGTTCTGTTATGTTGCTACCACCAATACAAAATACATTTAAAAAACTTAATAGGTGGAGCTATTTAGCTCCTGCTTATAGACTTAATCAGCTTGGTTAGCTTGATACCAACAACTACCAGGGGCTACTTTTGACAACCTGGGCAAACTGGTGCCATACAAACACACACATGTGACATTAAGTTTGTGTGTTTGGGGATGTGTACAAATGTGCATTAGGACACATTGAGAAGACATTTAAAGAATAATAGATCATATATAAGGCTCCTGGTTTTATGGTATTTTTTTCTGTCATTTCCATCTGCATTTATCCATATAAATGGGTTGGCCATTATTTCTGTATTTATCCATATGTATTATTGGTCATATAAACATATAATTTGCAATAAATGTTTTCTGTGTTTAGTCAAATGAAAAAAAATATATCGATTAAAAACACACAAGCATACAGAACACAAATGGGACTCGATTATTCCCCATCAATGTTAGGTTCATTTTTACCACAACAATTGGTTGATCCTGTGATTGCTGCTGGCCCAAAGCATGTGTTGTCAACATTTAAAGAATTTGAATACCATTTTTCAAACAACTTTACACTCTCCTTGCTGTCACACTGTGCAATTGGATTGACATATGGTCATGCTTGGCAGCATAGGGAAGCAAGTAAAAAACCTGCTTTTCTATTTTTTTCCATTTTTATGAATTATTACAGATAGAAAGCAGATTGATGTCCATCTGTATTTGTGCGTACAAATCATTAAAAACAGAAAACAAGGAGCCTTAGTCATATATAATGAAAAATAGCTGAGAATTGTGAGACCTCCTGGTCTCCGAGTCATACCTTAATATGCCTTCTCATCAAACTTGTATTTAGATCCATGTCAAAGTTGGACACGTTTGGATTTGGCCCCCATAAAATCAGAAGATCATACATAACATATCAGAATCCTAAAGCCAGATGCGGAGTCAATGCAGATTACTCCAAAAGGAACTTTGTTGTTGGTGAAGTGCTTTACTGCTTTTAAACTGTTACCTTGCTGGTTAGAATTTTGGAAAGGCTGCAATGTGAGCACTCTGCTCTTGCTGTCACAGACCCCTGCAGAGCCTCCAGAGCAGGGAAGAGCCACAGAAAGTCACGTGACAGATCACGTGCTCGGCAAGGAAGTACATCTGCCGGACACGGACACCCTTGCGGCGTAAGTCCTGGTGGCAGAAGGTCTGTGGTGCTGTTTGCTGTGTGAGGTGCAGCGCCCTCTGAATGCTTGCAAATCTTTAGCTGACGGCGCAAGGATCTGCTTAGTATGCCAAGGTCACCCTAAAGGTTAAATCCCAAAACTGCTGCACAAGATCTATGGTGGGAGACTTGAGGCAAGTCCTCTTTGATCCCATTTTTTTGACTTTGGTGGTTTTGATTTGCAGGTATATTCTGGAAATAAGTAAAGTACTTTTCCTAGTTATAACTTTGCCTGAGGCTGACTTAAATTTTTTTCCTTGCACTCATTTCCAGGCTTGGGGACTGTGGGGTGAGTTTGTTATCTTAACCCTTTGACACAATCTTGTCTAGTCATTTGCCTCTCATATCTTAATGAGATCTGGACTACGTAGTGGAGTTGGCCTACGTACACCTTTACGAGAGCACATGGCGGTAACCTGTGGAATAAGTGGAACTCAGTTGGGTGATCAAATAATACCAGCAAACAATATGCCAAGTCCAACTGCCATGGGGAATATCCCCCTACCACCTGAAACAGGGGCAACATTTATTGCTGAGGATGAGGCACAGGCATGTGAAGCCCAGAATATGGCCTTTAAAATTGCCTATATGTCTGGAAATCCACCTCCTGCACTTGAACCAGTTGTGACTATTTGTAAAGGGATTAATAATGGAAAGAAGGTTGTAGAGGTAATGGTGGATAGCCTTCCTATCTCGACCATGAGACCCCAAGTGCACCGGAAGGGGAGCAAGGCAGTAATTCCAAACTTATCAGCATCTCGGACATCTAATTCAACGCTGTTTCTAAAGCCAATTACTGGTCAAAGAGTCATGGATCACTATTTTGTAAAATCTGCCATAACGAGTACAGAGATTAAATCTCTACCAGCACTAAAGGGAACAGCTATGCTCGATCATTCAGTGATGTCCTCGCAGCCCAATTTGGGGGGCTTAGAGATTTTACAGATATTAGCATCATGGAATTGGCTGATCAAGCGGAAGGCGAATTGGAGGCCCTGAATATGGAGTTGTCTAATTTACAGCCTCAGAAGCCTTGTAATGGCGCCACGTTTGATTCCCCAACTCCCCTGGTGAAAGTAATAAATAAGGAATCATCTCGCCATGACCAAGAAGACTGTCAAGCCCCTTCCCAAATGAGGGATGGCATAGGAGCTCAGGAGGGCTCCTCTGAGTTACGCCATACTTTGAGGGAGGTGGATGAACGTATTCGCCCGTCTCATCCCACTGTATCAGCCTTGAATATGGTTTTAAGTTCTTTTGTTTCCCTAGATGACAACATTTGGGCAGAACTGAAATCTACCAATACTATATTGACTAATGTTACCTCGAAAGTTGAGGAATTTGAGTTTGAGGTTTGTTTTGCCAATCTGCCTAGGAGGGATGAGGCCGAAACTAGGAATGTCCTACAGCCTAAGTCAAACTCTGACAATGTCTTGGGGTCCGTTATTGAAATCTCTGATGATCTGGGTTCAAATGAACATTTGACCCCCCCTTCGAAGTGAGGTCAACATCTAGTGTAATGGTTCCTGTAATGGATATTACAGCACAGGGATCTACTGGGACTGATGTTGACATCATTGATATTACTAATTATCAACTTCCGGTTGGGGAGGCGGCAACCCATGGAGGGAGAAGGGAGCTCAGCCAAAGGGCAAGGGAACCCCTCATTTTCTAAACAAACTACTATTGTGGTGAAAGGCAAAGTTTGAAGCGGAAGGCGGGGGCCAAGAAAAATAGAATTTTATCTTTAAGAAAGGCCCACTGCACTCTGTTTCATGCCAGATTATCCCCTGTACCAGAACAGGTAGTTTCAATCCATGAACCGGTGTTAAAATATCAGTTTATAACTGAGAATATTCCAACAATGCCGGACAGGGTGGTTGGAGTCCCAGCTCCCCGGAATCCTATTATAGAGTCAATTGTGAAGAATATGGATTTTACTAAGGTAGTGGGAGCTCCCGATATGAGCCGGGGTGTGAGGTTGAAAGACTCTCCCATTACTCCATTCCCACACTTAATCAGGGTTTGGGGTGAGCAGGGAGGAGGCTCTTATAGATTCAGACCATTCTCTAGCCAATCGCAATCTATCTGGGGCCCATCAGAGGGGGCAACTACCTCTACGATGCTGGGGATAAGAGTGGAGGGAAATATGGTGCATGCATGTTCAACAGTGAGTCCTTTAGTAGTCCCGAATGATGTACCGGTGGCGAGTTTGGGCGTTGTGAAGGACTTTATTAGGCCCATGCTGGTCACAGAGGATATTCCTACTATACAACTGCCTCTCCCATGTCTTAACCCCATTTTGCCTATAGACAGGATGATGGCAGGATCGGGTATGGGAAAATCAACATTCCTTAAAGAGGTGGCTGATCTCCCCCTGGAATCTAACTACCCTAGAGTTTCAGCTGGAATGAAGAATCTGTTGCAGCGTTTTCACTACCCTTCAGGTGCTACTGTGAGAGGGCTCACTGGGGCACCTGTGGGGAATGGTGATCCGTTTCATGGCCCATCAAGTGCTCCACTAATAAAGCATTCCTATTCTGATGCACTTAAAGGGAAAGTAGCTACACAGCAGAGGGTGAAGGGTGGGAGCTGTGCCATACATCAAGTTAAGATTTGCTGTCCTCTGGGTGCGGATTACCAGATTTGCATGAATCGGCCAAATATTCTAACCATCGTTGCGTCTATCCCAAGCCTGGCTTTGGTGTCATAGGCTGATATTGGGAGAGTTTCCTTCCCAGTTAGAGAGGATATGAGTACTATTATTATGTCTCTATGCTCTCCGCTAGTAAGAGAACTAATATTCACTCAAAAAGTAGAACTGGCAGGATTGGGTTTCAAAATATCTCAGGTACATGAATCAAATAAGGGAATCCTAAAGAATGGTACTAGCCAATCGATTGCTAGTTTTCCCAAGGTTGCCGCTATTTCTGATAAATTGTCTCAGAGTGGAGTGTTGAATGATATGGATTGGGCACCCATTATCTCCCCTCTATGGCAAAAACTGGTCCCATGAAAATAATTCCACTCTGGCTGATCACTGGAAGAGTAGAACATTATGTTTGCAATTTTGGAATACTCGTGGCAATGTCCATCTTTTTGCCAACCCTGTGTGTATGAAAATGTTGAGAAAAGCTAATTGCATTTGTCTGCAAGAGACATGGTTAACCTCAGCACCCACCCTGGACGGATATAATGATTTCACCCAACCTGCTAGAGATGGGATGGGGAGGGGGGGGTGACCATCAGGGGGACTTCTGACTGCTGTGGATGTCTCCCTTGGCCTCAGTGGGGTGGTAATTGCGGATTTGCCCTTTGGTGTATTGGGGGTTGACTGTAGGTCAATGGATGGTTCAATCAATCTATTACTACTCAATATTTACTGGCATAAGGGTATTGAATTGGTTGTTCCATTTGTTGATGGGGGGTGCTGGATGAGTGGATGGAAACTCACCCAGATGGCAGGGTCGTAGCTATGGGAGATTTGAATGCAGACTTTGCTCATTCTTACAAATTGTGGGAGTTGGAAGAGATTGGTGGGGGTAACTCTGAGAAGCAAGTGGCTGGACAGAAGTGGATAACAGGTCTGGGTGGTAGGGGCCTTTTTCCTCTGGTGGGGAAAAGCATTGTATCAGGGAATTCCAGTAAATGGCATACCTGGCTTAGAGGGGACAGCTCATCTCTGATTGATTATATTTTTGTAGACACTTCCCTTATGAATTCTTGTCTGTCATTTGAAATACTTAAAAATGATTGGAGCGACCACTGCATTCTTATGGCACAATTTAATTGGGTTTTGAATATTAGGAAATGTCAGCAAGAATTACAGTTAGTGGCCCAGGTAGGGCGTAATGCTGTTAAATGGACTGACCCAAAAATACGTGCCTTGAATTCCAAAATATATCATGTATTGAACCGCTCGACTTATGAGTGGAAACTCCAAAATGTCAATGCAATCGAGTTCCAATCATTTGTGGGTCAAATGACTGGCAAAATGGCCCTGGCAATGAGAGCAACTGTCTCTGGCCAAGTTAGGCATGCTCACTGTTAGAATACTGATGCAGCATCTGCAAAAAAGATGTTACGTAGAACAGTGAAGCAGATTCACAGCACTAATCAGGACGAGGCAGTTCACAGAAAGCTTATTGGGAAACGTAAGCAATCATAAGAACTATTGTAAGTCTATTAAATCTGTAATATTATAGAAATATTCAAAAACGATGCTTGGAACCCTAATTGCGGCAGATACGAGTGCATTTTGGTACCTGGTAAATGGGCAGGAACCAAATTACACAACTGTCAGTCAATTTCTGAAAAAGAATCGATGGAGTTCTTGGAGAGCAGATTTGGGAAGTCCTCTATGGACCCTCCACTGGTTTTGGACCGGACTGGGGAGGGCAGGTGGGATCCGCAAGTTGAGGTAGCAACCATCTTAAAACTGATCTCCAGATGTAAGGGCTCTGGGCCCAAACGGTCTCACAAACAACACCTTCGAGGCTAATCCTAATTTGTGGGCCCAGTTATTGTGTCTGGAGTTCAATGACATACTGTCCTCAGGGATGACCCCTGTGTCTTGGAACACAGCTCATGTTGTCCCACTCATCAAGTGTTGCAGCAGGACTGATCCGGCTAACTATCGTCCAATTTCATTAATCGATGCGGACTGTAAACATTTTTCCTCTTTCCTGTTGTCACACTTGGAGGAGCGGGCTCTCAGGAGTCACCCACTGGATCAATTCCAGACAGGTTTTAGAAGAGGTCACTCGACCAATGTCAACGGACTTGCCCTGAAGTGTGCACAAGAGGCGGCATGGTCAACAGATGGCTGCAATGGCTTCAATTGACCTGACAGGCTTGTTTGACTGGGTCGACCGGGGTAGGTTGTGGTTAAAACTGGCGAGCTGAGGCCTACCTGCAGGGCTCCTGAGATTAATTAGCGGGGTCTATGAGAACTGTGGGGTTCGGGTCCGTTTAAATCAAGGAGGAGATCTTTCAATGAGAATTAGATCGTTTCAGGGGGTCAGACAAGGCTGCACATTGGCACCCTGGCTATTCAACCAGTATTTTTCAGATGTAGCCATCTCGCTTTCCAAAGAAGGACTCCTGGGCCCCTAAAATCGGCAAGGATAAAATTATTTGTTAAGCATACGCTGATGATCTGTTGATCTTTGATAATACCAAAGTGGGGCTGCAACGGTCGTCGAGTAATTTTGAAGCATATGCTAAAAACAATGGCTTAACAATTAATCCATCTAAAACCAAATTTTATCCTTTAGAAAAGCGAGGGTCAAGATTTCGGGTTACATTGGTAAGTTAGGTGAGACGCCTTTGAAATTGGTGGAGTCTGTGCGACATTTGGGTTTAATATCTCAGCCTACCCTGGCTCTAAGGCACTAATAGAACCTATCTTACATAAGGCAAAATTGCTAGAATCGCAGGTGGTCAGGATTGATCGAAAGTTTGGTAAATTTTCTTTGAAGCCTGCCCTGATATTTTATGAGAGGAGAATTATACCTAAATGAATTTATGGCCTGAAATTGCTTCCTGAGAGAGTGAGCAATACACTGAATCGCATAGAGGGTCGCATTTGGAGAAGATTGTTGGGTATGCCGAATGCGATCCCGATCTCAGCAATTAGGTTCGAATTGGGTGCTATATCAATGTGGGCACGGGTACAGTGGGCTTGTATATCTCTGTATTCAAAGATTAAAACTAGAGTGCCAAACACATTGTATCATCTATTGGATAGAAACCTGGATCTCTCGCGTACATTGATCTCTTTAAGGGACCAATCAGAGGCCATATTGGAAAAGTTTGGGATGTCAACTGAGCTTTGATTTGCAACCCTATGGCTGTAAAGCGTGCATTATTCGATCTTGATTGGTGTGAAACTGTAGACACATTTAATTCTTATCCTTCACTATTGCATTTGAATCACAAACATAGAGCCTGTGGTTCCCCCACAAAGGTTATTCTACAATTTCCAGATGGGTTATATCGAGGTATTGTCCTTAAAGCTAGATGGAATGTTCTTCCTACTACAGACATCTTGGTCAGAAGAGGGTTGATCTCGGCGGACCTTGCTAGATGCAGGTTCTGCCTGGCCAATGAGGAGTCCTTAAAATATCTGGTTATGGAGTGTGACACACTACATCCACTTAAGGTAAAATATCTGGAAACTTTAAAAGCCAACCCCATTATATATGAGGAGGAGTGGGCATGGGAAAGAGGCCTGAATATTCAAACTATTGATGAGGTTTTGGCCCTATCCGGATTTATTCAAAGCTTAAATTAATAATAGAGTAAAGTTTGCTATTTTGTCAGGACTGGGAAACGATGTAATGTCGGAGTACAATGAGTGTTGTATCTAATTTCTGCGCTTCCTTTCTCTTGTAATGTTTATTTCTACTTTGTCTGTACTGATGGTAGATATGTTTTGGAATACGTGTATTCTTTTTTCCACTTAAAAATTTAAATTTCATTTTTTCCCCATATGCTAGTTTTGATGTTTTGTAACGGTTTGAATAAACCGTATACAAATAAAAATGTTTTTTAAAAAATAGGTTTCCCGCAAGGAGGGGCATGAAACAGCATTGTCTGCTCTGGTCTTTTGTCTGTGGAGCTATTTGCAGTTCAAAGGAAAATGTCAAATCAAGGCAATTAAATGGGGTGGGGGCTACAAAGGTGTACTAGCCAACAATATATGTCGCGGGTTAGAGACACATATTACCCTGAATCTAAGTCACAGCACAGTCCATGGTGCTCATGTATTCCCTTTTGTTCCCGACTAGTGACCCAAGGTCTCCCATGTCTTGCTTATACTATGCAGCTGCTTACTCATCCAATGAACCTCATATTGAAGCGGTCTTAGACAATGAAAGAAGTGTTGGGGAAAATATGTTTAAAATTGAGAACACTGAAAAGAAATGGTGTTTAAATGACACCCAAGTATAACAAAGAACTGTGCAAACATGAATTGAAAATAACAATCGAGTTCTGAATAACTTGCATTCCAACTATGCAGTCAGAATTACAATTAATGTATAACAAAGAAGAACATCTTGTCTTTGAAAACAGAGCCAATATGAATAAATCACCCACATACCTACAAATAGCTGAATTATAATTGAGGCATTTGCTGCTAGCAAGCACAAGCCAAACCAACTTTTTTAAAATCTATGGAATACTGCTTGAGGAAGGATGAGGTGGAAGACCAAGTGGCCACTCTAGAGAAAACAATGGTTACATTTCTCTGTAAGGATACAGATGCCCCGTTAGTCCTAATCACCTGAGCTAGGGACCCATTAGTGATGGTCCTTGAAACCTTTTGTAAACTGATTTCCTGCATTTCTGTCGGCATAGGTCACAAAGAATCTTTGTGATGCACAGAAGCGTTTTGTTCCGTTTATATAAAATGTGAGAGCTTTGTGTACATCTAGTGGGTAAAGCCCTTTCCGCTTCTCAAGAAAAGTCATTAATGTTAGAGGATCCCTATTTAAGTCTGGCAGCCCGAGAGTGATTGCATGCAGCCTAAGAGTTTGTATGTCCATCCTCCACACTGCTCAATATATGGGGGGGAAACCCCACAACTTTACCTTCAGTAGGAGAGTGAAAAATGTAAGTACAAGTGGGACATGAAGCATGCCTTGTTAATTCATCAGGTTGACAATGTCAAAACAGAGGTAAATGACTTAACTGCAATGCCCTTCGCCTGTGCATATTAGTTACTGATGAAGAACAAAACTCCAGGAAAGGGGTCCATACCCATTGGAACCTCACCAATCCCTCATTCAAGATCAGTCTACCTTTTCTTCAGCCAAATCTTTCACAACTTGACCCACCACATTGCTTCTAAGGGACCATCAGGATTATTCCAAAAGAGAGCAAAGGGGAGCCTGGATGCATTTAACATGACCCAGGGACCCAATTTCTCTGAGACACCAACAAAGCGATGAGAAGCTGGGAAAAAAAACGGTGTAGATGTTTAGGATCATAGCATCATCTAAGGACAATCTTTTAGAAGCAGTCTTTCATGGTGGTTGTGGACTTGCTGACCAGACCAATTAAGTTTCCCATGCTTCTGCAAGGATCTCCAGACATAGCCATCTACATCTCAACTTATATTGTAGCTTATCCTCTGCACTAATAATGCTCAAGAGCCGACATTGCTTAGAGAATCTGACTTTGGGTATATCTTCCAGCATAATCAATTTAAACTGTGTAGCCTGCCTGATGCCTGCAGTGGGAACAAACTGCTTTGTTATCCAAGTGCCATAATTGGATATACCTATATGGTTCTGCCTCAAATTGCAAATGTTGCCTCTGCTTCCTAAAAATTAATGGCTGCCCTTGTTGAAAACATTACCCAAGTTCGATAAACCAATACCCACTCGACCACATTTAAAAAACACCATATCCCATCCCAGGTGTGAACTCCGGAATATTTACTGGTGTGGAATCAGGTCTCAGCTTAGGGCCCGCCTGCCAAAGTTTTTGGGCTTTATCCCAGTAATGAAGAGTTGAAATCGTAGCTGGGATCCTCTGTTCCACTGCCAGAAGAGCTTTCCTCCCCCAAAAACAGGAGCTTCGATATATGTATTGAATAGGTTACCTGTTTGAACTGAGCCCATTTCAGCTCAGGGGCTTTTTGATTTTATTTTATTTATAAAGCGCAAAAAAACAGGCCCAGGGGCAACCGGGCGCATACTCTTAAACATGTTACAAAAAGCAGTAGTTCCAAAAATATACAGCATATATACATGTACCGAGGGGTACCATTAACAGCGTATAATACAGGGACAGAGCAGAGAGAAAATGTATATACAGTCCCCCCCACCCCCCTGCATGTGGAGTCTGGACTGTGTCAAGGTCTCATGAGTCTTGGGAGAGAAGCCATGTTTTAGCATTGTTCTTGAAGGAGTGGAATGATGGTTCAATTCTGATAGGTGTGGGCAAGGTGTTCGAGTTTGGAGGCCAGGACGGAGAAGCTCACCCCACCAGCTTTTTGGAGTTTGCATCTAGGCACGATGAGGCTGTGAGTTTGGGCTGCTCTGGTAGGTCGAGTGGAGATGTGGCATGAGAAGCAAGCGGACAGGTAAGGTGGGGCGTTGTTGCTCAGACATTTGTGAGTCAAAGCTAGGGTTTTCAGGGCAATTCTTTGTTTTACTGGGAGCCAGCGTAAGTCCGATCTGACAGAGGAGATATGAGAGCGCCTCGGGATGTTTAAGGCTGCCCTTAAGGCATTATTTTGTACAGTTTGCAATTTATTAACGTTAGACTGACTGACCCCTAGGTAGAGAGCACTACAGTAGTCGATTTTGGCCATAACAAGAGTTCTGGCGAGTGTGATACAGTTGGTGGAGTTTAGGAAGGGTCTACAGGCAGTGATAAGTTTGCAGGTATAGGCCAAAGCTGACCTAACTGCATTTATTTGTTTGTTCAGAGAAAGCGAGGAGTGAAGATAGACCCCTAGCGTTTTAGTATCTTTGGAGACTTTAATGTCATTGCCGTCAATAATGAAGGACTTGTAGGTTTGGTCTAGTTTGTTGAGCCGATGATTTGATTCTAAAATTAAGAGCTCAGTCTTATCATCGTTAAGGCAAAGTTCGTGCTGTGCCATCCAGGCCTGGATGTCCGAGTAAACATCGTTAAGGGCTTTGGTGTCAGCTGTGTAGTCTCCTGTGATAGGGATGAGTATCTGGGTGTCGTCCGCGTAGTTAGTGTAGGAGACACCCAGATAGTCAAGCACATTGAGGAGGGGCTTGGTGAATACGTTATACAACGTAGGGGATACACACAAGCCTTGAGGAACGCCACAGTGAATAGGGGAGGGATCCGCTGATGCCAGTGGTGAGAAGACCCTCATGGATCTATTGCTCAGGAATGAGTGGATCCAGGCATTGGCAGAGTCGGAGAAGTGGGCTGATGATGAGATGCTGGAAGAGTATTTGGTGGTTGACCAGATCAAAAGCCACGGAGAGATCGAGGAGAAGGGGAAGAGCTAGCTTCCCATTGTCCTCTAGTGACTCCATCTGAGTTTTCAAGTCGATCAGAGCGGACTCCGTGCCATGTTTAGGGCGGAACCCTGATTGTCTTAAGCCCAGGAGATTGTTTAGTTTGAGGTAATCCTGAATCTACAGGTAGGCTGCGGGGTCCAGGATCTTGAGCAGGAATGGGACTGTAGTGATAGTTCTGAAGTTAGTTGGGATATTAGGGTCAAGGGAGGGTTCTTTGAGGAGCAGGATAACCCATGCATCCTTTAGGTTGTTGGGGACAATACCCGTCTTGAAAGAAGCATTTATGAATGCTGTAATGAACGAGGCTAGCTCATGAGATGCTTCCTTGATAATAGGTGCTGGGCAGGGGTCGCCTTGGCAATTGGAAGGTTTTAAATTGTTGATGTTTTCTACTTCGAGAGTAGTGAGTGGGGAGAAGGAGAAAGGTTTATGCAGATAGGTTAAATGTGTATTAAGTGTAGGTGTGGTTGGTCAAGCTGTAGGGATTTCTGTTTGTCCCTGATTTTAGATTGGAGGGTAGCAATTCTACCCAGGAGTGCTGACTGAATATTGGTGCACCAAGTGTTGTCTTTGGAGCAAGAGTCAGGGGGGCTGCAGGTGTCTCGAATTCCTTATGGATATTAAAGAGTTCCTTAGTATTGGACTGGGCTGACATAATGCGGTTATTATAAGTATCTTTTGTTGCCTGGAGTACAGCTTCTTTATAGTTAAGGGTGGCTATCAGAAGACTGTCCTTGTGGGCGTCGGAGTGGTGACTTCTCCAGCGTGACTCTGCTGTGTGTTTCTCTTTGCGTAACACTCTAAGCTGGGGAGTAAACCACGAGTTAAGGTGTGCTCGTTGTTTGGGTTTCCTCAGTTTGAGCGGGGCGATAGAGTTGATGGCTGCAAGCAGTGACTGGTTATACATGGTTATACATGTCGGCTAGGTTGGGGGGGTCTGAGCAAGTGTCGGGAGCGTTTAGTGTGGGAAGGATAAGGGGGAGTAGTTTTTCTGTCGTAATGTTCTTTTTATTTGTAGTGACGGTGGCTGGGGCGACCAAAGGCCTGGGTGGTGGGGCTGCTTCGATGCTGAAAGTGATGACATGGTGGTCAGACCACAAGCAAGGGGCGTTGGAGATTACGCTAATATTGCAATTAATGTCACTAAGCCAGTCAAGGGACCGCCCTTTAATGTGGGTGGGTTCCTGTATGTGGTGAGTGAAATCTAAATCTGTTAAGAGGGCCGCAGGATCATTAGGGTCTTGGTGTCCTAGATTGAGGTCGCCAAGAATGATGGTTTGGGAGTTGGATTTAGCCTTGTTGAGTACTCACATAGAGATATCATCCACAAAGGATGTGGGTGGACCAGGGGGTCTGTATATTAGGTGGATGGTAGCCGTTTGGTTAGCTGAGAGTCCGAGCTTGACAGAGTAACTCTGCCGTTTCCACCTTAGTGCTTAGGATGGTTCTAAGTCCCAATGAGTTTCTAGCGATGAAAGCAATTCCTCCACTTCTCGAGGTGCGATCACATATGATGGAGTAATCACTGGGGATGGCCAATGAGAGTGCCGGGCCGGAAGCCGCGTGCAGCCAGGTCTCGGAGATGGCGATGAAGTCGAGTTCCTGAGTTTTGATAAGATCAGCAATGTCCAGAGCATACGCAGCTAGGGATCTTGCGTTAATCAGGGCAGCTTTAATTAAACCAATGTTGCTTGATGAAGCTGTGATGGTTTGAGGGTGATGGGGCGTGGGTGAGGTGGCAGCTTGTGGAGGCGGGCTGTGCGTATGAGTTTTGAGGTATGGGCTCGGTTACAAGGGGTGTCCCTTCTTACCCATAAGTCTAGATCCTAATCTTAGGTTTCTAAGAGTGATAGGACATGGTTGGTTGGGTGAGGGTTTTTTGGCGAAATGGTCGAGCCATAGGGCCGGATCGTTGAGGTAGATGTTGTGGTATTGAGGTGCAGTACTTTGGTAGGTATCAGGAGATCTGTGAGAGGTGGCCATGGATGAGATGTGCAAGGAGCTAGGTGCAGCTAAGTTGGGAGGTGGTAGGTGTGACGACCTGGTAATTGACCACACAGAGTAGTACTTGTAATGAGGAGAGCAGTGACCTTAGGGAGTACCAACGTGGTAGCATGTTACCAAGATATGAGAGGAAAGGGCCACCGGATCTGTGAGGCAGTTATAAGCGTTACAGGCACTATTTGGCTAGGCAGTGCGTGCTCTGTACGAGCAATGCAGGCTGAGTTTAAAACAGGTTAAGTCTACTTATTCAGAGTCAAGCAATGGGGGTGCATCAGATCAGGGTACACAGGCAAAGCAAATACCAAAGCTTGCATATACATTAGCATGTTAGCATGATATAATCAATCAAACAGGTATGCCACTTGGCTGGCTATGAGGCAACTAGTAATAGCCTGTGCTCCAAAGCTTCCCATCATTACGGGTAGTTGAAGAATTGCATGCGAGTTTCTGTCAGCTTCCATTTCCAAATGTAAAACAACTTCCACTGGAAGGGGCTGAGAAGGCAGGACAGGGCTCAAATCAGGCGAACCCTGAAAACAAAGGAGCCTAGGGACCAGTTTCATTTTCTGGGCATAGATCCCGCCTATCCCCGATACATGTTGCTTAACCCATCTGTCCAAGTCCATACTTAACTCATTGGACTGAAGGGCAAATGTTAAGATGTGGGTTTCTTGCTGTCCCTAGAAAGTCTAACCCAAAGGTATTAGAGGGTGGACTCCTCCCAATGGAGCAGAAATGTCTCTTAAAAGCTTTATGGCGATCTCCCTCTCAGAAGCAGTCAAGCCTCCCGGATTTCAAAATAATTATTGGGAAGCCCACAATTCCCTTAAAGGCAATAAGTAAGCTCCTCCATCATGGTCTAGAGGGAAGAGCCTACATGAGACAAAAAAGGAGAAGATCTGTAAAAGACACATTTTGTGTATTGACCCTTCCATCCTTTCATTTAACCTGACCTTTTTTTTATAAAGAAAGGTTCCATAAAGTGCACAAAGGAGGGAGTGGGACAGATAGGGGACGTCCCTAACTATTTATCCATTTTTTTCTCCATTTGTAAAGTACCCAAACCCTCAGGCATCAGGGTGCTGTTGCAGACCAGTTACATTTATACACACGCTTGAATCATAAGAAGACATTCAGAAGAAGTTGTTCTGTAAATTCAAGACCGATTGCATGCAGGGAAATATACTGGCCAACTGGGGTTTAGGCAAAGAGCCAGGTTTTCAAGGTTTTTCGGAAGACCCAATGTGAGGTCTCTGCGCTTCGGTCTGCTGGTAGAGAGTTCCAGTGGTTAATTGCGACTGCTGGGAAGCTTAGCCCCCCTCCTTGGGCTCTTTTCACTGTTGGTATGGCTAGTTTGTGGGCATGATCGGATCTTATTGGTGTGTTGGGTTGTGTTCTTTCAATTTTCTGGGAAAGGTACTCAGGGCTGTTTTGTTTAAACATTTGTGGGTGATAGAGTGTGTCTTCAAGGTAATTCTTTCCTTAAATCGGGAGCCAATTAGCCCTTTTTCTGGCAGGTGTGAAGTGGTCTTTTTTTGGGATTTTCAGTGCTGCTCTCAGGGCATTATTCTGTATTACTTGGAGTATATTTATGTTCCTTTTGGAAGTGCCTGCAAAAAGGATGTTGCAGTAGTCCAACCTCGCCCCTGTGATAGCTCCGGCATTGGTCACGTAACTATCCGTGGTTAGGAATTGTCTTGTTGCGTTGATTAGTTTTGCTGTATAGGCTGATGAGGCAATAGCACAGACTTGTTTCTTGAGGGATAGGGAGGCGTCTAGGTAAACGCCTAGGGTTTTTATTGTGTCTGAGGGCACGTGAATTGCAGACTGAATTTCTTTAGCACTGTAGGGGAGCCTACCAGTAGGATCTCAGTCTTGTCGTCGCTTAGACACAAATCGTTAGTTGCTATCCAGGATTGGAATTCACGAGTCTGTGTTGTAGGAGCATGTTAAGGGAAGAAGGATTTGGGTGTCAGCAGCGTAATTTGTGTAGGATATGTAGAATTTGTCCAGGAGGTCAAACAGGGGTTTGGTGAATATGTTGTAAAGGGATGGGGATACAGGATCCTTGGGGGACACCACATGGGATGGGGATTGGCAAGTCGCTGTCTGTGTCAGAAAAGACTCTCATGGACCTTCCTTGAAGGTAGGGGGCAATCCAGGACGCAGCTTCTTTGGAGAAGTTGGCTGCGGTCGTGAGGTGAGGGCATAGCGTTTTGTGGTCTACTAGGTCAAACGCGGCCAACAGGTTTAGTAGGAGGATGAGTGCTGGTTTGCCCTCATCTTTCAAGGAGTCCATTTGGATCTTGAGGTCAAGTAATGCAGTCTTGGTGCCATGGCCGGGCTGGAATCCGGATTGTCGCATTCCTAAGATGTGATTGGATTCTAGGGAATGCTGCATCCGATTGTAGGCTGCTTGGTCTAAGATCTTTAGCAGGAAGAGTACAGTGGTGATAGGGCAGTCATTGTTGGGTAGTGTTTGGTTGGGTCTAGTGAGTTTTTTTTTTAGCAGGGGGAGGACTCGTGAGTCTTTAAGTTCGTTTGGGACAAGATTCGTGGCGAAGGATGCATTGATGAAATTTGTTTTAAAAAGGGACTATTTATTTATTTCCATTTATAAAGCGCACAACTGCCCTCAGGCATCGTGGCGCTGTTACAGAATATTCACTTAGGTGCAAGTTAACATAGGTACAGCTCTTCGGTACAAGTTCACATAATTAAATTATTCATGTTCCATGGTTACTGGGGAACAGCAGAGAAGGTACAGACTAGTCTTGGCTCGTTTATCTTTGATTAGGCAGATTTTCGCACGCATAGCGTTCCGTATTTTTGTGCACCATGTTTCGTCTTTGTAGGTTGGTGAGGGTTGAGATGCGGGGTTCTCATGTTCTCTCAGTATTCTGAATAGTTCTTGCGAATCAGAATTTGCTTTGGCTATTCTGGTGTTGTAGAATGTTGCTTTAGCCGTTGTGATGGCTACCTTGTATTATTTTGCAATCTTGTTGAAGGCCAGATTGTGGTGTTCTGCTGTTTTTATTCCACATAGCTTCTGCTGGTCTTTTCTTAGTCCGAAGTTCTTGAAGCTCGGATGGTGAACCAGGGATTGCAGTGATCTGTGGGTTTTGTTTTCTCTGGGAAGGAGAGGGGCTACTGAGTCTATGCTTTGCTTAAGGTGCTCGTGTAGATCTCTGTTAGTTTATTAGGGTCATTTGATTTAAGGTTTTCTAGAGCCAAGGGTGCAAGGTAGGGTGAGATAGATTCTTTAGAGATTTATTTTGAGCTGCGGGACCAGGTGGGTGGCTTGAGACTGCTGGCTGAGTCTTAGAGACGGGTGTTATGTTGTTTCTGCCTTGGTGATTGCCAGAGGTAATTGAGGTCTCTTTATTGTTTGAATTAGGAAGAGAGGCGTTCTGGAGAGGAGAGTGCCTGGTGTTGTGGCTGGTGGTGAGTTTTTCAACAAATTGGTTATGCGATTTGGTGGCTGGCACAGGACTTTACACAGAGTTCCCATTTCTCCTCACTGTGGGAGCTGAGAGGGGATATCTTTGCAGGTTCTTTTGCTAAGCCTATCGTTCTTTAATTGGATGCGTAATTGGATGGTGGTGCCCATAGATAGGAGGGTGTGGTGTTCTTGTGAAGCGTTGTGGCGGCTGTAAGACCAGCATAGTGGGTGAGGTGCTTCTCGAGTGCGCTGTAGTGATGTATGGTGGCGATGCTCGTTGCTTTTGGAGATGGCAGATAGTTGGGGATTTTGGAGAGTGTAGTATGTAGTTATCAACTTTCGATTTATGCTTGTGGTCTGCTATATGGGGGGGGGCACAGCTTCCTGTTGATGCTGGTCTTCAGTGGAACTAGTTAGCCTGGTCAACCTAACAAGTGGTGTAAACTGTCCATTAACACTCATCCTAGTCACTGGAGAGGAAAAGGTTTCCTCAACCAAGTTTAACAGCTGGGGCAAAATCCTGTCACTCCCATTGTCACCCTAAGGAAGCCCCAGTCCACCCTTTCAAACACCTTATTGGTGTCTAAGCCTACAAGTACCAGGGAGGCCAGTAAACGGAATCTAAATATCTAGTTCATGGGTCTACAAAGGCCTCCCTCTAATAAAGCCTCTCTGATTTGAGACAATGTGGAAACGTACGATATTAGGTAATCAAGTGGCCAAAAATCATACAAAAATCTTTTCATCTATGTTTTAGAGAGAACTTAGGTGTTATGTATTACAATTTGTGTAGCCTCTCCCTGGCTCAAGGAGAAGGGTGGTCAGATTCAGCTATAGACTGGGCAAGGGAGGTATGATTAGAATTTTAAATGTTTTGTAAAAAAGACAGCGAGTCCACGTGGGCTTGGAGTTTTACAAAGCATCAGGTCTTTAAGAGCAGTCTTCACCGGTTGATTGGGTATAAGGCCAGTAAAAAAAACGATGCGTTTCAGTTATATGAGGTAGCGACGACCTGTGCCCCCTCAAAAAAAACTGGTACCTCCGCGAGCGCGGGAAAGTTGAGGAATCCACCTCACAGACAAGACCTTTACAGGCCTCTCAGTTCCGTTTTTACACACCTTAGCCTCGTTAAGAGGAATCTCGGAAGGGAGTCCGGTCTTACTAGCTCCCCCGAGAGGGGCCTCGAAACGTGGTTCAGTACAGAAAACCTCAACAGAGGCCTCAGGGCGTGCCCCGGTGTCAGCAAGGGGAGCTCCCAATGAGGAGACCTCGGAGCGAACTCTGGTACCCAACGCCTCAGCACGACTATGCTGGCTATTAGAACCTGATCAGTGAACCTGGGATCGTGATCTGCTAAAAGGCACGAACCTCTGATCGTGATCTGGTAAAGGCAGGAACCTCGCGGAAGCCCTCAGAGAAAACCCTGTTACACCCGTTAGGCCTGCGAGGCACCTCAGGGATAACCCCGGTAGCAGAGCTTATGGACCCGGAAGACCCCGGAAAGGAGTCCCCCGGCCGGGGTACCCTGAAAAGTAAAGAACTTACCGGGCATCTCTTTGTCAATGACTGGAAGGGAGTCGCAGAAGAAACACGAGTCCCACCGGTGAACCGGTCCCAGACACTCCAAGAAGAGAGAATGGGGATCTGCCCTAACTAAGCGACGCTCACAAGAGGAACAAGTGGAAAATCCCAGACGCTCCAGCATAGACGGAGGACAAAGCGACCGCAGAACCGGAGCAGGAGAGAAGCACAACGGGAAAGAAAAAGGTCTTCCCAGTGATGCAGGTGCGGCCAGCCCCCACCGCGCGGAGAAAAGGACTGAAGGGCGATGCGCGGGGCAGAGCTAAGGAGGGCAGAGTTACGGCCGCGTGCGGGACCCCGTGTAAAAAGAGAAGGACACATTTTCAATTTGATGCTTTTTTATAAAAGTGCTCCGGTCCCGTCACACTGGACGGAATGTCCCAAAAGTACGGAGGAAAGGGGACAGGACGTAGGAGTAATACAGTATAAGAGAGGGGCAGTGTTTAATCAAACAGTTGAGCAATTCTTGTAAGCAAGAAGTATAAGTAGCTTGTGCAGCGCCCATTGCTCAGTTTGGTTTTGCCAAGCAAAGTATTGTCTTGAGTGGACGGTTACTAACCTTGAGAGAGCGCAGACTGTAAACACAAGGGAAGTTTGACTGCAGGGTAGGGGCAATAAGGAATACGTGGGTGGAACATCCAGTCGAAAGAACGTTACCATGGGTAAGTAACTTGTTCTTCGAATGGATTGTGTCCTCCCATGTATTCCTTATCTTTGATACACTACCAAAGCAATATACGTAATTTGGAGGTTGGAGTAAAATTGAAGTCATCCAGTATGCACTGAGTGTAGGACTGCTTTTCCAAACAGTGATTCCCGAGTAGAAGAGGAATCCAGATTGAAGTATTTTGTAAAGGTGTGTGCAAAGGACCATGTGGCCGCTGCACAAATATCTTATCAGAACTCTCCTCTGTAAAGCAGATGAAGTTGCGATACCCCTGGTCAAATGAGACCTTTAATGTTCAGGGGGACTCTTACTGGCTAGTTTGTAACATTCTGAAATTGTTAAAATAATCCATCTAGAAATGTTTTGTTTGGTGATGGCTAGACCCAACTTGTGACCTGTGTAGCCCACAAACAAATGATCATCCTGTCTCAGCTTTGCTAATCTGGTAATATAGAAGCTCAATGCACGCCTCGGGTCGAGTCGGTGAAGCCTTTCTTCCTCTTTCCCGGGTGTGGCGGAGGATAAAAGGATGGTAAGGTTATTTTTTTGAGTGATGTGGAATTCAGAAACAATCTTAGGGAGAAAGTTAGGCTTCACCTTCTAGCTCCCACTGAGCTAGTTCCCACTCATGGGAGACACTGCTCTGCCTGCTCAGAGCGTTCGCCATGGAGTTCTTCTCTCCAGCTAGATGAACTGCCGATAGAGAGATTCCTCTTTTATTGCCCAGAACCAGAGCTGCATTGCGCCTCTGCATAGTGGTAGTGACCCTACACCACCTCTCTTGAGGTAGTGCATGGCCACTGTGTTGTCCGTCATTATCAGGACATTCTTTCCCCCGTACAGTGGGCAGAAAAGCATTCAGCGCTAGTCTGATGACTCAGCTCTAAAAGGTTGATGTGTAGTTTGGACTCCGATAAAGACCAGTGACCACTGATGTTTAAATCATTGGTATGGGCTCCCCACTCCATGAGTGAGGCATCCATCACTATTGTTCTCTCTGGCCATGGTTGCCAAACCGGTTCTCCTTTCACGATGTTCTCCGGACAGGCCCACCACTGAAGATCCAGTGGAACCTTGTTTGTGATTTGTAGGAGATCTGACATCGTTCCTGAGATTTGTGACCACTGGACAGAGAGCCTGGACAGATCTCATTCTCAGCCGAGCCTCTGGCACCAGGAAAATGCAGCATGCCATGACGCCGAGCAACCTTAGAAAGTCAAAGGCCAGAAGATGCTTGGCATTCTGGAATGTTGTCATAATCTGCAGAATGTCTTGAGCCCTCCCTCTGGTGGCGAGGCTTTTCCCAGGGATGCATCCAGGACTGCTCTGATGAACTGGAGCCTTTGTGATGGTATCACGTGGGACTTCTTGAAGTTGAGGGAGAAGCTCAGCCTGTGGAGGAAGTGGCAAGTATAGCCGAGATAATCTAGGGCTTGTTCTGGGGAACTGGCCCTGATCAGCCAATAGTCCAGGTACGGGTAGACGTGAATCCCATTTCTCTCCTGAGACTCGCTGCCAAAACCACCATTAGCATGGTGAAGACCCTTGGGGCGGAGGTTAGCCCAAATAGCAGAACCCGAAACTGATCGTGAAGAGTTGCCAACGGGATCATCAGTGAGGTGAAGCTGATGCCTCTCTAAGCACAGTCAGATTGGAGTTGCCATTGTATTTCGGTGCTGGACTGCCCCTGGGCAGGACAAAGACTGATATGCAAATGGATATTTCCCATCTGTGAAAGGCACAGTGAGTAAAAGCAGTGGCTGCGAACTCTCAAGTGGTTAATAACCACTGAACAGGTTATCATGTCTGTTCTTGCGAGAGAGGGGCGCCCGCTACCTTTGTAAAACTATTTTTTAAGGAACCTGGGATTGGTAACCCTAGGTCTCCTGGGGGCAACCAGACGTGGTCTCCCTCTCACTGTGCTTAGAGAGGCATCAGCTTCACCTCACTGATGATCCCCAACAAGGGTGAAACACGTGTATGGGGTTGCTGGTGGTACTCTCGTTCAGATTGGAGTTGCCATTGTATTTCGGAGCTGGACTGCCCCTGGGCAGGACAAAGACTGATATGCAAATGGATATTTCCCATCTGTGAAAGGCACAGTGAGTAAAAGCAGTGGCTGCGAACTCTCAAGTGGTTAATAACCACTGAACAGGTTATCATGTCTGTTCTTGCGAGAGAGGGGCGCCCGCTACCTTTGTAAAACTTGTTCCCAATAGATGTGTGCCATTAAAGAGCTGAGAAGTCTAGATTGAACGTCTGGGGCAAATCCTGACTTCCGCAACCACGCCAATCTGCGGATTACCATACTAGCCACCATGGCTCTGCTGATGTTAACAGAGTTAAGACCTGTCTGGAGGGATTCACACATAGCGTCCATTCCATCCTTGATAATGTTCAAGAAACCGTCTTGTTTCTCCCCTTTGGGGATATGGTCATCCACCATTGAAATACAGTCCAAAGGGTAAACCTTGCCAACGTGCATGTAGCATTAGCAGATTTTAACGCCATACTACCGGCCGAGAAAACTTTCTTGGCCATGGTGTCGTATTTTTTGTCATCCCTATCTTGTGGGATTGTAGGCTAGGCATTTTGTTTGTAACCCATAAAAAAGATAAATTAAAGGGGAAAAAAAACAGTATCAGCAGCAAAATAATAAATGCTGTATGTGCTCACATCGGTATATGTGTTTTGCCATTGATTACTAAAGTTGCATTAAACAGATTTATTTCGATTGTGTGATACATGACAAAGTTAAATATGTTTGCATAAAAGATATGTAAACTCCCAATTGTGGACGTCAGGACGCCCCCCCCCTTGTGTTTCCGACAGGTATAGAGTGTCAGAGGCTGAAGGTCTGTATTCGGCTGTTAGCCTTTTATTTACTGCCGGGATTACCTCTGGTGTTTCCCAGTTAGAAGTTACCCTCTTATGAAGAGCCTTATGAAAGGGAACAATAGTTTCTTCCTGTGGTCCTTTACTAGAATGTCCGTTAAGTCATCCTGTTCGAAAACAGGTGTGGGTCTGGACCATCCCATGTATTCTGTGACTCTAGACATGAAATGCCTCTAGTTGCTTTCAGCATGGTTCCCCCTGGCTCTTCTTTCCCAAACTCAGTTTCAAATGGTCTCTCCTCATCAGATTTCTTCTGCCTCCTCGTAGATTGAGGAAAGAATCTTAAAATATTGTGGTGTATAAATCCTATAGAAATCCTCTAGAAAGGTGGAAAATAAGAGGGTGCTATAGATTTAATGATTGGAGCTGACAATGTTGAAATTGATGTGGACATCGACGGCTTCGACAAAACTTTGGACAGCTTCGATTTTCCCAAAGATGTCCATGTCTTCAACATGAATGTCAAGGTCTTCGAAGGAATCATTGAGGGAATTGAAATGTACAGCATCAAGGAGGTTGGTGCTCGAGGTGTCGATGACCTCTCTTGGTTTTGGTGCAGAGGGCATCGATGACGCACCCTTTGATTTTGTTGTAAGGTTTTCTTTCAGGTTCAATGACGCAGATTGTGTGTCATGGAGGCTTTCACTCGACCTGAGGGAATAGTTAGCTCTCGAGGAGTTTCCACAGCCGAGGTCGAACACTCACAGCTTCTGTGCTTCCCAGTTGTTTTATCTGGGGTATGGCCTCTAGGTGCTTCCGAGGGGGGCAAGGCCATGTTCTCGAAGACCTTTAACACATTTAATCTGAATTCTTCCCGTTGAGCTGGGGTACTATGTTTCATGGGACAGACAACTCTTTTGGGTGAACTAGAAGAGGAAGAAGTGGAGGGCGATCTATGGCGCCTCTTTTTGCCATGCCTGATATACTAGGAATGATGCGATCCATTTCGTGAACGAGAGCGTTTTGTTTTTTTATGACGAGGAGATGAAGGTCTCGACACGTCAGATTTGCGTTTAGACGGGGCAACAGATTTTTGAGTCCTACTTCTTTCCAACTTTCCTCTGTGCTCTCAAGGCCTTGCCCGTCACAGACATACATTTGGCGCACTCCAAGCACGGGTGCTCTGCCCTTGGACACCAGAGGCAGACCCTATGCGGGACCGTCACAGACATTTTAGCCCTGCAGTCACAGCATTTTTTTAAACCGGATTGGGGAGTAGATGGAGCTGATGTGGAAGCCATCTTGTCAAAACTCAAAGGTTTTCTCTCAGGAAAAATGCGAAGATCTCACAGAACGGAGCGTTACATTACCAAAGCTGTGAAGCGTGGAAAAACGAAACTGAGCAACGGGCGCTGCGCGAGCTTCTTATACCCGTGATGACATCAACGCCACGATGGAAGTCGCCGAGCGTCATCAACTCGACCAGTCATCGACGCACATCGCCCTCTACTGAAAAAAACTTTCCGAAGCAGCAAACTGGACATTGGAAATATCAAAGATAAGGAATACGTGGTAAGACGCAATCCATTCGAAATCTATTTCTACTGCTACAGATGGGGTACAGAATGGTTACTTTGGCTACAGTATATGCGCCTAATTCGTGGTAGGTGAGGGTCCTGCAGGAGGTGGTAACGAGGGATTTGCTGCTGATAAAATCATATTTACGGGTGACTTTAACCTGGCATGGGATCCCGTCAGATAGAAGTGGTGGTATAGGGAAGGGATCAGTAGTCCCCCCTCAAAGGCATTGTAGAAATGTTTTGCAAATCTAGCACTATGATTATTGGCAGACCAGGACGAGGCAAAGGGGTACACGTGTTTTTTTGCACAGTTTCCAATCTATGTCCAGAATTGACTACATGTGGGTAACACCGGGGCAAATGAACTATCTTGGGTATACATCATTGTCGTATCACGCCCCACTATTAATGACGGCTAGCGATTTAGAGCAGCGTAAGGGGTTGTGGGCTTGGTTATTCCCACTAGAACTACTGAATGATGCAGCTGTGGTAGAGGTCATTAGAGAGAAGATTGAGTTTTTTAATAAATGATAACCAAACCTTCACCAGAAGGGAGATGGGATGCTTTGAAGGCAGTGATGCGGGGGGAATTTCTAGCATTACGATCCCAACGAGAGAAACAAAGGGTGAAAATAGAAGTGGCTCTGGAGGCCCAACTGTGAGATACCCAACAAGCCTTAGTCAAATGTAGATTGAGGGCCCTTTACAAAAAATTAAAGGAGCTCCAATAGAGTATATTGCGGACCCATAGGGCGGAGAGATCACTATGAATAACTAAACAGAGGTATAGCGTATGGTCCAATAAAGCAGTTAAAGGGATCAGAGTCAATTAGGACAGTACAAAAAATTACACTGCCCGACGGATCGAACTCAAAGGACTCGAGGTCTATAATTGAGACCTTTGTGAAATTTGATGAATTATATAGATCACAGCAACCACACCCTCGAGAGATTGAGTAGTATCTCTCAGATATACCAATACCCAAACTAAGGGCTGGGGAAAAGGTAGAGTTGGATGCAGGCATCAGGGAAGAGGATGTGGAAGCAGTTATTAAAGCATTGACATTAAATAAAGCACTGGGACCAGACGGCTTTACAGCAATATTTTATCAAATATATGCTAGGACGCTGGCTCCGAAGTTGGTGAGGGTATTTAACGCTATATCGACAAGTGGGGGCAAGGGGGGTGTAATGCCAACTGTGACAGAGTAAAAGGTGGTGGTGTTTGGGAAACCGGGTAAAGACTTAACGAAATGCGGGTCTTATAGACCTAGCGCATTAATGAACACAGATGCAAAATGATATACTGGCATCTTGGAAGCAAGGTTGCCCCCCCCCCCCTTCCATATTTAATAAACACTGACCAATCAGGGTTCATCACGGGGAGACAGACCTCAGATAATATCAGGAGAGTGATCCATCTAATAGAGAAAATCAATCTTAAACATATCCCAGCACTAATAGCATCACCAGATGCCGAAAAGTCGTTTGACTTTCCCCATTATTGTATGCTATATATTTAGAGGCATTTTTACATAAACTTCGAGTGAGACAGACAATACAGGGTTTTCCCTTCAGTGGAGAAGTACATAAGATTGCTGCCTTTGCGGACGACATGCTAATAACATTGACATAACCTGAATTGTCAATACCTGCATTGGTGAAGGAAGTGGCAGATCTAGAACGAGTATCAGGCCTCAAGGTCAATACGGGGAAGTCCAAGTTATTGGACTTGGGCCTATTCACGACTCAGAAAGAGAGATTGCTATCCAACTCTATTTGTAGTTGCAGAAAGCTGCATTAGATACCCAGGGGTCAATATTGCCAAAGGGGTCTCGCAATTATTCCATAGCAATTACTCGTTCGTGCTTCAAAAGGTAAAAAATGATTTGGGGAAATGGACCCCCAACCCTCCAAATTTCATGGTTTGGCAGGATGGCAACCATCAAAAACGCGGACAAGATTATTGTAGGTTTTTCAGGCCCTCCCAATACCAAGTCTGCGGTCATTTTTCATGGGGTTAAATAAAATAGTTTCCAGATTTATACGGAGAAGTAAGACTCAGAGGGTAACATTGCGCGTGTTAATTGCACCTATGGAGGGTGAGGGAATGGGCCTTCCGAACTTTGATAAATATTATGAAGCGGCACAGCAGTGGGTACTCCGTGAATGGTTTAGAGGAGACACCTCGTAGCCCTGGGCAAGGATGGACAGGGCATTGGCAGTGGCAGGGATTCTGTTGGAAGGAATTCTCTGGCTACATAGGCATTATAGGCCCCAGAATATGAGAAAAACAGGGTACTGGCAGTGGTCTGTGTTATTTGGCATTGATGAATAGGAAAAAGGCAACTATCTACACGTCCGTCCCCAGTTACCCCACCATTCGGTAACCCGCATTTCTGTCCAGGGATGGCCTTGGGAGCATTTAGGCAATGGCAGGAAGCAGGTTGTACAAAGTTAAGAGATATGTTACGAGGAGCAGAAATTTGCCCTTTTGAAGATTGCAAACAGTTCCTGGGATTATCGGAAAGAAGTAGATTGGAGTACTACCAATTACGACATTGGATAATGGACTCGGGGAGTAAAGAAATTAAATACTTTATTTATTTTGCACTCATACACAAGTGTTTCAGATCACAATCAGGCAAAGGGAGGAGAACAAAAACAACAATCTTACTAGGCCCAGTGACATTAAGAGTGTGCGCAAGCGCATGGAAAAGGGAAAAGGGGGAAAGTGCATGGAAAGGGCGAGAAGTGGAAAGTGCGGAACAAAAGAGAAAATAAATAAGTAAAATAAATAAAGGTGGTAAACAGTGGTAGTGCAGCCAGCAAGTGGCAAAGTGCTGGGTTAGTCAGATAGGGTGCATCTGATAAATGCAGCAGAAATGCAGGTGGGGGACTGTATGGATACAGACCCCAGTGCAAAAAATTGCCCTGAGGCAGTGCAGGGGGGAGGCAGGGTGAGCAGGTACCTGGTCCCAAAGAACAGAGGGTGGCCAGGTGCACAGTGCCGAGAGAGAAAGCAGATCAGCAGGGGAGAAGAGGGGCAAAGGCAGAAGCGAAGAGGAAGGTCTTGAACAGCTTCCGGAACAAGAGATGGTTCTCCTCAAGGTGGCAGGGAGGCTGTTCCAAAGGGAGGCCTCAGTCGAAGACAGATCTACCGCCAGCTTGTTTCTTTGAAAAACGAGTGACCATGAGGGAGATAGACGAAGAGGAGCGAAGGGGTCCAGAGGGGAGGTATTTACAGAGGGATAGTTGAAGGTATTTTGGACCCAGGCCCCAGAAAGCCTTGTGGACACTGCAGAGGGTTTTAAATTTAATCCTTGCATCCACTGGGAGCCAATGAAGGGATTTCAGAGCTGGAGAGATACGATCCCAGGGCTTGAGGCCAAGGACAAGTCTTGCAGTCCTGTTCTGGATTAGTTGTAAAGGGCGGAGAGTGGAGGCAGGTAGATTTAGAAAGAGGCTGTTACAGTAGTCCAGCCTGGTGAGAACCAGAACTTGAGACAGTGAGCTTCTGGGGGAAGGTGAGGAAAGGCAGAGTACCACTAAGGAGATGCAGTAAGAAGTTTGACTTTTTAGAGACATTAGAGATGGGTGCGGAGAAGGAAATTTTGGAGTCAAAGATGACCCTGAGGTTCTTAGCCTCGCAGGTAGGGGTAGGAGGGCAGCCAAGGGAGGCCTGCCAGAGAGGGAGGGTAAAGGTGTACCAATCAGGAGGATCTCCTTGTTGGCATTTAGACAAAGATCGTTGGTGGCACACCAATTTTGAATGGCGATTATGCAATCAGAGATAAGAGAAGGAGAGGAGGTGGCTGAAGGAAGCCTGAAAATGAGTTGGGTATCATCAGCAAAGCACTGGAAATTTGAGCAGAAAATGGAAATGCAGTAGGCGAGAGTTGCCAGGTATTGGTTGAAAAGCCAAGGCGAGAGGTTAGACCCCTCAGGAACACCACAGGTAGAGTGGAGGATAAAAGATAGGAAGGACCCATGTTTTACCTGGGAGGGACGATCAGAGAGGAATGAGGTCATCCAGGCTAGAGCCTGATTGGTGATACCCAGGTTGTCACAGACGATTGAGCATGGTGGTAAGGTTGACCAGAGGGGAGGGGAAAGAACCAGAGGCAAAAAAGAGGTGGCAGAAATCAGCAAGGGCCGGAGCGACGGTATCGATGTTGTGCTTAAGGGTTTTCAAGGAACAGGGATGGACTTGTTTTGATGAGGCTCTCATAGATCAGACTTGTCTAGCAACCTCATCCGGGCAGAAAAGTGGAAAGGAGGAGAAAGAGGGAGGAGGAGTAGCTGAAGGAGGGTCATGGAGAGGAAGGGGAGCGAAGAAGTGGGTAGATGTCCTGGGTTTTAGAGCTAAAGTGAGAGGCAAGGGCATTGCAAAAGGGCCTGGGAGGTGAGAGGAGGGGTGGAGACTGCAGCAGGGTTGGCCAGCTCCTTACAGATTTTAAAGAGTTTGGCTGAATTGTTAGATGCCGCAGAGACGCAGGCTTGAATGTGGACTCTCTTCTTGGTGCGGACATAGTCGGTATTGCCTTTGGAGCAGGCGACAGGCCAGTTTGTCAGAGGAAGAGCAAGAAGCTCTCCATTTCCTCTCGGCCGCCCTACACTTACGTTTAAGTGTAGCTAGGTCAGAGTCATACCAGGAATTGCACTTGAAGAGGATCCTTTTGACAGGGGCAAGAGTATCAAGAGTAGCAGAAATAGAGGAGTAGAGCAGAGAGAGGGGTGTGTCATGGTGTGAGTCAGCCCAGGGTGGAGGGGGGCGGAGGGGTGAGGAGAGAAGGTGGCAGCAAGCGCCTCGACTGACAAGCTTCATGGGCCGGATAACCAAAAGGGTGGGTGGCAATCTTGGGCTAGGCTTAGCTTGAGGGGAGGAGATGGAAGTATGAGAGGAGGCAGTGATCACGCCAGGAGAGAGGAGTAGTGAGGAGAGTAGAGAGGGGGCGGCCAGAGGAGATCAAGACATCACGTGTGTGACCAGCAGAGTGAGTCAAGCCTGAGGGGTGGGTAGAGAGGAAGAGTGAATCGCAGAGGTCACGAAAGAGCGCAGAGGAGGAGCAGGGAGAATCAAGATGGATGTTGAGGTCACCAAGGAGGAGGAGAGGTTAGCCCACTCAGAGAGAAAAGAGGTGATTTGACCAGGGGGCAGAGAGAGAAAGAGAGAAAGATCCACTCAGGGAAGATCAGGGCTTCACCCCTGCCGGGCCGAGTAGATCTGGGGGCAGAGAGGATCTTGTAGCCGGCAGGGAGGAGAGTGTCAAAGCTTGTGACAGAGCTGGCCGTGAACCATATCTCGGTAAGACCGAGGACATCAAGGTCAAGTTCTTCTAGGAGATGGAAGATGTCAGAGGAGTGTTTGACAGCCGAGCGAGAGTTGAAAGTGCCAAGAGGAAGAAGGTTGCCAGCTTTAAAGACAATCCGGGGAGGGGTACAAATCAGAGGTACGCCCTGCGGAGGTGTGGAGGCGGCTTGAGATGGAGCAAGGAAAGAGGGCAATGTAGCCAAGGGAGGAGAGCAGGGGACAGCTGGAGATGAGGAAGTTGATAAGGCGAGGGAACTGCCTATCAGAGAGGAGATTAGCCTGGAGTCAAAGAAATCCATAAGGACTTCCCAGCGGGTGCCACCATTAATGATCGGGGAGACAGGACAGAACACAGATCATATGAGGGGTCCAGAGATCTGGCAAAGGAACGACAAAGAGGATGTCAGTGAAGGTTTGTATGGCAGAGGCGCTGGAATAGGCATCAGCGATGGGGAGACCTGGGTTGGAGGCCAATATATCCTTTTTAAATTTCTTCTTACCAGACTTAGTGAGAAGGGACGAATAGTTGATAAAGAAGCAGTTGGAGTAGATAGGAAAAACAGATAGCGCCATGGGCCGGTAGCGAGGAGGCAGTGGGAGAAATATGCAAGTACAGCGGTGTGGAACAGTTACTGGGCTAGCAGGTTATAATTGAGGTCCAAAGTAAAATGAAAACACGCCCAAAACTAGCCTTTTACAAAACACCCAAATTTGAATGCCAAAGGCAAATGCTTAGGCACCATAGGTAAAGGAAGTGAGGTATGAGGAAGTTTATAGCTTTTGAGAAATGTATCCCCACACATACTGGAAAAAAATGGTGTCCAAACTGTATTCATACCATCGGAAGAGAAAGAGACCGGTCTGGAGATACATGCTAAAGTGGGAAAGACACTGGGAATGGCTCTTCCTAGGGACCATTGCAACACTTTTGGGTAAACATTCCCAAACTTAAGAGTTCGATGCAGGTTAGGGAAGCATGGTATAAAGCAATGGCACAGTGGCACTACACACCTGAGCGCTTGCATAAAATGTATCCTGCCACCGATGAAAAATGTTGGAGCGGCTGTGGCATGAAAGGGGATGGGATGCATGTTTGGTGGGAATACTCAAAACTGAAGGAATTTTGGGACAAAGTTATAAGCCTTGTAAAAACAATGGTAACTCCCGATTTAACTTTAATACCCAGAGAATAGTTGTGCGGTCTATTCGACCCGAAGATCTGAATGGTCAAGTCATATAGCAAATCCTTTCTGTTGATGGTTATAGCGGCATGGGTGGTAATAGCGAGCAATTGGAAACAAACAACCACCAACTATGAGGGATTGGCTGTTTAAATTGTGGGGGTTTAAGGCCATGGAATGGATGACATTTAATCTACAAGGGGACTATGAGAAATTGTAATATTATTGGGCAATGATGGAATTTCTTAAAGGTGACTATGAAAGACAATGGTGGCCCCATATCTTGCAAATACAGAATATAATGTAAATGAGAATAATTATAATAGCATGTGAAGTGGAAAAATTGGTGTAATAACTCTGCCTGGGGGGTGGGGGGGGGAGTGGGGAGTTCGATAGGGGCCAAGGATATATGTTGTTTTTTTCAAAAACCAATACAAGTATTTAAAAAAAGAAAATCCAGCATTCACTCCCACTCGCAAGTGGAAGTGGTTTATGTATAGTCACTTTGATGAATCTGGCAATTCATCCCTTCGCCCCAAAGGGGAGCCACCTCCTTTGAGGCTAGGGAGGTGAGACTGCTACGCAAGACCTTCCCTAGGGGTCTGGGCAAGTGGGACCTCCTTGGGAGTGACTCCAATTCCAGCATGGAACTCCCTGTCCAAAGCACCATTTCTTGTTACCACTATAATGCAGAGATTCTTCCTTGATTATTGGCTTCAGGTAATGGTGAACCACGCTTGAGCGCCATGATCAAGGAAGATGGATAACATTTAATTGATTCTAATGACGTATATAAGAGGAGAACAAATTGTGAATGTAGGAAGAACTCGCCCGCTAGGAGGAGAGTAAGTACTATGCAGAGGTGAGCCCCTGGAGGACGAACATCCTGGAGGGGCGGAGCCATGTCGAGCCGCACAGCCAGCGGTGACATGTCCAGCGAGAAACCCACTAGCTGGAGGCTGGATGGGGATTGACCGAGCAAGCAACTGCAGTCAAAGGTAAGGCAGGGATGGAAAGCCACCTGTCCTCGTGGGTGGCATGAGCACTGAAGAGCAGGGTTAAGCCTGGCACCCAGCAACCAACTCTGAGACCCGAAAAAAGAGAGGAGCCCGAGGTCTTGGGTTGCTGCCTACAAGCGCATTTCTTGTCG
Organism: Ambystoma mexicanum; assembly: GCF_040938575.1. Taxonomy (NCBI): domain Eukaryota; kingdom Metazoa; phylum Chordata; class Amphibia; order Caudata; family Ambystomatidae; genus Ambystoma; species Ambystoma mexicanum. The sequence continues at coordinate 1,171,703,122 of NC_090923.1, forward strand.
CTAGAGGTATAGATGGGGAAAGACACGTTTCGGATATGTGGAGGCGAACAAAACATAGGACTGAGTTTCCTGGAGGAGCAAAACAGACGCAGGTAGGAAAGAAAGTGAAGGTAACAGGCACCCAGCCAGACTAATCCAGAGAGAAAGAGATATGAACAAAAGAGATACAAACAAAGTGATGCAAGGCTGGAATAGCCGACAAACATATGAAAGGTCATGAAAACGTAACAGACACCCGGCCCCTCTAATCCTGAGAAAAAGTATTTGAACTCTAACGCTAGGCTAGAATAGCCACCAATAGTATGAGAAGTGGAGAATGAGAAGGGCACATGGCTCCAATATCTATTTTATTTATTTGTATTGCGCCCCAAACATGTAGGCATAAGAGCGCTGTTACAGGCATTTATAAGCATACCAGGTTTCCTTAGGAGTGGTTCAAAGCAAACAATGAAAAATAGGCATACAGTGCACGGTTCAGTTACATATAGGCATTCATATATTGCATTAGGATTAATACAGTGCATGCTCAGGTATATGAAGTACAGCTCAAAGTAAATGAGTTAATTATCCAGTGAGAAAGTTTTGATTTTTTTGCAGAATGACCAATAGGAAGTGTTGGATCTAAGAGGTGCAGGAAGGGCAAATTTTAGATGCGACTAGTACTCCAAATTTTTGTAGTTTGAATTTGGGTGCGAGGAGCATGTTGGACAAGGAGGTTCCGGTTGGTGTGATCGTCAGCATAATAAGTGTAGAAGATACCCAAGGAGTCAGGCAGTCGAAAAGGGGCTTGGTGAATATATTGTAAAGTGTGTGCAAGACGCAAGAGCCTTGGGGGATACCTGCGGTGACTGGGCCTGGGTCTGCTGCAGCTGATGCGAAGACTCGTTCTGCTGGAAAGAAAGGATTTGATCGAGGTGATCGCCTCAGGCGAGAAGTGTGCTACAGAGGCCAGGTGATGGCACAGCTTACTATGGTTCACCAGGTCCAAGGCGGCAGAGTTCGAGAAGGAGGAGAAGGGCTAGTTTACCGCTGTCCATGCAGTCCATTTAGATCTTTAAATCCAGAAGGACTGATGCAGGTCCAGGGCGTGGACGGAAGCCAGATTGGCGCACACTTAAGGAGGTTGTTGGTTTCTACGTGTTTTTGGATCTGCACGTTTGCTACTCTGTCTAGGATTATCAGGATAAAGTGGACAGTCGTAATAGGTCGATAGTTGGGATGCTGGGGTCTAGAGTTTTTTTTTTATATTTTATTTTTTTTTAGGTGGGGGAGGACCAATGCTTCTTCGAGGTTGGTAGGGACCGTGCTGGAGGAGAGGCAGGAGTTTACAATAGCCGTGATAAATGGGGCTAGTTCGGTGACAGTCTTTAATGACTGAAGCTGGACATAAGGCCCCTTGACATCTGGTTGGTTTTAGGCCACAGATAATTTTCTTCACTTCTGGAAGATACCTGGGTGTAGTTAAATGGTGGGGTGGTGTGGTCGGATGGCACTTTTGGTGGCAGTTCCGGTATCATTTGTTTGTCTTTTTGGATTGGATTTTCATTTGGAGTGACTTTAATTTGCCCAGGAGCGCATTTTGGATGCTGGTGCACCAAGTATAATCCTTGAGGCAGGAGGTTGGAGGGACAATGTGTGTTTTCAAGTTCGTTAAGTATGGCGAAGAGATCTCTTGAGCTTGATTTAGAGTTATCGATTCTGTTGTTGTGGTCTTTTTGCTTTGCAAACTGCTACTTTGTAGGCTTTGGATAGGAATGCGAATAAGGCTTTGTTGGTGTCTGATGGGCCCTTTCTCCAGGGTGTTTTGGCCGTTCGCTTGGAACAGCGTTGAGTATTCAGATCTGCTGTGAACCAAAAGTTTGGATAGAGCAAGTGGTTTGGGCTTACGTTTAGCTAGTGGGGCAATTTCGTCAATGGCTTTGAGGAGTGTGTGGTTGTAGAGGATGACCGAGATTGTAGGGTCATGAGAAAGGGGTTTAGGGGTTTTATTTATTTTATTTTTATTTATTTAATATTTATATTGCGCCGGTAGCTCGCGAGCCTCGGGGCGCAGAAACAAGGACACGAGAACGGACGGAACAGATAGTGATTAGACAGAGCAGACGGGACAGTCACATAGAATTAAGCTAACTGAGGTATATGCCGGGTTGCGAGTGGCCTGAGTAGGGGGCAGGGGGGATGGTGGCCTGGGTGATGTTGCAAATGTTTCTGGTTAGAGTGGCTGGGTGCAGTAAGGGAGTTTGTGTCCTGGTAGTCTGCACAAGAATGGCAAATGAGTTAACATGGTCAGACCATGGGCAGGGGTGGTTGGTGAACATCTTGAAATTGCTATTGCATTCAGCGAGCCAGTAGTGTTCTACCTTTGGTGTGTGTGTGTGGGTTTGTGGATGTGCTGAGTGAAGCCCAGGGTGCTTGGAGACTTTGCCAGGGCTAAGGCGTGAGAGTCTAGAGGGTCGTTAAATCCGAGGGTGAAGTCGCCAAAGATGGCTGTTTTGGATGAGGCTTTGGCTTCTGAGGATATGAGGGATGCTATGTCTTCCTCGAAGGAGAGAGCGGGTCCAGGTTGTCTATACATTAGGTGTAAGTTCAGTGTGGTTGTAGGAGAGGGTAAGTTTAATGGATTGGCAAGTTCCCCTGATTTTATGGCTGTTTTGCTTACTTTGTGAATGGGTAATGATTCCTTTGCAATAAATGCTAGTCCGCCCCCTTTATAATATATGAGAGTGGAACAGATAGTGTATCAAAGCTGAAACGACCATTAAGAGTATCAAGGAAGCACAGACACAGGACCTGTCTTAAAACAGAGTGAAGGGAAGGTGAATACTCTAACCCTGACTGCAAAGTGTATGAAATCCGGGGAAGCTGTATTCCCCATCTAGGCAGAAGCTTTAAGTAAAGTTTGCACCAAGAAATAAGTCACAACCACAGACATCTGACTTTGGAAAGCGCCAAAGCTATGAAGGTGGGAAAAGAAGTGCGATTTGAAGGCATCCTGGAGGGATTGGAAAATTTTAAAAACGGTTTCCTTATCAAAGGAAGAGGGAAACCCAGATGAAATGTATTTATTTTCTAAAACGATTTGTTACTAAAGCTGTAAAGACAATCTGTAAGAACTTCGAGACTAAGAACGAGTTCAATAGAAGTGGGCCAGGCAGAAGTCCATACCGAGGCTGTTATGCAAGCCTCCTTTTTATTTTTGTAAGGTATTTTTCAGTGGCAGGCCCAGTTAGGTACTTAGTTTCAGACAGAAGACTTTTTGTTTGGACTTGACGTGAACCTTTAGTTTTACTTTTGTTAGGTAGGAACTTCCCTCATAGTGATAGGGCAATTTAGGAGTTTTCTTTTAATTTAAATAAAACTCTTTTTGAACATGTCACTAAGTTGACCGACGATGACTCCTGGTTCACAATAGCACACAAGACCCTACTAGATATCGTCTAGTGCATGCACTGTGTGACTAATCGTAGGAATCCGTCCCTTCTATGCAAGGGGGAGGCTCCCCCCATGTGAGGCTAGGGAGGTGAGCCCGCGCTGTAAAACCCTCCCTAGGGATGGAGGTAAGTAGGACCTCATCAGGAGGGACTCCCCCTTTGGGGACAAGGAGTCCCATTCCTGTGATGAACTCCCTAGAAAACATATTGACATTACCTCTTTGGACATTTTCTGTGGAAATGTGTTCGACGAACAAGCCAGTATGTGTTATTGTAATGAGGAAAAACTAAAGGTTACTTCAAATGAAAATTCCCACTTAACTCAGACAAGTGGGATGATGTGTGGAGGAGAAGAGAAGACCCCGGAATCAGAGAGTGAGAGACCCGGACGTATGCTGGGGAAGTCCCGCGGCTATGTCACCCGTGCGAGGGGAGGAGACTAGAGACGAGAGAAAACCCACGAGTTACAAACCAGCTTGCAGGATGGTATAAAAATAATTCTGGACGTGCAGCGTCCTGTAACCAGAGAAGACTGAGAAGAAGAATTACACACATCTTTCATTAGGAGAAGAAGCGTAGTCAGACGCGTGGCATCCTGGAACTCAGACTGAAAGTGGTGGACCAGTGTGGTCTCAGACAAAACACTGAAACCATTCTGCAACTGAAGACGCAGACCCAACAGTGTCTGAAATACTGTACGACCCTCCTAGACGACGGCACAGAGGGACAAGCCCTGAATGAACAAAAGGGACCAGTCGAGTGAAAGAACCAGCCCCGGTGGCATTTCCCCTAAGAGCAACAAGGCCAACGGGAGACGCAGGGATGGGGAGGGGATGGGGACAAGAATCATTATGGGACCAATCGTACTCATCCCAGTCAAGATAAAGAGATTACCATATTGAGACACAGAGGAGTGAATGAGAAAAACGTACCCCCGGTAATGTTCTTTCGACTAGATGATCCTCCCACGTATTCCCCATCTTTGATAATCTCCTTCCAGCGCCAGCTGACTCGGAAAGAAGTGTCTCAGTAAGAGAGCACCGAGTCATCGACTCGATGCCCCTCACTGGTCTCAGTCCGCTCTCAAGCATGACATCTTCAGTACATATAGCACGCACTGCGTCCTGTTACTTTAGTTCTAGTTTTTCCTCTCTGGTTTCAGAGCACAAGCATTTGCGAGGCCAAAAGACCAGACACAAAAGAGGAAATTCTACTGAGGGGTAGGTTGGGAGGGGCGATGACTCACACATGGCCACCTTACCAGCTTTATTTATACTAAGGGAGCCATCTCTCCCCCCCTCCTCTCAGATATGGTCTGCTGCCATGGCCACAACATCCCACAATATATGCGTAAATTTGGCCAGGGCACATGTTTTATTAATAGACTTAAGGGCCACACTGCTGGCCAAGAAGGTCCTCTTAGCAGAGGTGTCAAAACACTTATCCCTATCAGGGGGGATAGTTGAATAGGCGACTGCCCCAGATGTGGACATGGTAGCCTGCACTACCAAACTCTGGGGAGTCTGGTGCTTTGAAAGAAAGTCTGCATCCACACTAGAAGGCTCTTATTCCTAGCCAGATTAGTATCTGGGGTCTCCCAGTTTGCCATAACCCTCCTCAGCAAGGCAGAGTGGAAAGGTAAAACTGGATCCTTCTGTGCACCCTTTTCCAAAATGTCAGCGAGGTCGTCCTGTTGGAAAACCGTAGCATGCTTCTCCCCTCCTAGATACTCTGTGATCTTATTTATCAGTAGTCAGAAGAGTCAGATGTTGCAAAATCTACCTCTGGAGAGGTATCAAGACCACTTGCATTTTTTTCTTTTTTTTGTATTTAATTGTATAACCATTTTTACAAAAGAAAAAGGTGCCTCTCAACAGTTCATCAACAGTGTTTCTTGAGTCCTTGTTCCTAGCCTCATGTAGTGTCTCTATTCGTTCTTTTTTCTGCCCATCTTAGTCTCTTAAGCCAGACTGATTTGCTTTAAAAAAAAAAAAAAATAGGGTGACTGCCACTGCCCACCTTGTTTTCTCACCACTCATCAGGCGTGGCCACCACTCTTCTTCCTCTAAAGTGCTTGCTTTTCCCAGGATTCTGCTTAAATAGGTTTCTCAAGCGCCTTGTGTTCCTCAGCATGTCAGCAGTAAATGACGAATTGACTCAACCTGTTTGGACTTATAAAATCGGCATTCATTCGTGTTAGACTCACCTCTGATAGCCATGATCTCATTTGTCCGTATCAGGTTTAGTCTGATTCTCAAGAAGGTACGTCCCAGTTTCTTATCTGGAAACTTTTTCAAGTAGCCTCTCACCTCATCGATTTTCATTATGTGCATAGTTGAGTTATTAGTTAATGTGCAAGATGCTGCTTTTTTCTTGCGTTTTTGTCCAGTCCTTTCAGTTTTTTTTCCACCTTGACTGGATTCCCCATCAGTGTTTCCTTTGTCAGAGCTAATTCGTCAAGGAGGTTTATACTTCCCTTTGCCCAAGTCGCTAGTATTCTGTTCCATCTACCCATTAGCTCGGTTTTCAGAATATCATATATTTTTGCTCTTGATTCCACAATGATTTTTCTAGTCTTCCTTGTCACGGTCCCCTTCAACGATGTTAGGCATAAATAGCCTAATTAGTGAGATCAGTGTTGATTGCGTCAGGCCCAGCACTTTCCTCCAGAATACTCCTAGTCTATCCCAGAGCTGACTCAGGATTTGGGGCATGGCTTCCGTGCCATATGTTATGCAGGGGACCACCTTGGCCTTGAAGGATATCACCGGGATCAGGGAGTACCTCCCGAACTTCCTGTCAACCACCCTCGTTTGGCTTGCCAGCATCTTCGTTTTTGCATTGGTAATTCAATGCTGCTGTTGCTTAACATGACTCCCAAGTATTTAAAGCACCTCACCTTTTTTTCTTCACCCACGTGCCATTTTCTTTTGCTCGCCAACCTGGTATCTGTTTCAAATGCCATAATCTTGGTTTTTGGTTTTACTCCCGTTTAATTCAAGGTTGTTCTTCTCTGTTCTTCTCCAGATATTCTACCAAGTTGTTCAATTGTCTTTGAAGGCCCACTATGGTTTGGTCTACCAGGATGTCGTTGTCCGTGTACAAAATCCTCTGGACTTTAACACCCCCCCCCCCCCCCCCCAAGATCAGGGTGGGGGGGGGGGGGGGGGGAGAGGTAGTCAGCATCTGATGTTGTCTCCTCTTCATAGTCTGCTGTGTACGCGTTATATAGTGCCGGAGCCAGAGGGTAGCCTTGTTTCACTCCTCGACAAGTGCAGATTTATTTAGATAGGTCCCCAGCCCTATTTAAATCAGACTCTCATTGATGTTCCTTCGTACAAGGCCCCAATTGGAGTCAGTATGTTTTCTGTGCATTCCTTATGCGTTAATTTGGCCCACAGCCTGTCACAGTTCACTCGGTCAAAGGCTTGTACGAGGTCTACAAAAGCCATAAAGATTCTGGGGCTGCCTTGTTGAACTTTGGCTTTTAAAGTGCTTCGCAAAAGGATGTTCGCTGTTGTGCCAATGTCGCACAAAACCTGTATGGAACTGGTCTATATATTTTGTTTCTTTTAACCAATACTGCAGATCGTCCAGGACACATGATCCAAAGACCTTTCCTATGACGTCAAGAAGCGCTATCGGGTGATAGTGCCTCGGGTCTTCCATGACGCCTTTTTTAAAAATGGGAACAACGATAGCAGTCTACCATGAAGGAGGAACACTGGTGTTTAGGTTGCACGTCTGGAAGATCTCCCCATTGAGGGGGGCCAAGATGTCCACATTTGTCTTGAGATCAATGTTAGAAATTCCGTCAGGGCCATGGGCCCTGGAGTTTTTTAGCTTTTTGATTTTTAGCTTGATGGTCTCCGTATCAGATGGAATTTCCCACGATGTTGCTCCTTGATATGGAGTGTTTGAAATGGGGCTTTCTGGGCGTTTGTACAGTTCATCGAAGAAATCAACCCACTGTTCTTCACTCAAAAGCCCTTGCTGTTTTTACCAGTGATTGTGTGCAGCATTTGTTGGGCGTTTTATTGGAGGAGTGTTGCGCGATGCGGTCACACCCATTTCTTATAAGCTTGTTGTGCTAGTTTTAGCCTGTCTTCCAGAGTGGTCGATCTTGAATTTTTTACCATTTGTTGGAGTTTCTGCAAGGAAGCTCTTTGGGCCACAAGCTCCCTGTTGTAACAGTGGTTGGTTTTTTTTTTACTCCCGGAACCCTTGTGGCTTCGACGTTCGGTAGACAGCTAATAAGGGCACATAGTCTACCACCATCATGAGCTCTACCTTTTCTTATGCACTCCTTATGGTTTTCCCATAGGCCATGGTTATCTCCTTTATTCTTTGGCCCGTTAGCTTCAGGGGATTGCCTCTAGGGTTGGCTTCTAGCGCGTTTATGCTCTGGTCGATGTGCATGTCATGTTGTGACCAGTATGTTGTGGTCGCAATTTTTTGTTTCCTCCACTTTAAAGGTTTTTATCCAGCCTAAAAGCTCTCTGGATACAATCGTATGGTAAATGGTCCCTTTTAGCTCATCTCTTTGCCACGTGGTTATCGCCTTGTTCTTTGTTCTCGACCAATGAAGGTTGTGTAGGTCCCATTTCTCCATAACGTTTTTCCATCTCTTACCTCGCTCCCAGCAGCCAGTGAGCTGGGGTTTGTTGGTCTTTCTGTATCCATACATAAGCAGTTCAAATCGCCATTTATTATGATGTATTTTGCTTGATGTTGCTTGCATTCTTCTTCCAGGAGGTTATTGATGTCGTCTAGATCGTTTTCTGTCGCAATCTCTGCTGGGTTCCAGTAAGTGTTGACGACCAGGATACTCTCCTGGCTTATTTTGTTCCTCAAACCTCTGCCGTTTTGCCACCTAATTCTTGAGGCCTGAAGGAAAGGTGACAAAGATTTCGGATTGAGGTTCTAGGCCGCTTCCAGATCTTATCGCTGTCAGGAGACCGGCCCTCGGTCTAACTGCACTTCCCTTCATTGCCGGGATAAAACTCAATGCTAAGCCATCTAAGTACGGTTTTGACACCAGCCAGATCTCCTGTAGGCACAGGATGTCGAATTTGCCTAAATTCACATCAGATCTTGCCATAAGGTGAGCAAACCCTCAGGTATTCCACGAACCCATGTACACGTTTGTCTGTTCCCGTTTTGGGCTGAACCGGGGTTTGCTCCTCCCTGGTTGCTAGACATTTCAGGTGTTTGACATGACCTTAGAAATCCAGGTCCACTTCATCTGTATAGCCGCTCCTCCTACCTCCTTGTCACTCTCCCTTTGTTTTCTTGTGGTTCTTCTTGGGGTTTGATCGAATGTAATCCTGATTTTTTCTCCAGGACCTTTGGGCCACCATTCCAAAGGAATTGGCGATTTCCTCTCCGGTTCTCGGTTGGGTGACCAGCATGGATTGTCCCTACCAGTCCTTCCTTCTGGCCTTTTGTCTTCACGGCTGCCGATTGACATCTTGTTTGTCTTTTGTGTACCTCTCATGTCCCTTGTTTCTTTACCCTTTAGGCGTTGGCTGGCACATTTCCAGTTTTTTTTAATCACCCTGGGCACGAGGCACACTACCCTCTTTCTGTTCTTTCAAATCGTGGCCCAGGATACAGAGGTTATGAGACTACTTATTTAAGATGTTTCTCACAATTACAGATGTTATGTGCACATAGACTCAATCATCACGCCCTCTCTCGCAGGGTTCAATTATTTTAAGATCGTGTGAAGTGAGTTGCCGTAGGTTGGGGACCTGCTCAAAGATGTTTAGCGTTGTATTCCTGCTTAACATAAAGCAGTCTTTTTTGTCCTTGATCCTTTCTAGTTTGAAGATACACTTACTTTTTATTCATTTATTCTCAGTTCTTTCCCAGCTCCTATTGTGTATAAATCGGTCCTGAATCCATTCTGTTTCTTCTCTTCTTTGGCTCCGATTACGAGAGGTCGCTCACTTTTGTCCGTTGTTTTCTTATTCCTTTCTTTTACCACTTGCAGGGTTTGCCTATGTCTGCTTCTTTCTAGGGTTTATTTGGACTAGTTTCTCGCCTTTGATATTTTTCTGGACTGGACCTCCTTGGGCTTCCTTTTTTCTTCCATCGTTCTGAAAGATGCGTCCAAGGTCTCCTCTCCTTGTGCTTTCTTCGGATTTACGACCCTCAAGCATTCTGATCTTGTTACGCCCTCCATTCTTTCTCCAGCCTGTTATGGAGAATTCTCACTTTATGGCTAATGTCCCTTAACTATAGAGTCCCCCAGCAGCTTTGCTGGATTTGAAGGGTTTGTTTCTTTTTACCTGCTAAGAGTGAGACTCTCAGGCATTTTTGCTATGTGTGTTCTAGGCTATTTTTGTGTTTAATGCCTATGGGATTTTTCTCTCCCCCATAGGAACCATCTTTATTCACTTGTGTTACACAGCACCCTCAGTGCAGTGACATTGGGGTGTCGTAGCGACCCCCAAACAGACTCCATGCCCTGGGACTGACTACTGTCTCCCAGGGCATGTAAAGTCCCCATTGACTTTACTAGTCAATTTCTATGAACTAAACCAGTACAACCCATCTTACAATGGAGGTACTGGAGGTTAATAGGTTTTCCCCGATGTTCATTTTCGAGAGGGTACCGTACAGTACCCCTCTCAAAAGTTTCTGGCTGGTGGCAGTGGTTACTACCAAAAATATTCGACCGCAAATATTTCTCTATGGGATTTTCCCATTGTTCGAGGCTACCACTTTTTCTGACAGCCTCTAATATACCACCGGTGCATTTTAATATTAACTTTGCTCCGGTGGGTTGTGTTTGCCAGAACTTTAATGTAACCTTTCTCGTGTTTTTCTCTACAATTCTAACCCAGGTCAGGGATCCTTTGTTCGTCCGTTTGGCGGGCTTCTGCCCAGAAGCCCTCTTTCCGGCGCCACCGAGTCTGGGGTGGGTCCATTGTGTGGGAGAGGGAGTAAGACCTCTGGACAGGGTTGCCTCCGCAACCCATGTCGCACTCTATCCTGATAGGCTGGAGGGTCTCCCGCCAAGATGACCACTCAACTGTGTGAGTGACAGCTAGGCTGTATGAATGGGGCTCTTTTTGCATACAAGCAGGGTCCCGAGGACTGGAAGAGCAAGACGTTGCTACTGGAACTAAGAAGCCGAAGAGGAGAGAAGCCAAAAGACACCTGCAATGACTGAACCACCGGAGAAGCCTGCTGCAGCGTCTCACCACTTTTCTCCACACGACGAGAGGAGATCATCTGGAAGAGCCTTCTTCCCTTGAGCTGGTGGGGCCAACCAGTTTGCCAATCGCCTTCCCGAACCTGCTGTGGTCGAATCGCCAGTGCCCTGCACTTGGAGACCGGATAGCCAAGCAGCTATCGACCCAGACTGCAATTAAAAGGAGCGTACCTTTTAAACTTTGTTTGGCAGCACCGCGGCTGGTTTCATCCCTGGGTAGTGCAGTACATCGAATCTTCCACCACGACGAGAGCCTCTTTTCCTCTGCTGGACCCCTCGAACTGCAGGAACTACCAGGAACAACCGCCACCGCAGGAGCCACTTCTTCACTTTAAAGGTACATTGTTCTGCCAGGCCGCCCTTTCATCACGGTAGTGCTAAAGGTGTTTTAAATCTTTTACCTACCTGTTGGGTTGGCCGCCACCCTCTCAACATTGCCTTTTCAACTCTTGCAACCACCATTTCAAATATCGTTAACCAAAGACTTGACTGCAGCTATGAGAACCTTTTGCTCCTGGGCCCTTGCCCAGTACCACTAACTTTGGCAGAGGCCTATTGACTCTGGACACTTGTTAGATCTGCTTTCTCGAGATTGATTCTCCATTCGAACTGTGTGGTGCACCCCTTTCTTATAACTACCCTTTCCTTCCCACTGTTGAATCTTGTGAAATGCCATTTTGCTCAATTTTCATTTAAGTACTGCTTATACTGATGCAATGTCTTGCTCTAACTGGGTCACAAGCTAATGGGAAGTGTTGCTAGGGTGTATAAGAAGCTATTTCTGAATAACTTTTCCCTCCCATGTGAGAAATTGGCAGAACCTTCATTGTGTGTAGTTTTCACTGTGCTGTTTTGCTCAGTTTTCACTCTGGTTCACTTGGTCTGCAATTTGTATAGGGAGTGTGTATATTTTTCCTTGACTTAATTTAACCTGCTTGATACTTGTGATAGATGTGTTTGATTAGAGGTGTATAAAATAAATATATATCCACTTTTTAACTACAAGCTTTGGTCAGTGCTTCCTTGTGCCATAGTCTAGTGGGCCTATTGTGTAAACCCTGAATACTGCTCATCTCCCTCTTGAGATAAGTGACTGCTCAGCCACAGCTACCAACTAAATCTTTGTGGTATGGTCTGATACCAAAGGGGATTTATTGCTCTCACCTGTAGTCCTAATCTGGTGTAGTGCTCCCTAAGGGAACTGCACTGCATTCTGCCTAACACAGCCTTAGGCTGGGGTAATTCTGATTCAGAGTCTTCGACCGTGTATGTGCTTTGGTTTATTAAGGCCTCCCAAATATCGGGTCCCTCCTCTTTAGTGTCTTCTGAAAATGTCCTCTTTCTCACTGTTTGTTTTATTTTGCAGTGTTTCCTTGGCTATCTTTGTGTTCCTAGTTTTTCACTTAGCCACTGCGTTACGTCTTGGCTGATTTGGTAAATTCGATAGTTGGAGGACCACCACGTCTCGCTCCTTTTGTTCAGAACTTTGCCCCAGCTTTGGGGGAGTTTTGTCAATGGGCTTGGCTTTCTGAGGAAAAAACTCCCAAGCTCTTTGTTTTTTCTTGCTGGGCTTGTCTTGAGGCGCCCTTCCCTGCGCAGTGCTTGGTGATCGAGGTTATTTGCAAGCCGTCACGATTAATGCAGCCATTATCTGGTACACAACCAGCCTTTTCCTGGTCCTAGGTTTTGTGGCAGGGTTACCTCCTTTCTGATGTTCGGTCACTGCAGGACCTGTTCCGTTCACCTCTGCCCCCTTCCCGGGGAGGTCGCTCTTTCAACTGGTCCTGTTGGCTCCAATGTCCTTCCGTCAATGTCGATCGTGCACGAGGTCCCTTACACTCCCTTGTGTTCTCTTTTCTCGCTTCACTAATCATTAACGGTTTTTCAAGATATGAAGGTTTAGTGTGCATTAGCGCAATTATTGTTGATTGGTCTCTCAGAGTTTTATTCAGAGCTTCATACAGTTTGCTAAAGGGTGCAAGTGCTATCGTCACAGTAGACCTAGCCATTAGGTCTGGTTTTTTTTTGTGGAGTTTCACTTATGCCACCTAATGACTCCCGTCCTCTTCTCATACGACTAGGGGAGGTAAACATCTCATGTGATCTTGTGGGATGTCTGGTCCATATTTGGTTTGGTTGACTGGCCGAAATTGTCTTGTCTTAGGAGGGGATTTACTTCACTCTTATGGCCTATTTTTTTTGCCACCTTATCGGCGTCCCCCTGTACAGCAGCGTTCCGCGGGTGGTGTTTCTCGTATTCGAGTAAGTTCTTCGACTGCCACCCATCCATCCAACAACTCTACATCCGAGATTTCTTTGGAGAGCAAGTCCATAGTTGGATCCTTTCTTTAAAAAAAGTTGGGTTAGGGGGTTTCGCACATGTTTGTTATACTGCGTTGAGGGAGTCTTGTGGCTTGAGCCTCTGTAATAGGGGTTCCTTGGGTGTTTGCCTGACTTTAGTTTCTTTTGTTTAGATACAGTCATGGTTTTTTCCTTATTTTTTAATGATTTTTTTCCCATCCGCAGGAAACTGAGCCCAGCTGGTGTCGGGGGTAGCTCTTTTGTTTTACTGCCACAATGGGCCCTCCACCTCTCCCTGGGGTACCCCGTTCCCTCCACCATCATTCACGGCATCTCCTGCTGGACGGCCACCCCCACCCCGAGATTAAGCCTTGGCACTTTTCAAGGTATCAAAGAGGCTTTCTATTCTGGACTCCTCAGAAACCAGAGCCTCTGGAACTTTTGGTGTCCCATATTCAAAACCAAATGGTGGGGTACCCTGGTCAGAAGTGTCTGCTTCCTCATAAACGGATGACGGAGTTAGTCTTTTTTCGTTAAGGGCTTGTAACTTTTCAAGGCACTTCAATGTTTCTGACGACTTCGAAGGCTTCACCTTAAACAGACTCAACTGAGTCGCAGAGAAAACAGGTGCAGGCCCTTTCCTCAACCCGAGGCTTCGAAAGCACTTGAGGGATCGATGGTTCATGGCCCGGGCTAGAGGGCACGCAAGCTGAAACCTTTTTATAGATGCATCATCAGCCTTGGGAGGTGCAACAGGGTTGTGGGCCCTTTTTTCGGTTCTCTCAAAAAGGCTGCAGCTGCCTTCACAAAGATCTTAAGCATTTGAAGAAGAAACATCTCCCACTTTGCCTTAGAGGCCGACCTACCTGGACAGCACACCTTGCGCTCTGGAGAGGAATCAGACGACGTTGAGCTGGACCTTTGATGCCTTTTCTTGGATCTCTTACGAGACGCCATAGACAACAAGTGATGGGAGCCACTACGAGATGGCGAGCGCTTTCTTGAAGGAGACTCTCCGCTCAAACTCCTTTCGTCAGAAGATCTTCTGTTCCACTGTTTCATTGATGGTGACTTACAGAGGGTCCGACCTGCACCGAGTTTTGCCAGATTCTTATTCAGCACTTTTCCTGTCATCGACTGACAGGAACCACAATCTGTCGTCTTGTGTTCAAGCCGGAGACAGAGGCAAACGCAGTGTAGGTCCATAATGTAAATTGTAGCCCAACAATCCTTGAATTCTTTTAATCCTGTTTTAAGAGTTGACATCTTATTGAAGAAACAGTCGAACAAAAAAAGCACCATACCCGAAGCTAACTGTGCAGTGAAAAAACAGAACGGAAGTAACAAGGGCGATGCATACTATACGTACTGTCAGTGACGTCATGCTCTAGAGCCGACAGACACTCGAGGGACATCGAGTCGAAGACACACAGCGCCCTCTACTGAGAATTATTTTTCCGAAAGCAGCAGATGCTGGAAGGAGATCAAAGATAAGGAACATGTGGGAGGACACAATCCATTTGAAACATTATGGTAATATTCATCTCTTATCAGTCAAGATAAAGAGACCATCATTGAAACAGAGGAACTAATGAAAATCATCACTGGGGTACTCGTACTTGTATCAGTCAAGGCAAAGAAAGTACATTTGAAGAAGAGAGCAAAACACAAAGAAAAAGCCCTGAGGAGAAGATATCTAAATACATGTTCAAAGATGGATATCAAAAAGGGATCAAGGATTGCGAATTGTGTAAAGCGAAAAAGAATACCAAAGGAGAAAGTTATAAATATTGGATAACTTTACCATGGGAGAGAAGAAAAACTCTATAGAAAGAAACAAGAGGAGAACAATAAACCCACAGAGAATATTAATCAAGAAGAAAAGAAGCACAAGCACAATAAAGTATTGAGCAAACTGTATGACATGATCAAAACAGTCACCAGAGACTATCTAAAAATCAGCTATTGAACAAGAAGTTTGTCAGAAGCAAACTTCCAGCAAACAGGAGTCAGTCTACTGTCCTTAGTTATTACTTAGTGGTAGGGTCAGTTATTGTTAGTTTGGACGGTGGACACATTCTGTTAAGACATTCACTGATGACTGACGAGCCCCTTAACCAATTTTGTTCAGTGGGAACGAATCAAAGAATAGGGAAAAAGATGTATTATCTTATTCTTTAATAAAGATAACAGTGAAATGGCTTATCAGTCTGCATCCTCCTGCTGTCCCAGCACACCTGTCATTATGAACTGGTCCTGCAACACAATTCCCGTTCATTTACCGTTAGTCCACCTCAGTAGTGCATCAGGACATGTCCTAGCATAAAGCAGTGATTTAACCTTGGTGCAAAGTATCCATGTAGAGGCCCTTTGTGCAGCTAAAAGCAGGCTTTCATATTGTACACCACAAGGCACGTTAATGAGTTTTAAAAGCAGTTAAGCCAATAAAGGTGCAATCAAGGTCATTCTGCAATTCACGCTGAAGGGCAGTGATGAACTTCTCTCTTGACACAACCTCAGCCCAACCCTCGCCTCCCAGCCATGTCAAAATACTCATCTTTAGGGGAGACGGAGGCGGAATGGGAATGTGGCAAAGTCCAATGATTAGAGTGTTGCTATTTAGGCAGCATACTTGAACCAATGATTAAAGACTGCTGCCTCACTATGGCTTTCAAAAGAGTCAAACAATCAAATGATCTCATTTTCAGTACTTGCATTCAAAAGTGAGCACACTTCCAACCACAAATTCACAAATTCTAACCAAGTCGGAGGTGTTGGAAGAATGGCAGACCAACTGGCCATCAAAGTGCTTAATGAATGGAGATGGGCGGAAATAAAAAAATGTGAAGGTGTTTTTATTATTAAACACAGTAAAAGGTATTGTTTGTGAATGAGAGGTGATCTACCCACATCAGTGCCCAGAGACAAGCTAGACTGAAACCTCTACAGGAAGCAAGCAAGGAATATCTGGGCTAAAAGCGGTGGCATGGCAGTGTCAAACAGAGTGCAACTCAAGTTCAAGCCACCCAAGTATTCCCATCAGGAATACATTGAAAACATTCAATGTCAACTATGCTGGGCTATTCTTTGCCTTCTTTCATCCCATATCTCACGCAACAAGGGTTGTGTGCTTCCATTTGGAAAATCAATGAGATGTGTCCTTGCAATCCTTTATAATAAAAGAACACACATTTCCCCTGGCAATGTTCTTTCGACTGGATGGTTCTCCCACATATTCCTCATCTTGGATATCTTCCATCCGGCTTTGGCTGCTTTGGAAACTTTTGGGTGCTGTGTGTCGACTTGTGCCGCTCAACGGCCTCTGTCCGCTCTCTAGCAGGACATCACTGACTGTATACATAGCACGCACTGCACCCGTTGAACAAGTTGCTTACCACCTGTAACATTCTTTCGATTGGATGTTCCTCCAACCTATTCCACATCTTTGACATGTAATGTCCACAGCTGTGTACTTTGGAAACTTTTTCGGCAGAGGCCGTCCGGCGTCGGGTCGATGTCCCTCGAAGGCCGCGTCGAGGGCGACGTCATCGGACGTTATAAATAGGAGGCACGGCGCTGTAGCCTCAGTTTATGTTTTTCCCCCCATAACGTGGGGCACCAATCCAATGCCTGCTTGACTGCACATACCCTTGCGGAAACGTAAGCTGCAATCGCATGGGAAATTCACCAGAGGGGCAGGCTGGGAGGGCGATGTGGAATACGTTGGAGGAACATTCAATCGAAAGAACGTTACCAGTTGGTAAGGAACAAGTTACTTACCTGTAACTGTTGTTCTCCAGCATGGGTCTGGCATGGATTCACATGCTCATGAATATTCCCCGTCGTCAGGCTGGGAATCCTCGGTAAAGAAAAAACCAGTATCAGTTTCGTTTCTGATCTGTCTTTCGTAGTAATAACCAATCACTGGTCTCTGCGTCATACTGACCACAGCCAATGACTGCCCTCTACCTAAGCACCGCCTCTGGCAGCCATCTTCAGATTTGGAAGCACGTGAAGTGGCAGTATGACCAAGTGAAGAGCCGCAGAGGGGTAGGCGGGAGGGTTCGCATGTGAATCCATGCCAGACCCATGCTGGAGAACAACAGTTACAGGTAAGTAACTTGTTCCTTCTCCAGCATGGGGTCTGGCATGGATTCACATGCTCATGAATAAAGAATACATAGCAGTACACACATGCACAACCACGGGAGGTGGCAAAGGCTCAACATTAAGCATCACATCAACTCAACATTAAGCATCTTACCTCCTCACCAGGCTCACCTCAGGCGAACAGGTTGCGCAGCACTGCTTGGCCGACCCTGGACTCCTCCCTGGAATCCCGGTCGACGCAGTAGAATTTCGTGAAGGTGTGCGTCGACCTCCACGTAGCAGCCCTGCATATGTCCAGCAGGGGCACACCAGATAGGAACGCCGTGGTAGCTGCGATCGCTCTGGTGGAATGGGCTCTCGGACGGCCAGGCAGCGGTCGGTTTGCCAACCGGTGACAGTACATGATACAGCCGGAGAGCCATCTGGAGATGGAAGCCTTCGAGAGAGCCTTCCCCTGATTGACAGGTCCAAAGTTCACAAAGAGTTGTGACGTCTTCCGAAAACCTTTCGTGCGGTCCACGTAGAACTTCAGCGCTCTAGCTACATCCAGCGAGTGCAAAGTCCTCTCAGCCGGCGACGAAGGCGACGGGAAGAACACAGGTAACACCAAGGGTTCGTTGAGATGAAAGTCCGACGGTACCTTGGGCATGAAGGAGGGGTGCGTCCTGAGCACTACCCTCGTGTCGTGGAAAGTCAAGTACGGGGCCTTGCAGGAAAGGGCCTGGATCTCTCCCACTCGTCGTGCGGAGGTGATGGCCACGAGAAAAGCTGTTATCCACGATAGAAACTTCAACGGGGCCGAGTGCAGAGGCTCGAACGGAGGTCCCATGAGTTTGGTCAGTACCACGTTGAGCTCCCACGCCGGGGCCGGAGCCTTCACCGGCGGGAACGATCTGAACAGTCCCTTCATGAACTCTTTCACCAGACGATGAGACCACAAGGACGTCCGGCCCGTGGTTCTGGTGTATCGGGAGATCGCAGCAAGATGAATCTTGATGGACGCGTGTGCCAGACCAGCTTTGGCCAGCGTCAGCAGGTACGGCAGCACTTGGGGAGCCGTAATCCGTAGAGGGTTAATCTTCTGTGCGTGGCACCAGACAGAGAACCTCTTCCATTTGTGTCCGTAGCATTTAAGAGTCGAGGACGCCCTGGCCTTTGCAAGAACCTCTCTGCAATCGGCCGGTATGTCGTATCCTCCAAACTCTAGCGCTGCAGGAGCCAGGCCTGCAAGTTCAGCGACTTCGGGTCGTGGTGGAGGATGGCGCCTCCTTCCCTGGAGAGTAGATCCGCGTCCGCCGGCAGCTTGATTGGCGGGGACGCCGACAAGTCCAGAAGGTCCGGGAACCATATCTGCCTCGGCCACGCAGGTGCGACGAGGATCATCCTGCACCGTGACCTCTTGAGCTGGTTGACGAGCCGGATTAGCAGAGGCAAGGGAGGGAACGCGTAGAGGAACAGGCCCTCCCAGGGAAACGAGAAAGCATCGCCCATGCTCCTCGTCTGGGGAAACCTGCTGGCGAACCTCCGGCACTTGGTGTTCGTCGCCGTCGCGAACAGGTCGATCTGGGGTGTGCCCCACCGTCGGAAGAGGCGATCCACCAGATCCTGCCGTAGTTCCCACTCGTGGCACGAGCGCAGCTCCCTGCTGAGTGAGTCGGCGATGGTGTTTTTTATCCCTGCCAGATGAAACGGCACCAGAAGAATCCCTTGGGCGACGGCCCAATGCCACAGGTCCTGCGCCTCCTTGGACAGCGCTGGGGACCTGGTTCCGCCCTGTTTCCTGATGTAAAACATGGTGGTGGTGTTGTCGGTGAAGATCCTCACCACCTTGCCCTTGAGGGACGGAAGGAAGGACCGGAGGGCCCAAAACACTGCACGGAGCTCCAGGACGTTGATATGCAGGGACTTCTCCGTCGGGAGCCAGAGTCCCCTTGCGTGCAGATTTTCGGTGTGCGCTCCCCACCCTTCTAGGGAGGCATCCGTGGTCACAGTCACCTGGTGGGCTGGGGTCTGGAAGTCCATGCCCGCCGTCAGATGCGCGCGGGTGCCCCACCACCGTATCGCTCGTCGGAAACTCTCGTCGAGCTTGATCCTTTCCTCGAAGCTGCCCGTCGTCTGGATCCAGCGCGCATCCAGGAACTCTTGCAACGGGCGCATCCGGAGCCTGCACATGGGAATGAGGTAGATGCAGGAAGACATCATCCCGAGGAGGGACTTGATGGACCTCACCTTGGCCGCGTCGGCCACCAACATCCGTTGCACCTTGCCCAAGATGGTCCTGGTCCTCTCCTCCGACGGGGAGGCCAGAAGGGACACTGTGTCGAGCCTCGCTCCCAGAAACAGTGCGACTTGCGCGGGCACCAGGTGGGATTTGGCGTAGTTCACGGAGAATCCCAGGTCCGTGAGGAGTTGGACGGTCCTTGCCGTGTGGACCACGGCGAGCTCCCTCGTCTTGGCGCGGATGAGCCAGTCGTCCAGGTAGGGGTAGACGTGAATCCCCTCGCGGCGCAGCTGCGCCGCCACCGGTGCGAGGCACTTGGTGAAAACCCTGGGTGCCGACCGCAGTCCGAAGGGAAGGGCTTTGAACTGGTAATGACGCCCTTGGACCACGAATCTGAGGAATTTTCGGTGCCCCTTTAGGATGGGAATGTGGAAGTAGGCATCCTCCAAATCCAACGACGATAGGAAGTCTCCTTCCTCCAGCTGACCCAGGACGTGCTGGAGGGTGACCATCCGGAACTTCTGCGCCTTGATGAACTTGTTCAGGCGTCGCAGGTCCAGGATGGGGCGCCATCCTCCCGTCTTCTTCTTCACGAGGAAGTAACGCGAGTAGACTCCGGAGCCCCGAAGCCTCTTTGGGACGAGTTCGATGGCGCCCTTTCTGAGCATCGCCTTTACCTCCAGGAGAAGTTGAGGGACGTGAAGTTCTTTCCTGGCCACGGGGGGGACGCGCGGGCACCTTCTTTGAAACTCGAGCGCGTGGCCCCGGGCCAGGGCGTCCAGCACCCAACGGTCGGTGGAGATGGACTCCCACACGCTGACGAAGCCCGCCAGCCGGCCTCCCACCGGGGTGCTTCGGTGGGGGCCCGACCCCACGGCCGGTTCAATCCTGCTTGGACGCGGCCTTGCCGCCTTGGCCTCCTTGGCGACGACGGCGGGGGCCGCCAGACTTGCCTCGTCCTCTGTAGGCCTCTTGCGACGACGAGCGGGCCGCTTGACGGTAGGAAGCGAAACCGCCGCCGGAACCTTTGGAGGCGCCCTTGCCTCCGCCGCTCCGAAAGGGCGTCCGCCGTTGCTGCAGTACTCCAAGGGCCCGGGCCGTCTCAGTATCCGCCTTGATGGCCTGAAGGGAATCGTCCACTGTCTTCCCAAACAGGTTGTTCCCGTCGAAGGGCATGTCCAGGACCCTGGTCTGGACGTCCTGCCGAAAGTCCGTAGCCTTGAGCCATCCGCGACGTCGAAGGCAAACGCCGTTGCCCATCTGGCGGAACCCAGTGTCGGCGATGTCCGTCGCCACGGTGATGGCGTGGTCCGAGGCCACCTCACCTTCCTGCAGGATCTCAAGGGCCTCCGCCCTCTTGTCGTCCGGCAGAAAATCCAGCAGGGGAGCTATCTTGTACCAGAGTTCCCTGTCGTAGCGGGCCACGATAGCCAAGGCGTTGGCCGCTTAAATCGTCGTCGCCGCCGACGAGATGACTCTGCGTCCCATGGCATCCAATTTCTTTCCCTCGCCGTCCGGCGGGGAAGTCGACGTGGAGGCCGCACCCCCCCCGCTTTCTTCCTGGCTGCCGCGGAGACGACGGAGTCCGGGGTAGGCTGCGCCCGGAGGCATAGGGGGGCCGAGTCCGGGACCCGGTACTTTTTCTCGTACCGGTCTCTTTTCGCTGGCGTCGTGGAAGGGTTCTTGAGGAGGGAAAGGCCCTCATCCCAAATGTCGTCCAACAGAGGCACTGCGAGGACCGTCTTCCTCTTGGTCTCGCGCCGTTGGTAAAGGAAGCCTTCCTTTTTCTTCTCCTCAGGGCAGAGTTGGAAAAGCTCGGATGCCCTGGCGATCATTGAGTGGAACGATCCAATCTCGTCGGGCGGAGAAGCCCTGGTGGGAGGCGACGACGGAAAATCCTCGTCGTATGCCTCGTCGTCCGTACCCGTCGCTGCCGTGTCAGTCCCCGTATCATCCCCTCGGGTGGACGGGGAGGAGGGCTGGACGGGGCGCGACGGTTGAAAAGGAGGCGGTGGATGGATCCTTCTTTTCTTGGTAGGGGGAACACCAGAAGGTCCCGGTTCTGGATCCCCCGACGGGAGAGGTTCCTCCGTCGGTAACGGTAGTCTCGTCCTTATCTCGGAGCATAAGGACTGTATAGCCAACAAAATGGCCGCTGAGTTGTCTTGCGGCGCTGGCAGAGGGGAATCCGACGGGCGAGCAGGGGCCCCGTCGGTATCCTCGACGATGTCGTCGTCGTCACCTGCGTCGGGGCCCATTCCGACGGGCTGGTCTTGTTCCACGCCTAGGCCGTGGCTTAAGACCTCGATCAGTTCCTCTTCTGAGGTTGAGGCCGAATCTACGACGACGCCCTGCCCCCCCTTCTTCCCCACGGAGGGTTTCACGGGGGTCCTATCGATGGGCACGAAAGAAGACTCCCTCCGAGGAGGCAGGGAGATTCTGGGCCCCGAGGCCGCCACCACTGGTGCAGCCTCCACAGGCTGGGCCAGGGCCGCCGCGACCGTTTCGATAGAGGGCTTGGTCGAATGGATCAAGGCCTTCACCACCTTAGGTGCGCTCACCGCCTTATCCTTGAGGGAGGGGGCACTGCCACGCTCCTCCTCTGCCTTAGAGCTCGACCGGGGTCTCTCCAGGAGCTTCGCCGGGTGCTCGGCCTTCCTCTTACCCGACCCAGAGCGTTGGCTCGTGGTTGATGGTGCCGGGGAGGGTGCGCCCTGCCTGGCGCCCGTAGAGCCCGACCGTTCGGCGCTCCCGGTGCCAGCGGACTCGCGGTGCTTGGCCTTATGTTGGGCCCCCGTCGCCGGGGCGCCCTCAAAGGTCTTAGAAGACCGCTCAGATTTCTTCTTCTTCTCGCCAGACGGGCTCTTACCCTCCAGCCAGCTGGCGAGACGTTGATGGCGGTCCTTCATGGTCCGTTCCGACATGTTGCCGCAAAACGCACAGTCCTTCTCCACGTGCGTCTTGTCCCCATGAAGGCAGTAAAGGCAGAAAGAGTGTTCGTCCTCCTTGAAGACGTTCTGCAGCTGGCATCCAGGGCAGGCCCTGAACAGCTTTCCGGGCGTCGAGCTTCCCTTCTCCTGGGCCATCTCCGAGACTGGGCCTGAGAAGCTTCTGGAGTCCTCCGAAGTGTAGCTCGACGAAATCTTCACCCTTGAGGGGCACAGATGAATCCGACACGGGTCCCCGTTGATCGGATGTAGGATCGGTGGAGCTTGAGGCTCTTTTGACCGAAAGAATCGAAGTTTTTGTGAAAAAGCGCGAAAAAATAGCACTAACGCTCGAGAGCAATAGCACGAGGATCCCAACACATGAACGTGCGGTAAAAATCTGAAGATGGCTGCCAGAGGCGGTGCTTAGGTAGAGGGCAGTCATTGGCTGTGGTCAGTATGACGCAGAGACCAGTGATTGGTTATTACTACGAAAGACAGATCAGAAACGAAACTGATACTGGTTTTTTCTTTACCGAGGATTCCCAGCCTGACGACGGGGAATATTCATGAGCATGTGAATCCATGCCAGACCCCATGCTGGAGAAGCCTTCCTTTTTCTTCTCCTCAGGGCAGAGTTGGAAAAGCTCGGATGCCCTGGCGATCATTGAGTGGAACGATCCAATCTCGTCGGGCGGAGAAGCCCTGGTGGGAGGCGACGACGGAAAATCCTCGTCGTATGCCTCGTCGTCCGTACCCGTCGCTGCCGTGTCAGTCCCCGTATCATCCCCTCGGGTGGACGGGGAGGAGGGCTGGACGGGGCGCGACGGTTGAAAAGGAGGCGGTGGATGGATCCTTCTTTTCTTGGTAGGGGGAACACCAGAAGGTCCCGGTTCTGGATCCCCCGACGGGAGAGGTTCCTCCGTCGGTAACGGTAGTCTCGTCCTTATCTCGGAGCATAAGGACTGTATAGCCAACAAAATGGCCGCTGAGTTGTCTTGCGGCGCTGGCAGAGGGGAATCCGACGGGCGAGCAGGGGCCCCGTCGGTATCCTCGACGATGTCGTCGTCATCACCTGCGTCGGGGCCCATTCCGACGGGCTGGTCTTGTTCCACGCCTAGGCCGTGGCTTAAGACCTCGATCAGTTCCTCTTCTGAGGTTGAGGCCGAATCTACGACGACGCCCTGCCCCCCCTTCTTCCCCACGGAGGGTTTCACGGGGGTCCTATCGATGGGCACGAAAGAAGACTCCCTCCGAGGAGGCAGGGAGATTCTGGGCCCCGAGGCCGCCACCACTGGTGCAGCCTCCACAGGCTGGGCCAGGGCCGCCGCGACCGTTTCGATAGAGGGCTTGGTCGAATGGATCAAGGCCTTCACCACCTTAGGTGCGCTCACCGCCTTATCCTTGAGGGAGGGGGCACTGCCACGCTCCTCCTCTGCCTTAGAGCTCGACCGGGGTCTCTCCAGGAGCTTCGCCGGGTGCTCGGCCTTCCTCTTACCCGACCCAGAGCGTTGGCTCGTGGTTGATGGTGCCGGGGAGGGTGCGCCCTGCCTGGCGCCCGTAGAGCCCGACCGTTCGGCGCTCCCGGTGCCAGCGGACTCGCGGTGCTTGGCCTTATGTTGGGCCCCCGTCGCCGGGGCGCCCTCAAAGGTCTTAGAAGACCGCTCAGATTTCTTCTTCTTCTCGCCAGACGGGCTCTTACCCTCCAGCCAGCTGGCGAGACGTTGATGGCGGTCCTTCATGGTCCGTTCCGACATGTTGCCGCAAAACGCACAGTCCTTCTCCACGTGCGTCTTGTCCCCATGAAGGCAGTAAAGGCAGAAAGAGTGTTCGTCCTCCTTGAAGACGTTCTGCAGCTGGCATCCAGGGCAGGCCCTGAACAGCTTTCCGGGCGTCGAGCTTCCCTTCTCCTGGGCCATCTCCGAGACCGGGCCTGAGAAGCTTCTGGAGTCCTCCGAAGTGTAGCTCGACGAAATCTTCACCCTTGAGGGGCACAGATGAATCCGACACGGGTCCCCGTTGATCGGATGTAGGATCGGTGGAGCTTGAGGCTCTTTTGACCGAAAGAATCGAAGTTTTTGTGAAAAAGCGCGAAAAAATAGCACTAACGCTCGAGAGCAATAGCACGAGGATCCCAACACATGAACGTGCGGTAAAAATCTGAAGATGGCTGCCAGAGGCGGTGCTTAGGTAGAGGGCAGTCATTGGCTGTGGTCAGTATGACGCAGAGACCAGTGATTGGTTATTACTACGAAAGACAGATCAGAAACGAAACTGATACTGGTTTTTTCTTTACCGAGGATTCCCAGCCTGACGACGGGGAATATTCATGAGCATGTGAATCCATGCCAGACCCCATGCTGGAGAAGTAACGTGTTCTTCGAATGGATTGTGGCCTCCAACGTATTCCACATCTGACAGACTCCCAAAGCAGCACCAGAAAACGGAGGAGGGAAAAGAATTTAGAGTACCCAATCAGATGGCGGACTAAAGAACCGCCTTACCAAAGCCCATATCTCGACCATGGATCGTATCCAGGGAATAATGTTTAACAAAGGTGTGGATAGAAGCCCATGTGGCTGCATCACAAATATTCCCAATAGGAGCTTCTCTGTTGTAGGGCTGTGTTGAATGAGCTTGCAACCCTTCAGGAGGGTCCTTACCCGCCAAACAGTAACATTCAGTAATAGTGAGGATAATCCACCTGGTCAAGGTCTGTTTGGTAACAACCTGGCCCAATCGGTGTCCAGCATATCCCACAAAGAGTTGATCGTCCACTCTGACCCTGGACATCCTAGAAATATAAAAGCTCAAAGCCCTCCTAGGAACCAACCTATGGAGTCGCACATGGACGTAAGCATCCTGAAGGTGAAATGATACCATCCAATCCTGGAGCTGGAGGGCCCGAAGGATCTGAGAAAGAGTGACCATCTTGAACTAATCTTTCCTAAGGAACATGTTTAAGCATCTCAAGTCCAAGATGGGTCTCAATCCTCCGTCTTACTTGGGGGTTAAAAAGTACATAGAGTACCACCACCGGTTCCTCTCTGCCACAGGCACCGACTCTATGGCACCTTTCTCCAGCAGGATGGCGATCTCCTACAGAAGGAGCGGATACAGAACCCTGAGGGAATGGCTCCCCAGTGGACAATCGGGAGGCCTTCTCAAGAATGAAGGCAGTAACATTGGGCTACAGTTTCTAAGGCCCAAACATCAGAAGTAATGTCTCGCCATTCTTCCAAGCCTGCACCCCACTACAGTCCTGTGGATCAAGGCCTCAGAAATGTTTTTGGGTAGCTGTGGTGGCAGCTGATGGCAAGGAGGCTGTAGCCACTTGAGTGTTTTTTCCACCTCTGCCTCATCCACCATGAAGGAATCTTCTCTGACCCCTTTGATTGGCCTGATACCTTGTCCTTCTGAAAGATGAATAATATCGAAAGGACCAACCCCTCGACAATTCAGGAGCTGAGTGGGTTTCTCTCCGGCTGCTGCATCAAGCGCCTTTGATGATTTACGTTTTTCTAAACTCTCATCAGCTTTGCTGCCAAACAAGTGGGAGCCATCGAAGGGCATGCTTAATCTAGCCTGATAGTCAGGCGCAAATACAGATTTATGCAGCCAAGCGAACCTGCGAAACAGTACTGGCTGCCATTGCCCGGCTGACTCCGTCAGCTGAATCAAGCCCAGACTGCAAAGACACGCACATGGGCTCCTTTCCATCCGTGATGTTTAACAAACCATCCTTTTCCTCCCGTTCTGAATGCTTCTGCAGCCATAGTTATGACATCCCATAGCATGTAGGAAAACATGGCACAGCACAAGGAGTATTAATGGGTTTTAACGCCATGCTATTTGTGGAGAAAACTTAGTCAATGTGTCAAATCTTTTGTCATCCCTGTCAGGTGGTAAAGTCAGGTAGGCGGCAGCTCTAGATGAGGTGGCAGCCTGAACCACCAAATTTTAAGGGGACTAATGCTTAGACAAGAAGTCCAGATCCACAGAAGGCTTATACTTCCTCGTGAGATCTCTAACTGCAGGGTTAGTATCCGGGGCTTCCCAATTGGTCATCACCCTTTTCTTTAGATCAGTATGAAAGGGTAGAATGGTATCCTTCCGAGGACCCTTATCCAAAACATCAGTTAGGTCATCCTGCTTAAACTATAGCGGGCCTCCCCAACCTAGATATTCTGTTACCTCACTCATAAGTGCTCTGTAAGAGGCCTCTGCATTAGGATTGGGCTCTGGATTGGCAAACTCCATCTCAGCAGAGGAGGCCAAGGCCACTTGCATCACTCAATGAGCCTACTAGATGCTGCATCTTTGACTCTTCTGAAATGAAAGCCTCAGTAACATTAGGTGTCCCAAATTCCAGGCCAAAAGGTGGGAGTGTCTTGTTCGGGACATTCACTTAAATAAATTCTTGGCTGAGGTTTGTAAACCTTCGAGGGTTTCATCGATAATAGTGAATATTTCTACGCCGAAGTACCCGACCCGAGACTCGTCAAAGGATAAAGGCTAGGCCTCTCCTTATCTCGAGGTTTAGAGTCTTTGAGTGGTCAACATTGTTGTGCCTGGGCGTGTGAGCAGAAACCTTTTTTAGACACCTTCTCAGCCTTACGAGGCTCGATAGGGTCAGAGCTCTTCTTTGGCTCGCTCGAAGGGGTAGGAGAAGCCCCCTTCTCAAATATCTTTAACATTAAGAGGAGGAAATCCTCTCACTTGCCTTTCGAAGCCAACGTAATTGGACAAATGACCTTGCGAGGAGTCTGATGAGCTCAATCTATGCCTCTTCTTGGCCTTCTTCCGGGAGGAGTAAGACAAAGAGTGATGCAATCTACTTCTAGACCGCAATCGCTTCTTAATGCGCTTCCGAGGTGGGGACTCGCCCATTGAGCTCTTCTCATCAGAAGAGCTTCTCTTCTTAGTTGTCATCAATGGGGACTTTAAAGTGGGCCTACCCACAGCAAGTCTCCCCTTCTGCTTCAATGCCTTTCCAGTCATGGACTGACAGGATCTGCAGTCTTCCATATTGTGGTCAATTGCAATGCACCAGAGACAAATGCGGTGTGGGTCTGTAATGGGCATCTTCGTCCCACACTCGGCACATCTCAAAGCCTGTTTTTGCAGTCGAAATTCTGAAAACAACTGTTTACACAAAGTCAAAGAACCGAAGCCAATTGTGCAGATTCCACAAGCCTCAGAAATATGCGGGATACATTACTCACCGTAATCGTATTTCTGATGCTTGTATCTGCTTAGTTTCACATGCTGTGCATAGGCCGACATCTAGTGGAAGCTGCGGAGTATTACAGTTTGTTTTTCGAAACTCGAAAATGGGCGTCGACACAGGGCGTGCCAGTAATACTATCCCTAGTGTGACGTCCACTGTACCCAAGATCCCTCACGCGTCCAGGATCCTCAGATTGTATTTTTTCTGACATGAGGTAGCATGAGGAGTAGCGTGAGTACAGATAATCCAAGCAGATAGATAGAAAGGTAAGACTACAAGCAACCATGCGCCTTCTCTCAGAGGGGAGGAAAGGTGGGTCGCATGTGAATCTAAGCAGATACAAGCATCAGAAATACGATTACGGTGAGTAATGTATCCCTTCTGAGGCTTGTGGAATCTGCTTAGATCACATGCTGTGCATAGATTAGCGAGCAATACCTGAAGGAGGTGGGATGTGAGAAGGGTCATGAGCAAATAAGTGTTTAAGAACCGCTTGTCCCACTTGTGTATCTGCCTTGGAATGGGTGTCAATGCAGTAATGCTGAGTAAAAGTGTGAATAGAGCGCCAAGTAGCTGCTTTGCAAATGGTGTCAAGGGGTACATTTGCAATGAAAGCCAGAGTGGCCCCAATGCCTCTAGTAGAGTGGGCTCTTGGCGTGAAAGGCAGAGTTCTTTCACAGCTGGATACAGTTAATAATCCACTTCGAGATGGCACCTTTAGAGACGCGATCCCCCTCTCTGCCTGTAGCTACGGAGACAAACAGTTGATCTGTTTTCCTTAGCGGTCTGGTTTTATTTACATAGTAGAGGACCGCCCTACGCACATCTAGGGTGTGTAGTTTCACCTCAGCCGAGCTTTGAGGGTCCTGGAAGAAAGCCGGAAGCTCGATGGACTGGTTTAAGTGGAATTTAGATATAAACTTAGGTGAGAACCTAGGGTGTGTGCGTAAAACCAGTTTGTCTTTATGGACAGTAAAGAAGGGATCCTGCACTGACAGAGCCTGAATTTCACTGACCCTTCTTATAGAAGTAATAGCTACTAAGAAGGCCGTTTTATAAGTCAGGTGTTTGAGACTGCTTTTATGCATGGGCTCGAAAGGGGGCATGAGCTTAGACAGCACCACATTAAGGTCCCACCCTGGTGGTGGGTTCGAAATAGGAGGGTGAAGTCTCTTTACTCCTTCCATGAAGGCTTTAACTACTGGTACTTTCCACCACAAGACCTTGTTATGGGAAGTGGTGTATGCCGACAGGGCTGCCAGGTGTACTTTCAGTGAGTTAAAAACCAATCCTGCATCTAGCAGGTGGAGCATGTATGTAACAATAGTGGAAGGAGTGCAATCAACTGGGTTGATTTGTCTACTCTGGCACCAGATACAGAATCTCTTCCACTTGTCAAAGTAACAGTGCCTTGTGTTTGGTTTCCTAGATTCCTTTAGGACGTCCATACACCTCTGTGATAAATTGAGATGTCCAAACTATGACCTCAGGAGTCATGCTGCCAGGTTCATTGAGTTGGGTTGCTGATGCACTGTTGTACCTTGGTGCTGGGACAGTAGGTTGTACCAGGCTGGAAGTTTGATGGGCTCGCACACCGCCATCCTCCGTAGGTGTGGGAACCACGGTTGTCTTGCCCACATGGGAGCAACTAGGACGAGCGTCATCGACTCTCTGTTCATCTTGTTCACCACCTTCCTGATGAGGAGTTGGTGGAAAAGCGTACACAAACATCCCTGACCAGTTCATCCACAGGGCGTTCCCCTGGGAGTCTGGTTGGGGGAACCTGGATGCAAATCCTGGGCATTGTCTGTTTTCGCTTGTGGCGAATAAGTCTATAGTGGGGAAACCCCACTGAGAGAATATATCTTCTACGACCTCTCTGTGTAGAACCCATTCGTGTTCCTCTGGGAGGGAGTCTCTGCTCAGAGCATCCGCTAGGGAATTGAGCTCCCCTGGAACATGTTGTGATGACAGGAAGATGTTCCGTCTGAGTGCCCATATCCAGATTTTCTGGGCAAGCTTGGACAAATTTGGCGAACGAGTCCCTCCTTGCTTGTTCAGGTAGAACATGGCTGTTGTGCTGTCAGTCCGGATTTGCACCGACAGGTTTAGTAGGTGGGGCTCGAACGCTTGAAGCGCTCTGAATACTGCCAGAAGCTCTAGCAGGTTGATGTGGTTCTTGGCCACTGAGGGAGACCAGAGACCCTGAGCTGTGTGGTGGAGATGGTGAGCTCCCCACCCCGTCAGACATGCATCGGTAGTGACTACTGCCTGTACTTCGGGATCGTAAAAGGGTTTTCCCTGTGCAAGATTCTCTTGTCCCCCAGTGAAGGCTTTGTACTAGTGTTGGCGAAACGACCACTAGATCGTCCCACTGACCACTTGCCTGAGACCACTGTTCCGCCAACCATTCCTGCATGGTACGCATGCGCAGGCGCGCGTAGGGGACCAGGTAAATACATGACGCCATCATGCCCAGTAAACGCATTGCTTTGCGTACCGTTATTTGGTGACCGGACTGATATTGCGGAATTTGCAGTATTATATTCCGAATTCTTTCCTCTGAAGGAAAGGTCAACCCCTCTTGAGCATCTAGGATTGCTCCTAGGAACTGTTTGGAGGTGCTTAGCACCAGGCTTGACTTTTTCTCGTTGATTGAGAAGCCTAATTCGTGGAGGAGGTCGATAGTCCTTTGAATGTTTGTCCTGCAAATTACTGGGGTTTCCACCGCCAGTACCTTGGTGAATACCCTTGGTGCCGAAGCTATCCCGAAGGGCAGTACCTTGAATTGGTAGTGCCGACTGTCCACCTTGAAGCGCAAGTACCTTCTGTGCGCTGGGAACATGGAAATATGAAAATAGGCATCTTTCATATCCAAGGTTGCCATGTAATTCCCCCTTTTTTAGGAGGGGGGGATTACCTCTTGTAGCGTAGTCATACGAAACTTTTGGGGCTTGACAAACTTGTTGGCAGGCCGTAAATCCAATACTGGGCGCATTGTCAAATCTTTTTTTGGCACAAGGAAGTAAGTTGAATAAATACCCTTGTTTACCTGGTGTCCCGGGACGAGTTCTATCGCGTCCTTTGCTAGAAGAATGGCGATCTCCTCGAGGATAATCTTCTGATGTTCTAAAGAGTGTACTCTTTGTCGTGGAGGATGGTTCCGGGGACGCTGCAGTAGTTCTATACAGTACCCTGTGGATACTGTTGACAGCACCCATCTGTCTGATGTGATCCCTTCCCAAGCTTGGGTGAAGTTGGAAATGCGTCCCCCTACTGGGGTTGCGTGAGAAGGGACCCTGAACTGAGCGTCACTGCTTTGGTGGAGGCGTGCCGCCTCCTTTGCTGGGGCTGCCTCTGCCTTTACCACATCCTCTATCACCCCTGCCGTAACCCTGGGTAGGCTGTTGGCTGTTGTTCCACTGTGTACCCTGCCCCTGGGAATAGTTAGATCCTCTCTGGGAATTTTGGCCGCGTGGGCGACGAAAATTACTATTCCCTCTCTGGTTAGATGATTTATTGGTTAACTGGCCAAGGGACTTCAGTGTCTCGTATTCGTCCTTGGCATTCTTCAGTGCGTCCTCGACCGCCTTACCAAACAGATCGGCTTCCACCGGTTTGTCCAACAATGATGCCTGGGTTTCTGCCTTAAAACCAGACTGCCGTAACCACGCATGTCTCTTGATAACAGTACCTTCTGCTATCAATCTGCCTGCGTTGTCCGCGGCGTCAAAGGTTGCTTTTAAAATGCAACCAGACACGGCTCTACCCTCTGCGGAAATCCGAGCTAACTGGCCCTTTAAGGGTTCTGGTGCAGAGGCTATGAGTGCCGCGACTTCTTCCCACTGATGGCAGTTGTAGCTGGCCAACAGGGTGGTGGAGTTTGCAATCCTTGCCTGATAGGCGGACGTTGAGGCTACTTTCCTGCCGAAACCATATAGTTTTTTGCTCTCCTTGTCTGGAGGAGCTTCGGACGATGACAAGGGTGTTCCAGCCCTCTTACGAGTGTTAGTGACAACTAGGGAGTCTGGCTTCAGATGTCCTCTTATATAGAGAGGGTCAGACTGGGCTGCCCTGAAAAGTTTTTCAACTCTGGGATTGACTGCTCTTGTGAGGTTCGGGTTCACCAGGGACGGGTCTATTCTTCGCTGAATAGACTTAAGGATAGGGATGGTCTGGGCAACAGGCCTCCTTTCTCGCACTAACTCGTCGGCAAAGTCCCTCTCCTCCTGGACACCGTGGGTGTCGATATGGAAATGTTCTGCTGCACGTGCGAGAACCTCGTTCAGGAGGGGTTGGTTGTCGACAGGGGAGTCGGTAACCGGGGCTTCCTTTTCTACCGGGGAATCTACTCTGTAGGTTTCAGGGTCTTCCTCTTCCTCTTCTTGGTCCTCGTCGTCCCCATAGTAGCCCGTCCCGGTTTGCTCTTCTACCATGCCAAAATCTTGGTCCTCACCAAAGGAAGCCTCTCCTTGATACAGCGAGTATGGTTGTACCTCGAAGGGGTCTGTAGACCTCATCGGTGTCTCAAACCGGGGCTTCTTACTCGGGGTGGTAGGATCATTAGAGCCTGAGGGTGTAGCCCCTTTTGGATCATATGAAAAGGAATGGTCTGGATTTTTATCGTAAAAGTCTGCCAAAGAAGACATCCTTGACATGACCCTATCTATGTCATCACTGGACCATTTTTTGGAACTGGGAATGACTCTCTCAGAAAGTTTTGGAGATTTATCTTGAGTAGATTTGCTGCGTTTTGAAATATCAGCAGACCTGGTCTTGTCTGCCTGTTTAGGAGGAGTGGAGTGTTTCAAAGGTGTGGAAGAGTGCAGAGGCTGCTTCTTCTGCTGTTTTCCCCCCTCCCTGTGAGTGGAAAAGTGTTTTCCCTGTCCCTTTGTGGCTCTGTAGGTTGACGCCTGGCGTCGAGGATCGGGGGTAGAGTCCCTGTCCTTCGAACGTGGAGCCGCGCTGATCTTGTCTGCGGGCTCGACTCCTGGAGTGCGGCCTGGGGGTGTAAGTCGTCTTCGTCTTCCGACCATCAAACTTCTGTTAGCCTAGGGAGCGAGGCACTCTTGGCAAGAGTGGATGATTGCCTGGAGTCATGCGGCGATCTGCAACGCCCAGAGGACACCGATTCGGACCGTTCAGTTTGTGCCCCTTTCCGACCACTCGACGTTGTCGAGTCTAGGTTGGACTTCGTGTGTTTAGTGTGGGTGGTGTGTGAAGCGCCTGTGTCGCCGGGGGTCTTCCCCATAGCCGCCCTGTCGGACGACCTTCCGAGGTCGGGGACCTGCGCTCGGCTGTCTTTCGACGCCGTAATGCCTTCGCCGTCCGAAAGCACGGCATCGCTGAAGGCGCCCTCCGCTGCCATGGCCGCCTGCCTGGCGTGGTGGCCCAACGCTTCGTCGAACGGTCCTCAAGTGTCTTAGGTTTAAACCTACTACACGCTCTGCAGTTCGCTTCGGGGTGGTCCCTCGGCAAGCAGAGATTGCACGTGGCGTGCCTGTCGACACAAGGGTATTTGCGATTGCACTTGGGGCAGAATTGAATAGGGGTACCCTCCATACGCACCTTGAGGCAGCGGGCTGTTCAGTGTAGGAAATGTATAAGGTGTACCTATATACCAAGAGTGTAGAGTATGTCCAACCCCCCACTCTCCCTGCTTGCAGGGCCGAGGCCAGAGGCCTTCCAAGGCCCGGGCCGAGGCCAGAGGCCTTCCAAGGCCCGGGCCGAGGCCAGAGGCCTTCCAAGGCCCGGGCCGAGGCCAGAGGCCTTCCGAGGCCCAAATCCGTCGTGCAGCAGCCGACGGTCGATTTCTTCTCCAGCTGGGGTCGAGTGTCGAAGTTCGACGTTGGGATGGGGAAGGATGTCAATTAATCAATATTTTAGCTAAAGTATGGCTAAGGCCAGGGGACTCCGCAAAATGCTTCCAACCAGTATGGCGGAAAAAAACAATCTGAGGATCCTAGACGCGTGAGGGATCTTGGGTACAGTGGACGTCACACTAGGGATAGTATTACTGGCACGCCCTGTGTCGACGCCCATTTTCGAGTTTCGAAAAACAATCTAAGCAGATTCCACAAGCCTCAGAAATATATATACATATATATATATAAACACATACAGTCGGTGAGGTCATGCTCGAGAGCAGACGGAGGCCGTCTAGGGGCCCAAGTCGACGACACATGGCTCCCTCTTCTGCTGAGAAAATAAGTTTCTGAAGCACCTGATGCTGAATGGAAATCAAAGACGAGGAATATGTGGAGGGCCACAATCCATTTAAAAGGTTAGTATCTGTTCTAATATCCCTACTATCACACACCCTCTCTTTGGGGATTTATTTAAGAATAGAAAGGACAAAATCAGTTATAGCAATACCTTACCTAGTGCTCAGACAATTTCACAATGTGCCTTTTTGAAGATGAATTTCACAGTGATACAGTTTGACATTTCAATAAGAACATGAGAAAAAAAAGTGTATAGTAAGCCACAATGTCTACCATAGAACATACAATCATGGCAGACGTAACAGACTAAAACCCAGACTGCTATGGTTGGAGTTACATGAGCTCCCACTTTGAGCAGTAAAGGAACAATAACACACTGTAGCTGGGGTGAGATATTCTTAACTGGATTTTGCTTTGATGTGTGGCTGTTTTGTAGATCTGCTATGGCTGAGAACAGTATTGCATCGAATCCCCAACAGGAAGAAGAAAACTAGTATGGCCTGTGAATGTAGAAGCAGCCCAAGGCAACCAGATTATTCTTTCATTGAGCCAACGGAAGCAAGTCTGACCATTCCTAGCTTTAAACAAGGGTATCCATGATTCAACCACAAACCCATATATGATATGGAATTTATAACGCGCCTATACACAAGTGTTTCAAGGCACGACGCAGCAAGGGCGGGGGAGGGGGGCAAGGCAGAGGGAAGGAACAAGTTACTTACCTGTAACTGTTGTTCTCCAGCATGGGTCTGGCATGGATTCACATGCTCATGAATATTCCCAGTCGTCAGGCTGGGAATCCTCGGTAAAGAAAAATCAGCATCAGTTTCGTTTCTGATCTGTCTTTCGTACCAGTAACCAATCACTGATCTCTGCGTCATACTGACCACAGCCAATGACTGCCATCTCCCTAAGCCCCGCCTCTGGCAGCCATCTTCAAATTTGGTAGCACGTGAAGTGGCAGTATGACCGAGTAAAGAGCCGCAGAGGGGTAGGCGGGAGGGTTCGCATGTGAATCCATGCCAGACCCATGCAAGAGAACAGTTACAGGTCAGTAACTTGTTCCTTCTCCAGCATGGGGTCTGGCATGGATTCACATGCTCATGAATAAAAGAATACATAGCAGTACACACATGTACAACCACGGGAGGTGGCAAAGGCTCAACATTAAGCATTACATCAAACTCAACATTAAGCATCTTACCTCCTCACCAGGCTCACCTCAGGCGAACAGGTTGCGCAGCACTGCTTGGCCGACCCTGGACTCCTCCCTGGAATCCCGATCGACGTAGTAGAATTTCGTGAAGGTGTGCGTCGACCTCCACGTAGCAGCCCTGCAGATGTCCAGCAAGGGCACACCAGATAGGAACGCTGTGGTAGCTGCGATCGCTCTGGTGGAATGGGCTCTCGGACTGCCAGGCAGCGGTCGGTTTGCCAACTGATGACAGTACATGATACAGCCAGAGAGCCATCTGGAAATGGAAGCCTTCGAGAGAGCCTTCCCCTGATTGACAGGTCCAAAGTTCACAAAAAGTTGTGACGTCTTCCGAAAACTCTTCGTGCGGTCCACGTAGAACTTCAGCGCTCTAGCCACAGCCAGCGAGTGCAAAGTCCTTTCAGCCGGCGACGAAGGCGACGGAAAGAAAACAGGCAACACCAAGGGTTCGTTGAGGTGGAAGTCCGACAGCACCTTGGGCATGAAGGAGGGGTGCGTCCTGAGCACTACCCTTGTGTCGTGAAAAGTCAAGTACGGGGGCTTGCAGGAAAGGGCCTGATATCTCCCACCCGTCGTGCGGTGGTGATGGCCACAAGAAACCCTGTTTTCCACGACAAGAACTTCAACGGAGCTGAGTGCAGAGGCTCGAACGGAGGTCCCATGAGCTTGGTCAGCACCACTTTGAGCTCACACGCCGGGGCCTTCACCGGCGGGAACGATCTGAACAGTCCCTTCATGAATTCTTTCACCAGACGATGAGACCACAAAGACGTCCGTCCCGTGGTTCTGGTGTATCGGAAGATCGCAGCAAGATTAATCTTGATGGAAGCGTGCACCAGTCCAGCCTTGGCCAGTGTCAGCAGGTACGGCAGTACTTGAGGAGCCGTAATCCGTAGAGGGTTAATCTTCTGTGCGTGGCACCAGACAGAGAACCTCTTCCATTTGTGTCCGTAGCATTTAAGAGTTGAGGACGCCCTGGCCTTTGCAAGAACCTCTCTGCAGTCGGCCGGTATATCGTAACCTCCAAACTCTAACGCTGCAGGAGCCAGGCCTGCAAGTTCAGCGACTTCGGGTCGTGCTGGAGGATGGCGCCTCCTTCCCTGGAGAGAAGATCCGCGTCCACTGGCAGCTTCATTGACGGGGACGCTAACAAGTCCAGAAGGTCCGGGAACCATATCTGCCTCGGCCACACAGGTGCGACGAGGATCATCCTGCACCGTGACCTCTTGAGCTGGTTGATGAGCCGGATCAGCAGCGGCAATGGAGGGAACGCATATAGGAACAGGCCCTCCCAGGGGAACGAGAAAGCATCGCCCATGCTCCTCGGCTGGGGAAACCTGCTGGCGAACCTCCGGCACTTGGAGTTCATCGCCGTCGCGAACAGATCGATCTGGGTGTGCCCCATCGTCGGAAGAGGCGGTCCACTAGATCCTGTCGTAGTTCCCACTCGTGGCACGAGGGCAGCTCCCTGCTGAGAGAGTCGGCAAAGGTGTTTTTTATCCCTGCCAGATGAAACGGCACTAGAAACATCCCTTGGGCGACGGCCCAATGCCACAGATCCTGAGCCTCCTTGGACAGGGCTGGGGATCTGGTACCGCCCTGCTTCCTGATGTAGAACATGGTGGTGGTGTTGTCGGTGAAGATCCTCACCACCTTGCCCTTGAGGGACGGAAGAAAGGACCTGAGGGCCCAAAACACTGCACGGAGTTCCAGGACGTTGATATGGAGGGACTTCTCCATCGGCAGCCAAAGGCCCCTCGCGTGCAGATTTTCGGTGTGCGTTCCCCACCCTTCCAGGGAGGCATCCGTGGTCACGGTCTTCTGGTGGCCTGGGGTCTGGAAGTCCATGCCCGCCGTCAGATGCGCACGGGTGCCCCACCACCGGATCGCTCGTCAGAAGCTCTCGTCGAGTGTGATCCTGTCCTCGAAGCTGCCTGTCGTCTGGATCCAGCGAGCGTCCAGGAACTCCTGTAACGGGCGCATCCGAAGCCTGCACAGGCGGATGAGATAAATGCAAGAAGACATCATTCCGAGGAGAGACTTGATGGACCTCACCCTGGCCGCGTCCGCAACCAGCATCCGCTGCACCTTGCCCAAGATGGCCCTCGTCCTTTCCTCCGACGGAGAGGCCAGAAGCGCCACTGTGTAGAGCTTCGCTCCCAGAAACAGTGCATCTTGAGCGGGCACCAGGTGGGACTTGGCGTAGTTCATGGAGAATCCCAGGTCCGTGAGTAGTTGGACGGTCCTCGCCGTGTGCTCCGCGGCGAGCTCCTTTGTCTTTGCTCGGATGAGCCAGTCGTCCAGATAGGGGTAGACGTGGATCCCCTCCAGGTGCAGCCACCGGTGCGAGGCACTTGGTGAACACCCTGGGTGCCGACCTCAATCCGAAGGGAAGGGCTCTGAACTGGTAGTGACGCCCTTGGACCACGAATTTGAGAAACTTTCGGTGTCCCTTTAGGATGGGGATATGGAAGTAGGCATCCTCCAAATCCAACGACGACAGGAAATCGCCCTCCTCCAGTTGACCCAGGACGTGCTGGAGGGTGACCATCCAGAACTTCTGTGCCTTGATGAATTTCTTCAGTCGTCGTAGGTCCAGTATGGGACGCCATCCTCCCGTCTTCTTCACGAGGAAGTATCTTGAGTAAACTCCGGAGCCCCGAAGCCTCTTTGGGACGAGCTCGATGGCGCTTTTCTTGAGCATCGCCTTTACCTCCAAGAGAAGTTGAGGGATGTGATGTTCCTTCCTGGCCATGGGGGGGACGCGCGGGCACTTCTTTAGAAACTCGAGCGCGTGACCCTGGGCCAGGGCGTCCAGCACCCAACGGTCGGTGGAGATGGACTCCCACACGCTGACGAAGCTCGCCAGCCGGCCTCCCACCGGGGTGCTTCGGTGGGGGCCCGACCCCACGGCCGGTTCAGTCCTGCTTCGACGAGGCTTTGCCGCCTTGTCCTCCTTGGCGACGACGGCGGGGTCCGCCCGACTTGCTTTGTCCCCTGTAGGCTTCCTGTGATGACTAACGGGCCGCTTGACGATAGGTGGAAAATCCGCCGCCGGAACCTTTGGAGGCACCCTGCTTGCCTCCGCCGCTCCGAAAGGGCGGCCGTCGTTGCTGGAGAACACCAAGAGCCCGGGCCGTCTCCGTGTCCATCTTGACGGCTTGTAGGGAATCGTCCACTGTTTTCCCAAACAGGTTGCTCCCGTCGAACGGCATGTCCAAGACTCTGGTCTGCACGTCCTGACGGAAGTCAGTTGCCTTGAGCCATCCACGCCGTCTAAGGAACACGCCGTTGCCCAACTGGCGAAATCCAGTGTCAGCGATGTCCGTCGCGATCGTGATGGCGTGGTCTGACGCCACTTCTCCTTCCTGCAAGATCTCTAGGGCCTCCGCCCTCTTGTCTGGTAAGAAGTTCAGCAGGGGGGAGATCTTGTACCACAACTCCCTGTCTTAGCGGGCTACGATAGCCAAGGCGTTGGCAGCCTTCATCGTCGTCGCTGCCGAAAAGATGACTCTGCGTCCCATCGTGTCCAATTTCTTTCCCTCGCCGTCCGGCGGGGAGGTTGACGTAGAGGCCGAGCCCCCACCCCCCCGCTTTTTTCCTGGCCGCCGCAGAGACGACCGAGTCCGGGGTCGGCTGTGCCCGAAGGCCCAAGGGGGCCGCGTCCGGGACCCAGTACTTTTTCTCGTACCGATCCCTTCTCGCAGGCGTTGTGGATGGGTTCTTGAGGAGGGTGAGACCCTCATCCCAGATATCATCCAGTAGAGGTACAGCGAGGACCCTCTTCCTCTTGGTCTCGCGCCGTTGATAAAGGAAACCTTCCTTCTCTTCCGAGCAGAGCTGGAAAAGCTCGGATGCCCTGGCGATCATGGCATGAAACGATCCAATCTCGTCGGGCGGGGAGGCGGCGACAACGGGAGATCCTCGTCGTAAACCTAGTCGTCTGTGCCCGTCGCGGCCCTGTCAGTCCCTGTATCATCCCCACGGGTCGTGGACGGGGAGGAGGGCTGAGCAGGGCGCGATGGTTGAAAAGGAGGTGGAGGATGAATCCTTCTCTTAGGAGGAGGGCTCCCAGAAGGGCCTGGCTCCGGGTCCCCCGTCGGGAGAGGTTCCTCCGTTGGTGGTAACGGCAATCTCGTCCTTATCTCCGAGCATAAGGACTGTATAGCCAACAAAATGGCCGCCGAGTTGTCTTGCGGCACTGGTTGAGGGGAGTCCGACGGGCGGTCAGGAGCCCGTCGGCACCCTCTACGTTCTCGTCGTCTCCTACGTCGGGGTCCCTCCCGACGGGCTGGTCTTCCACGCCAACGCCGTGGCTTAAGACTTCGATCAGCTCCTCCTCAGAGGTTGAGGCCGAATCCACGACGACCTCCTGCCCCCCCTTTTTCTTCTCCGTCGGAGGTTTCACGGGGGTCCTGTCGATGGGCATGAAAGAGGACTCCCTCCGCGGTGGCAGGGAGACTCTGGGCCCAGAGGTCGCCACCACTGGTGTAGCCTGCACAGGCTGAGCCAGGGCCGCCGCGACTGTCTCGATAGAGGCCTTGGCCGGGTGGATTAAGGCTTTCACCACCTTAGGTGCACTCACCGCCTTCTCCTTGGGGGGAGGGTCACCGCCTCGCTCCCCCTCCGATGGGGCCTTCGAGCTCGACCGGAGTCTCTCCAGGAGCTTCGCCGGGTGCTCGGCCTTCCTCTTACCCGAGCCAGAGCGTTGGCTCGTGGTTGATGGCGCCGGGGAGGACGCGCCCTGCCTGGCGCCCGTAGAGCCCGACCGTTTGGCGTTCCCGGTGCCAGCGGACTCGCGGTGCTTTGCATTCTGTTGGACCCCCGTCACCGGGGCGCCCTCAAAGGTCTTAGAAGACCACTCAGACAACTTCTTCTTCTCGCCTGACGGGCTCTTCCCTTCCAGCCAGTTGGCGAGACGCAGATAGTGGTCCTTCATGGTCCGCTCCGACATATTGCTGCAAAACGCACAGTCCTTCTCCACGTGCGTCTTGCCCTCATGCAGGCAGTAGAGGCAAAGGGAGTGTTTGTCCTCCTTAAAGACATTCTGAAGCTGGCATCCAGGGCAGACCCTGAACAGCTTTCCGGGCGTCGAGCTTCCCTTCTCCTGGGCCATGATCGAGATGGGCCTGAGAAACTTCTGGAGTCCTCCAAAAGCGTGGCTCTCGACGAAATCTTCACCCTTGAGGGGCGTAGAAGAATCCGACACGGGTCCCCGTTGATCGGATAAAGAAACGGTAGAGCTTGAGGCTCTTTTGACCGAAAAAGAGCAAATTTGCCTAAGAAAAAGCGCGAAAAAAGCACTAAAGCTCGAGAGCAATAGCACGAGGATCCCAACACTTGAACGTGCGGTAAAAATCTGAAGATGGCTGCCAGAGGCGGGGCTTAGGGAGATAGCAGTCATTGGCTGTGGTCAGTATGACGCAGAGATCAGTGATTGGTTACTACTATGAAAGACAGATCAGAAACAAAACTGATACTGATTTTTCTTTACCGAGGATTCCCAGCCTGACGACGGGGAATATTCATGAGCATGTGAATCCATGCCAGACCCCATGCTGGAGAAGACCGAGACAACGATCCTACTAGGCCAAGTGTCATTTAGATTGCCCAAGTGCAGGGGAAGGGGAAAAGTGTACGGTGGGGACAGTGCAGTACATGAGATAAATAGAATAAAACAATAAGTACGGCCAGCTGGTGGCAAGTGCAAGGGTAAGTGTAGACATCAGGTGTCAAGTGTTGGTGGGGGACTGTAGGGCTACAGAAGACAGTCTCCAAGTGCAGGTGTTGCCAGGGAGGCAGTGCAGGTGTGCAACTGGTGGGGGAAGGGGACGTGGGCTCGAGATCAGAGGGTGGCCGGGTAACCAGTGCAGTTTCAGCCAGGAGTTCAGCAGGGGAGAGGAGGGGAGAAAGCAGAAGCAAAGAGGTCGGTTTTGAGGTGCTTCCGGAACCGGAGATTGTTCTCCTCCAGTTTCAGGGAGGCGGGGAGGCTGTTCCAGAGGGAGGCCCCAGCCAAAGAAAGATCTACCACCAACTCGTTGCTTGGAGACGCGACTGACCCGGGGGGAGTTGGAGGGAGATGAGCGAAGTGACCCAGTGATATATAAAATTCTGCAGAAGTAGCACCTTAAGGGGCTTGAGAGTTCCTCTTTCTTTCAGATCTTAAATTCTTTGTGAGTAGAAGTAACTCACCTTGATACAGACAACATATATGAATCTCCTATGCAAAGAAGTTGTGTCATCAATCTTTCAATAACCTCACGGACATGGCGAGCATAACACATACC
Source organism: Ambystoma mexicanum (assembly GCF_040938575.1). Lineage (NCBI taxonomy): Eukaryota > Metazoa > Chordata > Amphibia > Caudata > Ambystomatidae > Ambystoma > Ambystoma mexicanum. Next base: position 1,171,744,291 of record NC_090923.1, read on the forward strand.
CACCTCTCAGACTTGTTTTGCCGAATGCATTCATCGATTATCTCCTTCACCTCCGGGTCTGTCACTTTGTTGAAGCTGGCCGGTTTAATTCCCTGCAAGAAAAGAGTGGTCACTTAGGGGGTAAGGAGGCGATACAGGGATTTGTTCACTGAACTCATTCAATACCTTCCCCAATATTATGTGTTCAATAAAAAGAGTAACAAAGAGACCCTTCCCAAGAAACCTGATCCAAGGGCCTTATCCACTTAGGTTCATCTTCCCTCCATAAGTTTATCAAATCAGACCTCATTTACAGGGCAATACTCAAGAATCAGATACATACATACATGCCAACAGGTCCCATTCCAGTAAGGACATGCTAGTCCAATCTTGGTTTTAAGCTTGCTTCCGGGCCTTGTAGTCCTGAATTTCCCCATTATAAACCCAGGAGTACAAGTGTCAGAATGCACAATTAAAACCGGGACTGAACTAGTATATCCTGACTGGAATGGGACATGTTAGCATGTAAACTTGTTTGCTCATAAAATAGAATACTTACTCAACCAATAAACGTGCATTTAAGTACAACGACCCATACCACATAGTGAGCATAGCGGGCCATAGAACCCCAACTGTCCAGGAAGTGGCACAAAAGGTTGATGTGAGGCATAGACTTGCATAACAAGTTACTCACTGTCCTGACTGCTGTACTTCTAGCCCATAACCACCCTTACTCCTTAATTGTGGTTATTGCTAGCACCCTATGAGGTCCGGACCATGATGTACAGGAACATTTAAAAAAGAAAATAGAACAGGGATCTGGAGCTTTCACAGATGCAGATTCTGCGCCGCTGCACCGCCACACATGCCCCTGGCCTAGTCATCCAGTCTTTTCCATTTGCGTGCATATAGACACATTTTAATGGGGGGGTAGAGTCATAATGAGGAGTTGGGAAGATTTATTTTTACAGACCTCTGATGAGGGCTGTGAAATCATCTATCCAAGTAGAGGATTCCAACCAATTATGGGTAGCTGTGACAGAGCAGTCTGACTTCAATCAAGGAAGAAAGGCTAGTGGATAGGAAGTTGGTCCAAAATAGACACCCAAAATAATGCACTACACAGATTCTGAAGAAATACGTACGCCATTATAAGTTCAGTTTCTTGTACTGTGTTAGCCAAGGGTAAAATAAAACTAAGTCTTGCTCCAAAAAAAACAAGATGCTACGTTAGTTAGGCTAACGGTTAATCATGAGCAGGTTTTCATAATCTTCAGATCACTCCCTCAGGCAAAGGAAGAACTAGTCTCTTATAACAGCAGGACAGCTCAAGGATTCAAATCTAGAATCTCATCTGTTTGTGTGTGCTTCTGATTTGTTTCCATCACAAAGAACCTTACACATCAGAAGTTCCCACACCATTCTAGTCACAAAGATTAAAGGGGCACTGAAAACGACATGTAAGCAGGCAACAGAAAGAAACGCTGCTGGGCTGTCAATTATGGCATGTGCAAACATACTGAAGGACGGTATGTTTTAGCCATAGTCGACTGCATGTCCATCTCCACTGAGCCAGTTGCCCACCTACGTTTAACCTCGAGATGAGAATGCAGCCAGTCACTTATCGGACAGCTGTATTTTGAACATTATTCAGGATGTTGGTCACATTTACATCATTGCTTCAAAAAATCTGACCAGACTAAAAATGGCAAGCAATTTGTAGCGCTGATCCTTTAGTGTGATTGCTGGTGGCACAGTAATCAAGTGTTAGGCTTGTGCTTTTAGAAGGCCAATAATGAGGGGGAACCATTAGTCATGTTTTAGCCCTTTCAGCCTATGGGAATTTTGTGGCGCAGTGCTTTTAAAGAGCTGGGAGGGCTTGGACAGGACTGAGTCCAAACAGAACACTACCTCAGAAAAGCAGATGGGCCTGGAGGATGTGTCTGTCAACTGTCAGTAAAGAGCTAATTAAAATGTTATAGGACAAGGGTGCTGTGTTGGGAGCCGCCGGTGTTGTAATTTACCTGGTTCTAAGGTGCCTGGTCTGAGCCCTGCCTCTTTTCCAATAAAACCTGAAGCTCAGCAGGCAAAGCCCATGCAGGACAGGGGTGTGGTGTTGGACACAGCCAGAGTTGAAATGTACCTAGATCCGAGGTGTATGTCTGAGCCCTGCCTCTTTTTCCAATGCACAACTAACTTTACCTGTGTTCAATCTAACATCCACAGAATTGAGCAATGAAGAAACATCGCTCTTAGGAACGGGATTATCCTTTCTACCAACATATAGTACCAACTGGTATAACATAGCTCCAACTACGCAGGTTGTTTAGGACCATCAGGCTCAAAATATTCTTTCAACACCAACAGACGCAAGAACCTATAGAAGACACCGGCCTCAGAGTCAAATCAACATTCACCAAACAAAAAAACCAAACTCCAAGAGATTCTGGCTTTCGGAAGATGTGTACTAAAGTAAGTTCTAAAGCTACAGAAACTCCAAACCACTGCATGCAACAACCTGTCCCTACGTGCCAACAACAAGGTATAATAAAACCAGCCTTCAATGGCGGAGGGACTGTGGTCCTTGGTGTGAGCCAATACAGCAAGAGGGTGACCAACCTGCTTGATGATCAAACTAACTATAAAAAACATAAGACTCTACACCGGAAAGCAAGGGGACAGGTTTGGTCAACAAATGCATATGAGAGCAGGAACATGCCTTCCTCAACAAATGCGAAGGTCGGACCCCTAGTATGTGCGCCATCCCTAAAATTCACAAAAACCCAATACATCCACCAGGAAGATCCATTATTTCAGGATGTGGATCCATCCTGGAACCCTCAGACAAATGCTTAAGACTGCTTTTTCAAGGCAGTGAAACAACTCACAGATTCCTACCTTAGAAATACCATTAAGTGTTTTGAAGGAACGATCTTCAAACATCAAACAGATCTCCTGGTCACCATGGATATTCAAGCACTGTGTACCAGTATTCCCCAAATTGAAGCTATAAAGCGCATTAGGGAGGAACTATCCACTCAAGATATACAAAAAAAAAAAAAGAGTTCCCACTGATTTCATCATTGATCTACGTACTATGACTCAGACTAAAAATGTCTATGTTTGATAAAACCTAACTCCAGACAAGAGGCACAACGATGGGTGCTGCCTTCGCGCCCAGTCTAGCTATCATCTTTATGGCCCAATTCGAAAGAATGCATGTTTTCAACACCAACAAATCCATTCCATGACAAGTGGAAACGCTATATAGGTATTTTTTATGGCATGGAACCTCGGAAAACCTTGAACATTTCTTTTAGGGTTTAACACCAAGAACCCAACATTCAGTTTACGATGTCTTGGCATCAAAGACGAATAAACTTCCTCGATCTGACCATCCGGGCTGACAACAGCATTCTACAATGCAGTGTTTTAAAAAAGCACTTATCGCAACACATGGTTGCACTATTCCAGTCACCATGCCACAACACTGAAGAACAACTTACCCTATGGTCACTATGTATATGTCGCAATTGCACCAAAACAGACTACTATTAAGAGCAAGCACAGAAATGTTATACTGGATTCCGGCCCAAGGGCTACCTGAAAATAAGTAATCAAGCATGGACACAAAGAAGCAAGGTGCACCCCTAGCGAGGTCCTTTCAATACCCATAGAAAGAAATCATCAAGAGGATAGACTGGTGTGAGTACACACCTACAATCACCAAACTACTAAGATTAAGGCAACCATTCATTCTGCCCACTGGTCCAAACAGCCCTCACTAATGAAACTGTGCCCCGGAATGGCCCTTAAAACATCAGATGCTACTTAAACTCTTGCTTCCGAAGCCCGAGCAGAAGCACATTATGGAACAGGAGACCCATTATGGGGCATTTCCCCTGTGGCAAATGTAGTGTATGCCAATTCACAAAGGAAATGCCCGGTTTTGAGATCAATGGCAGGACATGGTGTTAGGCAGAATTATATGCAGTACCCTTTGGGAACACCACACACAATTAAGACTACAAGTGACTGTACAAATTCACCTTTGGTACAAGCCTGTACTACACAGTTAAAGTGGTAGCGATGGCTGAGCAGCCAGACTTCTCTCAAGAGTAAGGGAGTAGTACACAAAAGTTACACAAAGGACAGCAATTACTATGATTCAAGCAAACACTGACTCAAGGTTTTCAAGTAAAAGAATTACAAGGTTACTCACCGTAGTGACCACCTTACTCCTAGTCCATAGTCCCCTTTCCTCCATACTTGGACATCTCTCCGTCCTGTGGGACGGGACCGGAGCACTTTGTAAAAAGCATCCAAATTTTTTTCCAAACATTTGTCCCTCCTCTCTTTCCTGTGCGGGGCCCGGCACGCGGCCGTAACCCCGCCCACCTTGGCTCCGACCCACGCATCGCCCATCAGTCCTTTTCTATCGCCGGGTCAAAGGCCCATTAGCAATAACACAGGAACCTTATTAGAGGGGACGGCGGGCGGGCGTATGGAGGAAAGGGGACTATGGACTAGGAGTAAGGTGGTCACTACGGTGAGTAACCTGGTAATACTCATACGTCCCGTCCCCTTTCCTCGATACTTGTGGGAGATTCCCAAGCACTCCTTACAGGAACTCCGGGTGGATGGAAATACCCCTTACTGAAACAGGTGCTTAAGCACAGCCTGACCAAACTGAGCATCAGCTCTAGAGCTCATGTCGAGCCATTAATGCTTACAGAAAGCAGATGGGGAGGCCCAAGTAGCTGCCCTAGCGATGGACTCCCAGGGAACATATTTCTGAAAAGCAACTGCGGCTGCCTTGCCCCGCACCAGGTATGCACGGATACCTTTAGGAGGTTTCAGCCTTTGGACGTTGAAAGACTCCGTGATGCAGGCGGCAATCCACCTGGAAATAGTTGCCTTAGACGCCGGCTTGCCCTGAGGGTTACAGAAGGTCACAAAAAGTTGAAAAGAACTCCTAAGCTCGGAAGTCCTGTCCAGGTAGAATTTAAGAGCTCTTCGGACATCAAGACAGTGTAGAACTCTTTCAGCCTCTGAGGCAGGGTTCGGAAAAAAGACCAGAAGGGAGATCAACTGATGCAGATGGAATTCGGTCACTACCTTCGGTAGGAAAGCCGGGTTTGTCCGAAGGACTACCTTGTCCTTGTGAAAGACCAAGAAAGGATGCTCCACCGACAATGCCTGGAGCTCACTCACTGTCCTTGCTGACGTAACGGCGACCAGAAAGGACACTTTCCAGACAAGTACTTGAGGTCTACCGTAGCCATTGGTTCAAAGGGTTTATGGCACAGCGCCGTCAGGATTACATTTAGGTCCCATGGCGGGTGCGGATTACGAACCGGAGGGTAGAGGCGTGTCAAGCCAGAAAAATGCCTCTTCACCACTGGGTTAGTTAGAGAATAAGAACATAGGTCTGTAGAAAGGTAAGCGGAAACCGCTGAGACATAAGTCTTGCATGACAGAACATGAACCCCTAACTCTGCTAGGGAGGACACGAAGGACAGCACCGCGTCAATCGTGGCCACCCTCGGATCCAACTTCTTCTCCAAACACCAATGACAGAACCTGAGACATTTACTCCTGTATTGAGATATGGTCGAGGGTTTCCTGGCTGCCTGGATAATGCACATGTTATCCACAGACAAACTCAGATGCTCTAAAGACTTGAACTCAGGCACCATGCCGCCAAGCTGAGCGATTGTGGGTAGGGGTGCCACCTGTTGTTCCCCTTGGTGAAGAAGATAGGGAGTTACTGGTAACCTGATCGGCGGGTACACCAAAAGGTGTTGAAGTTCTGAGAACCAAAACCTGGCCGGCCACCACGGGGCTATCAGTAGAAGGGAACAGTTCACAGAGTTCTTCAACTTCCAAATTGCTCGATGAACTAGAGGCAGAGGCGGGAAGGCGTAAGCTCTCATGTTATGCCATGGAATCTCGAGAGCATCCCCCAGAGAGGAGGGCTCCCAGCCCCCCTCTGGAGGCGTACTGAGGAAGCTTCTTGTTTACCGCCGTGGCGAAGAGGTCCACCTCCGGTGTGCCCCAACGCGAGAAAATCCATGAGAGGACCTCTGCCTTCAACTGCCACTCGTAGCTGACCACTGTCCGCCGGTTGAGGGCATCTGCTGTGACATTCAGCTGGCCCGGTATGTGCACTGCAAGCAGCCAGACACGATGAAGCATGGCCCACTCCCAAATCTGGATGGACAGGTCCACGAGGTGGGGGGGGGGGGGGACTTCGTTCCCCCTTGCTTGTTAATGTAATACATTGATACCACATTGTCCGTTCTAAAGCGGACCACCTTGCTGACAATGAGCGGTCTAAACGCCCTGAGTGCTAGAAGATCACCAGAAGCTCCAAATGATTTATGTGCAGGAGCTTGTCCTGAGGCGACCAGTGGTCCGAGTTCTGAAGAAGATCTAACGTCGCACCCCACCCGAGGAGGGAGGAGTCCGTCTTGATCGTCACCGTGGGGACCGGGTCCTGAAACCCTGTGCCCCAGACAGATTGCTGAGAGATGACCACCAATCCAGGTCCACTCTCATGGAATCCGGAATCATTATCCGCATGTAATCCGGATCCACTGCCTGACGCCATGAATTCCCAAGGGCCATCTGGGTCCGTCTCATTTTGAGACGAGCAAGAGGAAGAGCCAGTACACACGAGGTCATGAGGCCCAGAAGCCTCTGGAACCACCAGGCCGACATACTCTCCGACTGCGCAAACATCTGACACATGGCCAACAGATCCGCCATTCTGTCCCCGATCAGATACACTCTGCAGTCGATCGTGTTCCAACGAAAACCCAGGAAGATCAGGTCCTGTGAGACCGTCATGGAGGATTTCCGCCAGTTCACCGACAGCCCAAGATGGAACAGGAGCTGAAGGAGAGACTGGAGGTTGCCCGCTGCTGCCAACGGACAAGGGCTGCTTAAGAGCCAGTCATCCAAATAAGGATACACATGGATACCCTGGAGCTGAGGCCAAAAGGAAGCACCCGAAACTGGAAGTGCTCCTCTCCCAAAGAGAAGCAGAGGCATCTCCTGTGTGGATTCCAAATCAGGATATGCATGTACACATCCTGAAGATCCACAACTCTGAGCCAATCGCCCATCTGCAAAGAGGAGCGTATCTGGCTGGGTGTGATCATCTTGAATTTCTCTTGGGGTAGGAAAAGATTTAACTGGGAAAGGTCTAGGATGGTGCGCAGGCCAGCCTGGTTGGGTTTGGGCACCGTAAACAGCCGGGAGCAGAAGCCCTCCCTTCGCTCCCCAAGGGGAACGGGTTCAACAGCTCTGAGGTCCAGAAGTTTCTGAACCTCCGTCTTGAGGGAGGGTGAGCCCGACAGCTGAAAAGGAGGGTTGAGGGGTGGGGTAAGGGGTAAAGGTAACCGGAAGCCCGCTCGAGCGACTGACAAGACCCATCTGTCTTCTGTGATGGTCTGCCACGCCTCCCAATGAGACGCAATGCGTCCTCCCACCGGGGTCTGATGCGAGCGCTGAAACCCTCATTTAGCAGGTTTAATCGGTGGTGGTGCCACCAGAACCTGATGAGGAGGCTGAGGTTCGGGAGAAAAACCGTGTTCGTTGTTGTCTACGGCGGTTATTCCCCACAGGAGTATCCACTCTGCGAGATTTGCGGTCGAGGAAGCCCCTAAAACCAGAAGAAGGTCGGCTTTGCGACAACGGTCTCTGGGATTTGAAAGGAGCTTTAACCAGAACAGACAATGATTTAGCCGTCTGAGTGCTATCCTTGGTTTTGGTGAGCTCTACATCAGTAGAATGAAAAAGCTCCTTACCATCGAATGGTAGGTCCAACACCTTGTCTTGCACTTCCTTAGAAAATTTAGTGGCATGCAAAGTGGCCGCAGCCACCACTGTGGAGGAGGGAGGCGGACAAGACGACAGGGCCACCTCTTCCGGAGAATGCAGCCTGTACCTCGTTATTGACAAAAAGTCCAGAGTGTGGCTTTTCCCAGACTCTTCGGACCTCGGCCAGAACGTCCTTCTGCATCGTTGTCCTGATCACCTTGAGGGTCATCTGACAGGTCAGGATCCTGCTGAGCCGTGTCAGGCACTGCCTTGTCCACTAGGGACAATGGAGGCAAAGGCGGGAGAGCAGGGGGGGGGGGGGGCCACCACGGGCAAGGGAGGCGCCGGCAGAACCACCGGAGGAACACTTGAAATTTACCAAAAAAAAGCATCCTCAGGAGATTGTTTTGGGACCTGAGGAGGCCTCTCATGAGGTGGACAAATCCAGGGACGTAACGGGGAAGGGTTCCACACCGGCCCCTCCACCGACGTATCCACATAAATCAAAGGAGCCGCCCCTGCAGGCAACGAGTCATTGTGCGGAAGAGGCATCCGGGCGTTCCAATCATAAACCGCCCGGTAAGGCTGCGCACAAGGGACCTTAGGTTCACCCAAGAGACCGAGCCCTACACCAGATGCCGTAGTTGTAGGGGTAGCACCTAAAATGGCCGCCGTGGTCGTGGCGGGAACGGGCGCCATTTTGTCCTCATCTGAGGGGAACTGCGGCACGTGAGAAAATGAGGCAGGGGTCCCCGTCGATGGGTCAGGGGTCTTAATCTTAGCCTTAACATAAGGAACCTCGGGCGAGCCGGTACTATGAGGCCTGGAATGTTTTTGTGACATACCAACTGCCAACTGAGCCTTCGAAGGAAGGACCTCGGCACTGCCGGTAAAAGAACTTTGCTTCTTTGCCCCCTCAACAGATCTGGTGTCACCACAAGAGCGGGAACGGTGCGCTTTCACCGACAAAGCCTTGACCGGCCTCTCAGAACTGTTGGTAGCTTTAGCCTCTGTACGAGGGACCTCGGATTCAGGCCCAGTAACAGCCTTTTCTGCACAGGCCTCGAACATCCGTTCGGTAACTACAAGCCCAGCCAAGGCCTCGGGGCACACCCCAGTTTTGTTTTTGAGGGAAGCCGACAGTGACCTCAGAGCGAACTCCGGTACCCCACGACTCAGTAGAACTGGGTCTACAAACAGCCCCCACAGGAGGGGCCTCGGAGCGTACTCCGGTGTTCACAGTCCCCCTACTGAGACCCTCGGAGAAAACTCTGGTAGAATTATTAGGCCCAACAACCACCTCAGGGCGAACCCCGGTAATAGAGCGATCAACGCCCCTCCCGGACCGAGAAGAACCTAGGAAGGTATCCCCCAGTCGGGGTGCTCTGAAAAGTAAAGAACTTACCAGGTGTTTTTTCTTCTCGTCGATGAACGTCTGAAAATGCGAAGGAGGAGTTCGACGGAACACCTCCTCCCACCGCTCCAACCAACGTTGAAGTGCCCAGACCGAAAGGGACTCACAGTAAAAACAGGAGTCCCAACGGTGTTCCCGACCCAAACACTCTAAACAAAGAGGATCGGGATCCGCCCTCACGAAGCGACGGTGACATGAACAATCTGGAAAGTCTAATTTAAAAGACAGACTAGTAAACAAACGCTAGCGAGAGCCAGAGAGGAAAAAAGGGAAGAAAATCTTCCAAGGATGCAAGTGCGTCCGACCCCGATCGAGCGGAGAAAAGGACTGATGGGCGATGCGCGGGGCAGAGCCAAGGTGGGCGGGGTTACGGCCGCGTGCCGGGCCCCGCGCAGGAAAGAGGGACACATTTTTGGAAAAAAATGTGGATGCTTTTTACAAAGTGCTCCGGTCCCGTCCCACAGGACGGAGAGATGTCCCACAAGTATGGAGGAAAGGGGAAGGGACGTAGGAGTATATACATTTATTTCACTCTAAAGTTGCAGAACATTACACTATTGTAAACAGTCTAAAAATCACACTCTTAATACACCACACCACGCCCCTTAAATTCCAGACAAGTTAAGCTCACAAATGAAGTGGGAGCAAAATGGCACTCCAGCAATTTAAAAAAGGAGGGAAAGACAAAGTTATTAGAAATGTAATCAAACCAACAGGTAATTACTCCGGGCAATTGAACAAGAGGAACTACAGTGATAGAATCAGGCAGAAAAGGCTTAAGGCCTAAGTCAAGGGGTCAAAAGTCTTTTGCTCAAGACCACAAAGTTATGGGTAGTTCGCGGTAAAGCGAATTCAACCAGAGGAGGGGTCCTGGCTTGAAGTTTGGGCGAACTGGTTGGTCCCGCCAGCTCAAGGGAAGAGGTTTCCTGGAGGATCTTCTCTGTCGTCTGATTCTGAAGATTCGGACATGCAGCAGGGCTTCACTGGGTGGTTCAGTCGTTGTAGGGGTCCTCTTCCATCAGCTCCTCGTTGGTTCTTTCGTTCCAGTGGCAACTCTGCCTTTCCAGTCCGAGAGACCTGCTTTTTATGCCGTTTTCCCCCCATTCATACAGCCTGGCTGTCATTCATACAGCCTGGCTGTCATTCACACAGCAGTGTGGCTGTCCTGGCAAGGACAGTCCCTTCAGCCAATCAAACAGTGATGCAACTTGGGTTACGAAGGGAACCCATGGCAGGCGTCCGAAGATCCCTCCCTCACATCCTGCCTACCTAGACTTTCAGGCGCCTTAAGGAGGGCTTCTGTGCAGAAGCCCGCGAAAAGACGGCGAACAAAGGAATCATCCCCGGTTTGGCGTGTAGAGAAAAACACGAGAAAGACTAACAAAAAGTAATGGCAAATAAACCCAGCCGGAGCCAAAATAAAATGCATTTGGTCAAGCGGGTTTATGTTTGAGGCTAATATAATAGCCTAAAACAATAGCATGGTTATACAAGATAACGCGGTAGAAATGTTAGGGTAGTTACCACTGCCACCAGCAAAGTCTTGATGTAAAGGGAGTGAAACAATGCTCCAAGAGACACAGACAAAAAGGGATACGAGTTAACCCTTTCCAATACTCCATGTAAGATGGTGTGTACTGGGACTGTGGTTTAAAGTTCCTAAAATAAAGTTAATGACAACTTTACCTTTTCTGGGGGACAGTAGTCAGCCCCAGAAAAATGGTGTCAGTGGGAAGTCTCAAAGACAACCCTGTGTCACTGCGCTGAAGGTGCTGTGTAACACATGAGGGCATGGAGTAGGTGAGGCTCCAGTGCTCAAGATCACACAAAAAGTGAAAAAACACAGAAAAACGCATGCAAGAGTGGGAAAAAAGCTCACACTCTTAACAGGTGAAAAAAATAAATCCTAGAAATCCAGCAAAGCTGCCAAGGGACTCATTAGGTAAGGGAAATCAGCCATTTATGAGAATTCTCCAACACATGGCATTTTAAACATCTTTCAAATTGTAAAACAGCGAATGTTATGTATTGCATACAGTGCCCATGTGGGCTAAGCATTGTGGGCCAAACAGTAGATCCACAAAATAAATGTTGAACACCGGTCTAGAATCAGATGTAGGACAGCCACAGCACCCATGGTCCCCCACTTTGTCCATAATTAACATTCACAGGACAAAATATGCTAGAGGTGGTATCTAATGCATCAAATATAAACGCATCCCTAGACCACAAAAAGGGACTTAGACCTGCATTAGGATTCATTTCTTGTTTAGTCTAAATAAGTATGACAACCAACACACTTGTAAATCATATAGTGGTCCACAAGAATGAAGTGTTCTTTTCACTGTATCTAATGTGTTGAGTTACTATATTTGTCTCAATTTATATATACCACAATGTACTAGCTTTAGTTTCCATCTCCGACTCATACTGTAGAAACTCTTGCTTTTGTTTATTTTACTTATAATGTTGGTAACCACTTGTTTACCAAATGCTGTTTGTTTATAATATTGTTGCACACAAGCACAATGAATAAGTAATCTGTTTTTCCACAGACATGTTCTTTGATGTAATGTTCATTTTATGAATTCAAAAACTTGAAACTATGCTTTTTTATTATGCAAGCACATATTGGAAACCCACCTATGTATGCTGTCTTTTCCCATAAAACCTGCACCCAGAAGTCCAGCAGGCGAAGTCTGCGCAGGACAGGGGCACAGTTTTGGGTTCTGCCAGTGTTCAGCGATGAGCTGTTTTGGCTCGGTCACATACCTATTATCTTTCAGTGCCCCTTCACTGTTTCATGCATTCTGCTTGCACATCCATTCGCTTGTTCTGAAGGGTCAGCAACTTTTTAGCAACTGCTGGAGGCCTTCCGGAACCTCTGAATTGCGCTCAGAGTTACAATGGCAGCACTGTAATACATTGAACAAATTCAACAGTGAACTTTCTGCATCCTGCCACTATCGCTTTGCATACGTGTTTGCTGCTATATCTACGCCGAAGGGCTGCATCAGAGAACATTTTCAATATACCAGCTGTAACTTTTGGATATTTGGAGACCAGTTGCCTACTAATGCCTCGCTAGTGATTGATAGAGGTTTGTATTAAGTCTGTCAGAAGCTCGAGGTTCCTTTGACTAATCGAGCGCAGCAGTGTCCTTTACAACTATAAAACGCCTCCTTCATATGAAGTAGTGGTGTGGGTGCAAGAGTAACTGAAACTCCTGATGAAATATTTAATACAGAGTTTAAGGGTGGCGAGGGAGTAGAGACGGACTAAGGCAGCACCCCCAAGAAACTCCTGCATGCCTAGCTCCCGGTTTTCGCATACTCATCCGAGGATTTTTATTGTTGGGCTTTATGATCCATAGTCCTTGCATTAAGCTCTAGTTTTGCCTTGTCTTGCCGAAGGAGTGTATCCTGGCTGGCGCTGGTTATTTCCACCATTGTGGTTTGTTAAAGTATCTTTTTTTATTGTGAATGTATTAATTACTAAGTGCAAAGGTGAATGTTTTCTAAGGATATATCTGATTTACAAGGTCATATCAGATTTGCTATATTTAACTTAACTATCATGTCAAAGAGAAAGTCTAATGCATAAAGGTCTCCAGGAGAGGGCTCAAAGAAGTTGTATACAATTTTCAAGCCAATTAATAAGGTGAATGTTTTAATTACTGAAAAGAAGGATCTGCTGTAAGCCATTGATGGTGGCAGTACAAAGGATGGGAACCAAAAAAGGGTTATCAAATCTAATTGTGTACTTGAGGGTGGGTCCACTGAAAAAATGGGCGATTGCTCACCAGATATTAGGACCGGGGGGGGCTGGTCTCTGTAAAAACCCAAACAGGGAACAGCAAAAGGATATCTTGGAAGTATGAGGTAGAGAAAACAGTGGGCCAAGAAGGGGGGGGGGGTGAAGAATTACAAATTGCCTACTACCCTCCCTGGTAACAAGGGGGAAAAGTCAAATAATGTCATTCAATTGTATGCCCTGCGGAACGATGCTTGGGCAGTCTCGACTCAGTTCTTTGAGGGGGCCCATGGGCATACTTGTGGCTCATCAGACCACACCCCCGCCGAAGGAAGCTTTGTGATTAGTCCAAGCATCCATCAGACAATAGAGTTTGCCTTTTGGAAGGTCTTGGAGGAGAGGAACGCATGCACAAGGGCAGAAGGAAACATCAATTATAAGGGGGGAGAGGATGATGCCTCCCCTTTGATTACGGGTGGGCACAATTCAGATATGCAAATATCAGCCACCAAAAAGGAAGCATTTACTGTTGCGCCAAAAAGTAACTGCCCGAATGGGGCGGGCCTGTGTGACGCACAAAAGAAAAATTCTGCTATAAAAGATGTAATTGCTATCTTGATTATCAAGGTGGACTTAGTATAAGAAAATAAATCCTTGCATTCTGCGAGCAGCCCGATTGGCCAAAATGAGAAAGTGGGTACTAGGGAAAACAAAAACAATGGGAGGAGGATCTTCTAAGCCATCACTAATGACCTTGGCTGTCGCCCCCCATGAGATAAGTAATAACACCTTTCCCCCGAAAGAGGCAAGGAGGCCTAAGGGTCGCCCCTGCATGGTCAATTTCATTAGCAGCGGCTATCGATAGGCATGTAATTAACAATCCACCATGGAGTGCCACTAACAGGGACATGAATCCACTGGGTGGAGTAGAAACTACTGGTACACACAGATTGCATATGGGTTATGGTAGAGGGGAGCCTTTCGGTGACCATGTATAATGCACCAAGACTTGTCACTGGTTCATTCGAGAACCAAGAATCCCTGATCAATAAATGCTTCCACAGAATCAGGTCTGTTAGGGGGTGTGCTTCATTGATCAGGGATGATGATGTTCTGCGTGTACGGAGAAGAATGCCCGATGGACAGGATGATTCAGGTCCATTTAACTAGCAGTGACCTAGCAAAACGGGTTCTAGCAATCGAGTTTTGGACCTATCCCCCGCTCTGATCCTGCAAATCCCCAAGTGCTGTTCCCCCTTTGATGAACCTACTGAAGACAGAAAAGGGTTCAGCAAGGGTATGGATTTCTCCTCCCTAGAAACAACCTCCAATGGGGGGGAAGGGCGTCCACTTAGCCAGTTGCTGCAAGGAGAATCTTCGCAGGAACTCTATGGAGAAGGCCTCGAGGGTGCAGGCTGACCCATGCAGGGTAGAAATCAAAATACATTTCATCCAGTGAATTCAGTAGGATGCCATTGTGAAATATAGCTGGCTTGGGTAAGCGCATGTCAGACAACAGCTGGTGTGATTTCATGTAAGATTGATATGCTTCGAGCAAACCTGGGCACAAGAGATTGTTATGTTCCAGGGGTACCAGCCGTTTTATATTCCGGCTAAGAAAGGGACCAGGGGCGGGGGGGCGCTGTTGTGCGGCTACTAAGATGGCCGCCGCCTGAGAAGCTCTGGCATCATAAATCCTTTAAATATCCTTTGTTTTGCGGTCCCGGTCATTCCTTAGAACTGGCAACATCGATCAATGAAGTTGCGGGTAACAGACTGATTAAGCAACAACAGTAAGGAACAAGTTACTTACCTGTAACTGTTGTTCTCCAGCATGGGTCTGGCATGGATTCACATGCTCATGAATATTCCCCGTCGTCAGGCTGGGAATCCTCGGTAAAGAAAAAACCAGTATCAGTTTCGTTTCTGATCTGTCTTTCGTAGTAATAACCAATCACTGGTCTCTGCGTCATACTGACCACAGCCAATGACTGCCCTCTACCTAAGCACCGCCTCTGGCAGCCATCTTCAGATTTGGAAGCACGTGAAGTGGCAGTATGACCAAGTGAAGAGCCGCAGAGGGGTAGGCGGGAGGGTTCGCATGTGAATCCATGCCAGACCCATGCTGGAGAACAACAGTTACAGGTAAGTAACTTGTTCCTTCTCCAGCATGGGGTCTGGCATGGATTCACATGCTCATGAATAAAGAATACATAGCAGTACACACATGCACAACCACGGGAGGTGGCAAAGGCTCAACATTAAGCATCACATCAACTCAACATTAAGCATCTTACCTCCTCACCAGGCTCACCTCAGGCGAACAGGTTGCGCAGCACTGCTTGGCCGACCCTGGACTCCTCCCTGGAATCCCGGTCGACGCAGTAGAATTTCGTGAAGGTGTGCGTCGACCTCCACGTAGCAGCCCTGCATATGTCCAGCAGGGGCACACCAGATAGGAACGCCGTGGTAGCTGCGATCGCTCTGGTGGAATGGGCTCTCGGACGGCCAGGCAGCGGTCGGTTTGCCAACCGGTGACAGTACATGATACAGCCGGAGAGCCATCTGGAGATGGAAGCCTTCGAGAGAGCCTTCCCCTGATTGACAGGTCCAAAGTTCACAAAGAGTTGTGACGTCTTCCGAAAACCTTTCGTGCGGTCCACGTAGAACTTCAGCGCTCTAGCTACATCCAGCGAGTGCAAAGTCCTCTCAGCCGGCGACGAAGGCGACGGGAAGAACACAGGTAACACCAAGGGTTCGTTGAGATGAAAGTCCGACGGTACCTTGGGCATGAAGGAGGGGTGCGTCCTGAGCACTACCCTCGTGTCGTGGAAAGTCAAGTACGGGGCCTTGCAGGAAAGGGCCTGGATCTCTCCCACTCGTCGTGCGGAGGTGATGGCCACGAGAAAAGCTGTTTTCCACGATAGAAACTTCAACGGGGCCGAGTGCAGAGGCTCGAACGGAGGTCCCATGAGTTTGGTCAGTACCACGTTGAGCTCCCACGCCGGGGCCGGAGCCTTCACCGGCGGGAACGATCTGAACAGTCCCTTCATGAACTCTTTCACCAGACGATGAGACCACAAGGACGTCCGGCCCGTGGTTCTGGTGTATCGGGAGATCGCAGCAAGATGAATCTTGATGGACGCGTGTGCCAGACCAGCTTTGGCCAGCGTCAGCAGGTACGGCAGCACTTGGGGAGCCGTAATCCGTAGAGGGTTAATCTTCTGTGCGTGGCACCAGACAGAGAACCTCTTCCATTTGTGTCCGTAGCATTTAAGAGTCGAGGACGCCCTGGCCTTTGCAAGAACCTCTCTGCAATCGGCCGGTATGTCGTATCCTCCAAACTCTAGCGCTGCAGGAGCCAGGCCTGCAAGTTCAGCGACTTCGGGTCGTGGTGGAGGATGGCGCCTCCTTCCCTGGAGAGTAGATCCGCGTCCGCCGGCAGCTTGATTGGCGGGGACGCCGACAAGTCCAGAAGGTCCGGGAACCATATCTGCCTCGGCCACGCAGGTGCGACGAGGATCATCCTGCACCGTGACCTCTTGAGCTGGTTGACGAGCCGGATTAGCAGAGGCAAGGGAGGGAACGCGTAGAGGAACAGGCCCTCCCAGGGGAACGAGAAAGCATCGCCCATGCTCCTCGTCTGGGGAAACCTGCTGGCGAACCTCCGGCACTTGGTGTTCGTCGCCGTCGCGAACAGGTCGATCTGGGGTGTGCCCCACCGTCGGAAGAGGCGATCCACCAGATCCTGCCGTAGTTCCCACTCGTGGCACGAGCGCAGCTCCCTGCTGAGTGAGTCGGCGATGGTGTTTTTTATCCCTGCCAGATGAAACGGCACCAGAAGAACCCCTTGGGCGACGGCCCAATGCCACAGGTCCTGCGCCTCCTTGGACAGCGCTGGGGACCTGGTTCCGCCCTGTTTCCTGATGTAAAACATGGTGGTGGTGTTGTCGGTGAAGATCCTCACCACCTTGCCCTTGAGGGACGGAAGGAAGGACCTGAGGGCCCAAAACACTGCACGGAGCTCCAGGACGTTGATATGCAGGGACTTCTCCGTCGGGAGCCAGAGTCCCCTTGCGTGCAGATTTTCGGTGTGCGCTCCCCACCCTTCTAGGGAGGCATCCGTGGTCACAGTCACCTGGTGGGCTGGGGTCTGGAAGTCCATGCCCGCCGTCAGATGCGCGCGGGTGCCCCACCACCGTATCGCTCGTCGGAAACTCTCGTCGAGCTTGATCCTTTCCTCGAAGCTGCCCGTCGTCTGGATCCAGCGCGCATCCAGGAACTCTTGCAACGGGCGCATCCGGAGCCTGCACATGGGAATGAGGTAGATGCAGGAAGACATCATCCCGAGGAGGGACTTGATGGACCTCACCTTGGCCGCGTCGGCCACCAACATCCGTTGCACCTTGCCCAAGATGGTCCTGGTCCTCTCCTCCGACGGGGAGGCCAGAAGGGACACTGTGTCGAGCCTCGCTCCCAGAAACAGTGCGACTTGCGCGGGCACCAGGTGGGGTTTGGCGTAGTTCACGGAGAATCCCAGGTCCGTGAGGAGTTGGACGGTCCTTGCCGTGTGGACCACGGCGAGCTCCCTCGTCTTGGCGCGGATGAGCCAGTCGTCCAGGTAGGGGTAGACGTGAATCCCCTCGCGGCGCAGCTGCGCCGCCACCGGTGCGAGGCACTTGGTGAAAACCCTGGGTGCCGACCGCAGTCCGAAGGGAAGGGCTTTGAACTGGTAATGACGCCCTTGGACCACGAATCTGAGGAATTTTCGGTGCCCCTTTAGGATGGGAATGTGGAAGTAGGCATCCTCCAAATCCAACGACGATAGGAAGTCTCCTTCCTCCAGCTGACCCAGGACGTGCTGGAGGGTGACCATCCGGAACTTCTGCGCCTTGATGAACTTGTTCAGGCGTCGCAGGTCCAGGATGGGGCGCCATCCTCCCGTCTTCTTCACGAGGAAGTAACGCGAGTAGACTCCGGAGCCCCGAAGCCTCTTTGGGACGAGTTCGATGGCGCCCTTTCTGAGCATCGCCTTTACCTCCAGGAGAAGTTGAGGGACGTGAAGTTCTTTCCTGGCCACGGGGGGGACGCGCGGGCACCTTCTTTGAAACTCGAGCGCGTGGCCCCAGGCCAGGGCGTCCAGCACCCAACGGTCGGTGGAGATGGACTCCCACACGCTGACGAAGCCCGCCAGCCGGCCTCCCACCGGGGTGCTTCGGTGGGGGCCCGACCCCACGGCCGGTTCAATCCTGCTTGGACGCGGCCTTGCCGCCTTGGCCTCCTTGGCGACGACGGCGGGGGCCGCCAGACTTGCCTCGTCCTCTGTAGGCCTCTTGCGACGACGAGCGGGCCGCTTGACGGTAGGAAGCGAAACCGCCGCCGGAACCTTTGGAGGCGCCCTTGCCTCCGCCGCTCCGAAAGGGCGTCCGCCGTTGCTGCAGTACTCCAAGGGCCCGGGCCGTCTCAGTATCCGCCTTGATGGCCTGAAGGGAATCGTCCACTGTCTTCCCAAACAGGTTGTTCCCGTCGAAGGGCATGTCCAGGACCCTGGTCTGGACGTCCTGCCGAAAGTCCGTAGCCTTGAGCCATCCGCGACGTCGAAGGCAAACGCCGTTGCCCATCTGGCGGAACCCAGTGTCGGCGATGTCCGTCGCCACGGTGATGGCGTGGTCCGAGGCCACCTCACCTTCCTGCAGGATCTCAAGGGCCTCCGCCCTCTTGTCGTCCGGCAGAAAATCCAGCAGGGGAGCTATCTTGTACCAGAGTTCCCTGTCGTAGCGGGCCACGATAGCCAAGGCGTTGGCCGCTTTAATCGTCGTCGCCGCCGACGAGATGACTCTGCGTCCCATGGCATCCAATTTCTTTCCCTCGCCGTCCGGCGGGGAAGTCGACGTGGAGGCCGCACCCCCCCCCGCTTTCTTCCTGGCTGCCGCGGAGACGACGGAGTCCGGGGTAGGCTGCGCCCGGAGGCATAGGGGGGCCCGAGTCCGGGACCCGGTACTTTTTCTCGTACCGGTCTCTTTTCGCTGGCGTCGTGGAAGGGTTCTTGAGGAGGGAAAGGCCCTCATCCCAAATGTCGTCCAACAGAGGCACTGCGAGGACCGTCTTCCTCTTGGTCTCGCGCCGTTGGTAAAGGAAGCCTTCCTTTTTCTTCTCCTCAGGGCAGAGTTGGAAAAGCTCGGATGCCCTGGCGATCATTGAGTGGAACGATCCAATCTCGTCGGGCGGAGAAGCCCTGGTGGGAGGCGACGACGGAAAATCCTCGTCGTATGCCTCGTCGTCCGTACCCGTCGCTGCCGTGTCAGTCCCCGTATCATCCCCTCGGGTGGACGGGGAGGAGGGCTGGACGGGGCGCGACGGTTGAAAAGGAGGCGGTGGATGGATCCTTCTTTTCTTGGTAGGGGGAACACCAGAAGGTCCCGGTTCTGGATCCCCCGACGGGAGAGGTTCCTCCGTCGGTAACGGTAGTCTCGTCCTTATCTCGGAGCATAAGGACTGTATAGCCAACAAAATGGCCGCTGAGTTGTCTTGCGGCGCTGGCAGAGGGGAATCCGACGGGCGAGCAGGGGCCCCGTCGGTATCCTCGACGATGTCGTCGTCGTCACCTGCGTCGGGGCCCATTCCGACGGGCTGGTCTTGTTCCACGCCTAGGCCGTGGCTTAAGACCTCGATCAGTTCCTCTTCTGAGGTTGAGGCCGAATCTACGACGACGCCCTGCCCCCCCTTCTTCCCCACGGAGGGTTTCACGGGGGTCCTATCGATGGGCACGAAAGAAGACTCCCTCCGAGGAGGCAGGGAGATTCTGGGCCCCGAGGCCGCCACCACTGGTGCAGCCTCCACAGGCTGGGCCAGGGCCGCCGCGACCGTTTCGATAGAGGGCTTGGTCGAATGGATCAAGGCCTTCACCACCTTAGGTGCGCTCACCGCCTTATCCTTGAGGGAGGGGGCACTGCCACGCTCCTCCTCTGCCTTAGAGCTCGACCGGGGTCTCTCCAGGAGCTTCGCCGGGTGCTCGGCCTTCCTCTTACCCGACCCAGAGCGTTGGCTCGTGGTTGATGGTGCCGGGGAGGGTGCGCCCTGCCTGGCGCCCGTAGAGCCTGACCGTTCGGCGCTCCCGGTGCCAGCGGACTCGCGGTGCTTGGCCTTATGTTGGGCCCCCGTCGCCGGGGCGCCCTCAAAGGTCTTAGAAGACCGCTCAGATTTCTTCTTCTTCTCGCCAGACGGGCTCTTACCCTCCAGCCAGCTGGCGAGACGTTGATGGCGGTCCTTCATGGTCCGTTCCGACATGTTGCCGCAAAACGCACAGTCCTTCTCCACGTGCGTCTTGTCCCCATGAAGGCAGTAAAGGCAGAAAGAGTGTTCGTCCTCCTTGAAGACGTTCTGCAGCTGGCATCCAGGGCAGGCCCTGAACAGCTTTCCGGGCGTCGAGCTTCCCTTCTCCTGGGCCATCTCCGAGACCGGGCCTGAGAAGCTTCTGGAGTCCTCCGAAGTGTAGCTCGACGAAATCTTCACCCTTGAGGGGCACAGATGAATCCGACACGGGTCCCCGTTGATCGGATGTAGGATCGGTGGAGCTTGAGGCTCTTTTGACCGAAAGAATCGAAGTTTTTGTGAAAAAGCGCGAAAAAATAGCACTAACGCTCGAGAGCAATAGCACGAGGATCCCAACACATGAACGTGCGGTAAAAATCTGAAGATGGCTGCCAGAGGCGGTGCTTAGGTAGAGGGCAGTCATTGGCTGTGGTCAGTATGACGCAGAGACCAGTGATTGGTTATTACTACGAAAGACAGATCAGAAACGAAACTGATACTGGTTTTTTCTTTACCGAGGATTCCCAGCCTGACGACGGGGAATATTCATGAGCATGTGAATCCATGCCAGACCCCATGCTGGAGAATAAAGGACTATAAGAACTGCAGCAAGCAGAATGCTGCGGCGCCTGTGCGCCCCTTCTACAACATTGCCTGCTGGGGGGAAGGGACAACCATATGGCATCAAGCAGGACTCCAGATCGGCCAGGAGCGGGAGACTGTATGTGAGGCCAACCTGAAAACAAACTCCCTATCTCTTCTCGGAGAGCTGCAGTGCTGGACTCGGGCACAGAGCAATCGAGGCACTGTGCACCACCCCGTTCCGCCTCAGAGGTCCCGGACGAAGCTGAAACCACACTTTTTTTTTACGAAGCAGCAGCAAAGCTGAAGCTAAGGATATATCTAAGATGAGGAATATGTGGGAGGACACAATCCATTCGAAATTTCCTATTGCACTGGGGCGCACAATTTAAATGGAGTATGTTCCACAATGGAACGTGAACACAGAGGCAGCAAGACAAAGGCAGCAGGGGCAGTGGATGGGGGCAGGCATTCTCATAGATAGAAAGGATCAGTCCCTCCGCTCTCACGACTGATAGGCCGAAGTCCGTTGTAGGCCAAAGCCAGTCTTCGAAACAGACGTCATGTCATGATCCCAGTAAATGAGCACAGGTCCCCATACAGGAGAAGCAAGGGACATCACATCAGTCAGCAAGTCCACAGTGGGTACAAGCCTGGCACAAATGGCATTTGTACCAATCATAGCATGTGCACCCATAGGCTCTCATAGCGCTTGCAGTGGTTTTCATACACAAAAAATGGCCGCCGCTAGGTCCATTGATAACTTACAGCACGCTCTATACCTAATGCAGAGTGAGCTACTTAAGCCCCCGCTGGAGCGCTTGCTTGGCGTCTGCTCCGCTGGCAGCGGGTAACGCTACCAGCGTCTCCCCACAGAACCTGTTAAAGGAGAAAAAACAGACTTTCGTTTTCACAGAAAACCAAAGGAATTCCATAGTATTTGAAAAAGACGTACCGAACAGAAGTATTTCCGAAGCGTTTCTACAGTCAGCTGTTTTTGTTCGTAGCCGCAGCATCTTCTCTGCAGCAGTCTTTGTTCGCGGTCGCAGTACCCTCATTCAGAAGTTTCCTCAGCAGACTCTGCATCTTCTGAAGGTATTTCTTCTTCAGCTTTCCGAAAACCTGCAAACAAAAGGTATTTCATTAACAAACTTAATTTTAATTAGAAAGAAGTTTAAATAAGTTACGTACCAAGTTGACACCACTTAGTTATTACTGCGCTCTTCCCTGAAGGCTGAAATTACTCTGCATAGGCAAACTTGCGTTTTTGAAACGTTTCTTCATCCAGAGTGATTTTGCAGTCATCCGCAGCCATTAACCTTTCCGAAATCCATGAACCTGCAAGAATAAGGGAAAATATTAGAAAGATCTCTCCAACTTAGGGACTATTAAAAATCTAACGAACTATAATAGTTTCACCAAATACTTACCCAAGACAACTCTAGAAAAGCAAGGACATTATAAAGACAAAAGCCCATTGATCACTGCAGCCTTCCAAGTTCAATATTTGTCATTCCAACGCGCCCTTGTAGAATACAGGCTGGAGAGCTCCACAAAACAAACACAGGTGAGAAAGGAGGGATTACCAAAGGCACACTGCTATACAGTAATTTCCCAGAAAATAGATATTATAGTTGTTCTATTATTGTCTTTTACACTGAAAAGGAATCCTAAAAGTGCCAAAGTAACAGATCCACTGGCTGAGACGGCATTATGCTCCCGAGGAGTCCAGGTAAGTGTTGCACGTCAGTTTGGTGTTTGGAATTAGGCATTGAGATGTTCCGGAGAACAGCTGTCGAAGTGCGTCGATCAGTAACCGACAAGAGAAGTTTGGATAAAATTAACTCCAAAAGTAGCTTTTGCTATGGACTCCTTGGCAATACAACTAGCCACAAAGGTGGAAAAAAAAATCTGAGGGACCTCGACGCATGAGCAATCATGGGTACAGGGTACGTCACACTAGGGATAGCATTACAGTCACGCCCTGTCGACGTCCAGTTTCGAACTTTGAAATGCTTCATGTGCAATACTCTGCAACTTCCACTAGATGATGGCCTATGCAAAGCATGAGATTCTAAGCAGATCCACAAGCTTCAGAAATACACACACACACACACACACACACACACACACACACACACACACACACACACACACACCCCGTATCCATTAATCGTCATTCTGTAGCTTGTACCTGCTTAGAGTCAGGTGATTTGCATAGACCATCATCTAGTGGTTGGCTCAGAGTAATTAATCTTGTTTAGCAAATTCAAAAATAGGACGTTAACAGGGGCGTTCCTGTCACACTATCCCCATTTTATATACATAGGGACCGATGATATTGGCGTCCTCAAGGTGGTTTCTTGGCTTTCAATCTCTGTACTGTCCCGTTGCTTCTAAGTGAGGAGGCAGGACGCGTGCATGTGACCAAGCAGACCCAGCACAGAAGAACAAGTTACTTCTTACCTGCTAACGTTCTTTCGACGGGATCTTCCTCCGACGTATTCCTTATCTTTGATAATACGTTTCCAGCTTGCTGGCCTCGGAATTTTTTTCTGTAGATGGCGCTGCGCGTAGACGTCCGCCGAGTCGATGTCCTTCGACGGCCACCGTATCGGCGCCGACGTCACCATGCCCATGAATAGCCACGCGCTGCGTCTGTTGCTCAGTTCCGTTTTGTAGCATAAGAAAAGTCATGCCTGAATGGTTAGTGACCTTGAAGGAGCGTAAGCTGCAACCACAAGGGAAGTTATCACTGCGGGGATGGTTGGGAGGGGCGATAAGGAATACGTCGGAGGAACATCCCGTCGAAAGAACGTTAGCCGGTAAGAAGTAACATGTTCTTCAAAGGGATTGTGTCCTCCGACGTATTCCTCATCTTTGATAGACTCCCATAGCAGTGGCATGTAATTGGAGGCGGGAGTGAGAATTTTATGTATCCATTTAGGGATAGTAATACGGCCTTGCCAAATCTGGTCTCTTGAGCAGTGGAGGAATCCAGATTGTAAAATTTTGTGAATGTATGTGTGGACGACCATGTGGCAGCCGCACATATGTCCCATACCGGTACCCCTCTTTGGAGAGCCGAAGAGGCTGCGATACCCCTGGTTGAATGAGCCCTGAGATTTTGGGGTGGCTCTTTCCCTGCTAGTCTAACATTCCAGGATGGCCAAAATAATCCACCTGGAGATGGTTTGTTTTGTTATGGGTAGTCCCAACTTGTGACCTGAGTATCCTACAAACAGTTGGTCTGCTTGCCTGATCCTAGCCATTCTGCAGATGTAAAAGCTGAGCGCTCGCCTAGGGTCCAGCCTATGTAGCCTTTCCTCCTCTTTCCCCGGATGGGGAGGAGGGTAGAACGAAGGCAAGGTAATTTTCTGAGTAATATGAAATTCAGAAACCACCTTTGGGAGGAAATTAGGCTTCACCTGTAGGACAACTTTGTCCTTGTGGAAGATTGTATGTGGGGGTTTACAGGAGAGAGCTTGTAGCTCGCTCACTCTCCTAGCAGATGTTAGTACTACCAATAGGACAGTTTTAAGCGTGAGAAATCTCAGCGCGCAAGAGTGAAGTTGTTTCGAATGGAGTGCCCATTAGGAAGTTTAAGACTAAATTTAAGTCCCATAAGGGAACCTAGAATGGTTTTGGAGGGTAAACATTAGTTAGTCCCTTGAGAAATTGTACCACTAGAGGAATTTTGAAATCCGATGGTTCCTCCGCAGTGCGCTTGAAGATAGAAAGCGCTGCAAGATAGCCTTTTACAGTGCCCACTTGAAGGCCTGAGTTTGCCAAGTAGAGTAGAAACGATAACACTGTTGGTGTACCACATGAAAAGGGGTCGATAATCTCTTCTCTACACCAGCTGCAAAATTTGTTCCAACAGCAGCGGTATAGAGACTTTGTTGCTGGTCTTCTGGCCGAAAGCAACACCTCCATGACGTCATCAGGGAGATCCCAATCCTTGTAACTCAACCTTTCAGAAGCCAAGCGTGAAGGTTGAGGGTTCTCGTGTCTGGATGGAGAACCTGACCTCCCTTCTGCGAGAGAAGATTCTCTTTGAGTGAATGAGTGAAAGACGGATTGGAGGACAGATGGACATATCTAGAAGGTCCGGGTACCACGTTCTCCTGGCCCAATCCGGGGCAATTAGGACCATGGTTTTCCGGAATCTTCTCAACCTCCTGATCATTTGAGGAATAACAGGGACTGGAGGGAACGCGTAAAGGAGTGGAAACTCCCAGTCCACTACGAACGCATCTCCTAGAGCTCCTCTCGGGGGAAATTCCCTTGAACAGAACCGATCGCACTTCTTGTTGTTGCTTGTGGCGAACAGATCCACCTGAGGGGTTACCCAAAGGGTGAAGATCTCTTGAAGGACTTCCTGAGCTAGCTCCCACTCGTGGGAGACTGTGCTCTGCCTGCTCAGAGCGTCCACTGTCAAGTTCTTCTCTCCGGCTAGGTGGACAGCCGATAGAGAGATTCCTTCTTGGATTGCCCAAAACCAGAGCTGCATCGCCTCTCTGCACAGTGGCAGTGATCCTACGCCTCCTCTTTTGTTGAGGTAGTGCATGGCCACCGTGTTGTCCGTCATTATCAGGACATTTCTCCCCTGTACTGATGGCAGGAAAGCTTTCAGCGCTAGTCTGATTGCTCTCAGCTCTAATAGGTTGATGTGTAGTCTGGACTCCGATGGAGACCAACGACCACTGATGGTCAAGTCGTTGGCATGGGCTCCCCACCCCGTGAGTGAGGCGTCTGACTACGGTTATCTCCGGCCATGGTTGCCAAAACAGTTCTCCTTTCAAGATGTTCTCTGGATAGGCCCACCATTGAAGGTCGCGGGCTACCTTGTCCGGAATCCAGAGGAGATCTTTCATTCTCCCTGAGAATTGCGACCACTGACTTCTCAGTGCCCACTGAAGATGCAGGATGCCATGAGGCCTAGCAACCTCAAAAAGTCGAAGGCTGGGAGACGTTGGGCATTTTGAAACTTGGTGACCATCTGTAGAATATCTTGAGCCCTCACCTCTGGTGGCGAGGCTTTTCCCAGGGAAGTGTCCAGCACCGCTCCAATGAACTGGAGTCTCTGTGATGGTATCATCTGTGACTTCTTTAAATTGAGGGAGAAGCCCAGTCTGTGAAGGAAGTGGCAGACATAATTCAGCTGGGCCTGGGCCTGTTCCGAAGATACAGCCCTGATCAGTCAGTCGTCCAGGTAGGGGTAGATGTGGATCCCTTCCCTCCTTAGACTCGCCGCTATTACCGACATCAGCTTGGTGAAGACCCTCGGGCGGAGGTCAGCCCAAATGGCAGAACTCGAAATTGATAATGTGAGTCGCCAATTGCGAACCTCAGGTATTTTCTGTGTTTGAGATGGATTGGCACATGGAAATAAGCATCCTGAAGGTCCAGAGATACCAGCCAGTCCTGGAGCTGGAGGGCCTGAAGGATCTGAGAGAGAGTTACCATCTTGAACTTGTCCTTCCTGGGGAACTTGTTCAATTCTCGTAAGTCCAGGATGGGTCTCAGTTCTCAGTCCTTCTTTGGTATGAGAAAGTAGGGGGAGTACCAGCCCTTGTTCCTTTCCGCTACAGGTGCCGGTTCTATGGCACCTTTCTCGAGCAGGTCTATAATTTCCTGCAAGAGGAGCAGATCTGAAACTTTCAGAGAGCTGTTCCCCGGTGGATGACTGAGGAATGTGTAGAAAGGATAGGCAGTAACCTTGGGCGACTGTTTCCAATGCCCAAGCATCTGACATTATAGCCTGCCATTCCGTCAGATGGTGAGTTAGCCTGCCCCCTACAGGTGTATTGTGTGAAAAGGCCTCAGAGTGGTTTGGGGGCGGCTGATGAAGATGCCGAGGGTAAAGAGGCACCTGCTGCTGCTGCGGCCTTAGTACTTTTGACCCGTCCACCTGGGGTGGATCTCCTTTGGCCTCTTTGAGCCGGCTGTCCTCTGCCTTTCCCGAATGCGGAATAATAGCGGAAGGACTTTCCTCTTCCAGAGGTTCCTGAGGGGCAAAAAGAAGGTTGGCGGATAGCAGCTCCTAAAGATTTTGCTGCTGCTTTAGAAGTCTAACTTTTCCAGACTGTCATCAGCCTTTTTCCCGAATAATGAAGCGCCGTCAAAGGGCATATTCAAAAGTCTGGCCTGTACATCTGGAGCAAAGCCCGACTTTCGCAACCACGCATGCCTGCGGATTGTTGTACTTGCCGCCATGGCCCTGCTGATACTGTCAGCAGAATCAATCCCAGTTTGAAGCTATTCGCACATGGCATCCTTGCCATCTTCAATAATGTTAAGGAAGGCTTCCTTTTCCTCTCCTTCGGAGATGCAGTCAGCCGCTGATGAAGCACACTCCCATAGTATGCGACTGTACCTGGCGAGCGTACAGGCGGCGTTGATTGACTTCAACGCCATACTACAGGCAGAGAAAACTTTCTTCGCCATAGAGTCGTACCTCTTGTCATCTCTATCCTGTGGGACAGTAGGGTAATCGGCCCTACTGCTAGATGAAGTTGCCGCTTGAACCACCAGGCTCTCTGGAGTCGGGTGTTTTGATAAGTATTCAGGGTCAGCAGCCGCTACCCTATACTTGGTTGACAATCTTTTATTGACTGCAGGGATAACTTCAGGAGTTTCCCAATTAAATGCAATTTTCCTTTGTAAGGCTGCATGGAAGGGGACCACCGGGTCCTCCTGTGGGCCTGTGTCTAATATATCTGTTAGGTCATCCTGTTGAAAAACTGGTGAGGCGCAGACCAACCCATAAACTCAATAATTCTTGCCATCAGGGTTCTATAGAGCGTTTCGGCATGTTCCCCTGGGTCTGGCTTAACAAATTCCACTTCTGGGGAAGTGTCCAGCCCATTTGCCTCATGTAGTGACTCCTGTAGGTCCTTCAGCCTTCTTTCCTCAGAGGTGAAATCCTCTGCAATAGGCAGTGTGGTCCTCTGTAACCCGAATGTTTCCTGGTCAGAATCTTCCCCCTCTTCATAAATTGAAGAAAGTCCAGGGTACTCTGACCTCTGAAATGGAGTAAAACCCATCTCTAAGGCAGAAGGAGCCAAACTCGTCGTTATTGTACGAGAAAACGTCGATGTTGTCGACGCCGATGTAACAGGCTTCGAAGGCGCCGAAAACGGCATCGAAAAAACTGGAAGGGGTCTCTAAGAACTCGAGAGAATCTGGATCCTACTTGAGGGCATCGACGATGGTCTCGGCGTCGTGCCGGAGGCCCTTGAAATCACTGTTGGCAGTGGAGTGGCCTTGGTCCTCTCTTTCATCGGCCTCGACGTCGACGATGGCGTCGAGTCGATCGACCGACCGATGCGTCGAGGAACCCTTCGACAACAGTGTTGATGGCGCCGATCCGTGCGTCGAAGGAATCTTCGACGACGAAGACGGTGCCTTCTTACCCGATGGCTCATGGCGCTCTCGGGTGGAATGTTTCGCCGGGTGCTGCGACTCGCAGCGTTTTGATTTTTTGGGTTTTTCACCTGGGGTATCGCCCTCAGCTGTCTTCGAGGGGGTCGAGGCCGCGTTCTCAAAGACGCTTAACATTTTCTTTCTGAATTCCTCCCACTCAGCTTGAGAACTGTGTTTAGTGGGACAGGAGACCCTTTCTGGGGACACAGAACACGAGGAATGGGACCTTCGACGTCTCTTTTTTTGAGTGTCTTGATCTCGACAAATGGTGGGAGCTGCTTCGAGATCTAGAATGGGAATGTTTGACGGCAAGGAGACGAATGCCTTGACTCAGCCGACGAAACTGTCGAGGAGGATTTGGCTGACTTACCTCTCTCGAGCTTCCCCTTGCGCTCCTTCAAGGCTTTCGCCGTCATGGACATGCAGTCCTCACACTCCGAACAATGGTGCTCGGATCCCAAGCACCATAAGCAGACCCTGTGTGGATCCGTTATTGAAATTTTTTGTACCGGAGTCTCGACATTTTTTGAAGCCGGATCACGGCGTCGTCGGTTCTGATGAAGAAGCCATCGAGAACGATAAGGTATATTCGAGTAGAAATAGATAGTTATCCTGACTGAACTGTGCAACGACGTTCCGAGGCCCCACGAAGCACGGAAAAACGGAACTGAGCAACAGACGCAGCGCGTGGCTATTTATGGGCATGGTGACGTCGGCGCCGATACGGTGGCCGTCGAAGGACATCGGCGGACGTCGACTTGCAGCGCCCTCTACAGAAAAAAATTCCGAGGCCAGCAAGCTGGAAACGTATTATCAAAGATAAGGACTACGTCGGAGGACACAATCCCTTCGAAAGACGATTACTGGGTAATACAGGTTTGTCTTATGAGGCTTGTAAATCTGGTTAGTTTCACATGCTTTGCATAGACTGGCAATGAGTACCAATAAAAGGTAGGATGTGAGGAGGTGAGGGGGCTGGAAAACCAGGGGATGGACTCCGACTATAATGGGTCATAGTGTAGAATGTTTTCTCAAAGTTAAAGAAAAATGCCTAACTGTCCCTATCGCTATGAGGGAAAGTCCTTGCCTTCTAAAACAAAAATGAAGCATGCTCGCCATAGTCCAAAATAAAAAGTCCAGAGCCCACATTTTCAGCTACTATACGACTTTTACAAAACGTAACTATAAAGACAAGGAGGCTTGCACAACAGCCCTCGAATGGCTTCTGGTTGGACCGATTCCTTCTTAGAGGACTTCTTACTCTCATCAGTCTCAAAGTTCCGTTAGAATATCTTTAAAAAATGCAGAGACCTCTGGTGTAGTTGTCTGTTAAAATTATAAATGTCTTCTAGAGAGTTTTCTGCTCCTCCTCTCTGAGAAGACAAGTTTTTCTTGTGTATGTTTCTGCCGTTTACCACTGGTTCAATCCCCCCAGGATCACTTCAGCTTTTTTACCAGTAGTCAAACCCCTCCAGGATCATTTTGCTTTGAATATACTTTTCTGTATCCCACCTTTGTGACACGGACTTCCCAAAGTTCTGTGTGAAGGGTGATTGGTTTTCAGTCCAATTAATCTCACACATGTTGGCGTCTCCAGCCTTGATACGAAGCACACGTATCCCTTCCTCTCCCTGGTTTCACAGGACGTGCGTTCATGCAATTCTCTCAGATTCTTATACTGTGAACGGCTTCCCCAGCTTTCATACACAGTGTTGGTGTTTCTTACACTCCTGATTTTTCTTGGGTTGCATACCCGTTCCGCTCTTGTTGGCTTTCACGCTCTTGGCAGCTTCTCCAGTATTAATACACAATATTCACATATCTCTCCCTCCATATTACCTGGGTCTTGTGCCCATTCCCGTTTCCCAGCTTCTTGTAACGTTAACAGGCTATGGTAGTTTTTGACTCCACAGTTTGTAGCCCTTGCTGGCGCCCTCACTTTTGGAGCTCTTGCTTCCCTGTTCCGGCTCGTCTCGTTAAAACCAGCAATCGTGTGGAGCTTGGGGACTCGGGCTCCTTTCTTTAGACTAGTATCAGCGTTGGTTGCTAAGCACCCGGCCCACCACTATGCTCTAGTGGTCGCGCCACCAGGGAAGACTGTTTGCTTCTCGTCGAGGCTCCTTTCCTGACCGGAGCTTCTTGCTTGGTCAGTGTACCCGCTGCGTAGCTTCCCGCTAGCGAGTCTCACAACTGCTAGCTACCGCTGACTACGCGCCTACACGTGCCTCCGCCCCTCCAGGAAGTGTACACAGTGGCTCACCTCTGCGTATTGTGGATTGTCCTCCATCTATAGGAGTTGTGCACGCCATCAGAGGTCTCTCCATTCACAGTTTAATCTATTTAAATACGTCATCACAATAAAAAAAGGTGCTGTCCTTCCTTTACCGCGGCTTTCAGATGAAGTCAGCATTACCTAAAGCCAAAAAGGGTGGAAGGAGTATTGCTGCCATTTGTAGTTTAAATCTGAGAACAAACAGTTCTTTGAAGTCAGACAATGTAGTCCATTCAGGGAGGTCCTCAGAGGGATGTCCTCATTGGACTGGGAGTCCTTGTCCCCGAGAGAGGAGTCACTCCCAGTGAGATCCCACTTGCCCAGAACCCCACAGACAGTCTTGCGCAGCGGGCTCACCTCCCTAGTCTCCTAGGGGGTGGATCCCCTCTGGGAAGAAGGGACAGATTGTCCAGATTCATCACAGGGGTCAGTAGCCAAGAGATGTGAGTTTTTTAAAAACATTTTTATTATTTTATTCAAACAAACAATACAAACCAAACTTGCAGTGCATACAGTAACATTTCAATTGTACATCGCTTAATTGTGTTCACTGCTTCCCTTATCCCACCACCCATTTCGAGCCTAC
Source organism: Ambystoma mexicanum (assembly GCF_040938575.1). NCBI lineage: Eukaryota > Metazoa > Chordata > Amphibia > Caudata > Ambystomatidae > Ambystoma > Ambystoma mexicanum. The sequence goes on from NC_090923.1 coordinate 1,171,775,443, forward strand.
GTCTCCTCACATTCTGTTCCTGCATCTTCTGATAGGGTTTCCCTTTCCATGGGTTCTGTTGGGTCTCGCATTGACCCAAATAACTCTGCTATTAGTGATCTCCAGGCCATCAGGGTCTCTGTCTCCTCCTCCCCTCCTGTACTGCTCGATTCTTGCCATACCATGGTTTCTGCCTCAGCCCATTTCTGCAAATCTTTCCACCATACCTCTAGTCGTGGTCTGTGGCATGTCTTCCACCCCATCGCAATTCTCCTCTTTGCAAGCACATATACCAGGTCCTTTAGTTTGCTCACATGCTTGAGTTTTTGTGGTCTAGGGAACCCCCCCTAACAAGCAGGCCCAGACTGTATCAACTACAATCTTAATACCTCTTTCTGCTAGTCTGTGTGCCACTTCGCTCCAAAAGCACTCGATAACCGGGCATGACCAAAACATATGCAGCATACCAGCATTCTCTTAATCACATTTAGGGCATGCTTGCCGTCCTAAATTTTTTAAACCTAGCTATCCTCTGGGGTGTCATATACGCCCTGTGTGTGATATACAGTTGCATCTGCTTTAATCTTGCATTCCTCGACACCTTCTTATGATACCCTTGGGCTCGTTCCCACACCCCATCATCCATCGGGGCTCCCACTTCCGTCTCCCAGTCTTGTCTCAGTTGTACTACCTCCTTTCCTACTTTGGACATCATCATCTCGTATTTTCTGGATATCTCATGCCCTCCCCTCTGTCATATATTGTATCTATGGTTACATCTGGTTCTTCCTCCAGTACTACTTTGGGACATGTCCTTTTAATTCGCCGCACTATTCTGTGATGCGTGATATCCCCCAACACCTCAAAATCTATTATAGTCCCCTCTTGCCAAATATCACCCATCGTTGCTATCCCAACAAGTTCCCAGTGGTTTCTGATTATCATCCTTAGTTGCTTTTCTCCACCAGCCAGTGCTACTAGTGGTACCTGCGGGGAACACTAGGATGGGTTCTCTATCATCTGGCATGCCCTGCCCCACATCTTCCATCCCAGTACCATCATCTTTGGACACCCTTCCATTTCGGTTTTGGGCAGCCACATAATCTCTTAAATAAAATGGGGCTGTCATGATTCCTGCCCCTCATGTCCCCAGCCCTCCAAGATGTCAGGCTGGAGCCAGGCCATGATCACCTACATGGCCCTCAAGGGCCTCTCCATCCCTCCAAAGACTCACTTGGAGTCAGACTTGGCGCTTGTGGCACCAGGCTCACTCCCATAGGATAACATTGGGGATTGGACTTGTAGTGCATTGATGGGGACAAGATGGATGCCCCCACATATTTCTCTTCCCAGAATAGCATTTGCAGTCCAGTCTTGGGTGTGGTTCAGCCCAGAGACACCTGGGATACCCAGAGACTATTTAAGCCACGCCAAGGCTGAGAAGAACTAGTTACTCTTACCTTGTAACGTTCTTTCGATGGGATGTTCCTCCGACGTATTCCTTATCTTAGATATAAATCCTTCAGCTTTGCTGGCCTCGGAAAATTTTTTCGCCAGAGGGCGCTGCGCGTCGATGATCGCCGAGTCGATGACCCTCGACGGCCTCCGTGCCGACGTCGACGTCATCCTGCCTATAAAGGCCGCGCGCAGCGTCCGTTGCTCAGTTCCGTTTTGTAGTCCCCAGTAATGTTTTTGGATTAGACTAATCACCTTGAAGGAGCATAGGCTGCAAACCCACAGGAAGTCATACTGCGGGGATGGATGGGAGGGTCGATAAGGAATACGTCGGAGGAACATCCCATCGAAAGAACGTTACAAGGTAAGAGTAACTAGTTCTTCGAAGGGATTGTGTCCTCCGACGTATTCCTTATCTTAGATAGACTCCCATAGCAGTGGTATTGTGACTGGAGGCGGGAGTAATAAAAGTTATGTTACCCTTCCAGAATGGACAGAGTGTAACACAGCCTTGCCGAATCTAGTTTCTTGACTAGAGGAGGAATCCAGGCTATAGAATTTGGTAAATGTATGTGCGGACGACCATGTGGCAGCCGCACATATATCTCGAATTGGCACCCCTCTTTGAAGGGCTGAGGATGTTGCGATACCCCTGGTAGAATGAGCCCTTAGATTTTGAGGAGGCTCCTTTCCTGCCAATTTGTAGCACTCCAGAATGGCTAAAATAATCCATCTGGAGATGGTTTGTTTTGTTATTGGAAGGCCCAACTTATGTCCTGCATAACCTACAAAGAGTTGGTCTGCTTGTCTGATCTTAGCCAATCTGCTGATATAGAAGCTCAAGGCTCGCTTAGGGTCCAGCCTGTGCAGTCTCTCTTCCTCCTTCCCCGGATGAGGAGGAGGGTAGAAAGAAGGTAATATAATCTTCTGAGTGATGTGAAACTCCGAGACTACCTTCGGGAGGAAGTTAGGCTTCACCTGAAGAACAACTTTGTCCTTGTAAAAGATTGTATGTGGAGGTTTACACGATAAGGCTTGCAACTCGCTAACCCTTCTAGCAGATGTCAATGCTATTAGCAAAACAGTTTTGAGGGTGAGAAGCTTCAATGAACAAGAGTGTAGTGGTTCAAAAGGGGCACCCTTTAGGAAGTTTAAAATTAGGTTTAAATCCCATAAGGGAACTTGAAAAGGTTTCGGGGGATAAACATTAGTTAATCCTTTTAGGTATTGTATTACCAATGGAATTTTGAAGTATGAAGGCTCCTCTGCAGTGCGCTTAAAGATTGATAGCGCTGCGAGATAGCCCTTAATTGTGCCAACCTGTAGGCCTGAATTAGCCAGGTAAAGTAAGAATGACAACACCATAGGTGTACCACAAGAAAAGGGTTCAATATTCTTTTCTCTGCACCAGCTGCAAAATTTGTTCCAACGGCAGCGGTATAGAGTTTTAGTTGCCGGCCTTCTGGCCGAAAGCAACACCTCCATAACATCATCCGGAAGGTCCCAATCCTTGTACCTCAACCTTTCAGACACCAAGCGTGAAGGTTGAGGGTCTTGATGGCTGGATGGAGAACCTGACCTTCCTTCTGCGAGAGAAGATCCTCTCTGTATGGCAGTCGAATTGGAGGGCAGATGGACATGTCTAGAAGGTCCGGGTACCACGTTCTCCTGGCCCAATCCGGGGCAATTAGGATCATGGTCTTCCGAAACCTTCTCAACCTCCTGATCATTTGAGGAATGACAGGGACCGGAGGGAACGCGTACAGAAGTGGGAACTCCCAGTCCACTACGAACGCATCTCCTAGAGCTCCTCTCGGGGGAAATTCCCTTGAGCAAAATCTGTCGCACTTCCTGTTGATACTGGTGGCGAACAGATCCACTTGAGGGGTTCCCCAAAGGGCGAAGATCTCTTGAAGGACTTCCTGAGCTATCTCCCACTCGTGAGAGACTGTGCTCTGCCTGCTCAGAGCGTCCGCTGTCAAGTTCTTCTCTCCGGCTAGGTGAATTGCCGATAGAGAGATTCCTTCCTGAATTGCCCAAAACCAGAGCTGCATCGCCTCTCTGCACAGTGGTAGTGAGCCTACGCCTCCTCTTTTGTTGAGGTAGTGCATGGCCACTGTATTGTCCGTCATTATTAGGACGTTTCTTCCCCGTACAGACGGCAGAAAAGCCTTCAGCGCTAGTCTGATGGCTCTCAGCTCCAACAGGTTGATATGTAGTCTGGACTCCGATGGAGACCAACGACCGCTGATGGTCAAGTCGTTGGCGTGAGCTCCCCACCCCGTGAGTGAGGCATCCGTGACTACTGTTATCTCCGGCCATGGTTGCCAAAACATTTCTCCTTTCAGGATGTTCTCCCGACAGGCCCACCACTGAAGGTCTCGGGCTACTTTGACCGGGATCCGAAGGAGATCTGTCATCCTTCCTGAGAACTGTGACCACTGAGTTCTCAGTGCCCACTGGAGGGATCTCATTCTCAGGCGAGCCTCCGGCACGAGGAATATGCAGGATGCCATGAGGCCTAGCAACCTCAGAAAGTCGTAGGCTGGGAGATATTGGGCATTCTGAAATCTGATGACCATCTGCAGAATATCTCGAGCCCTCACCTCTGGTGGCAAGGCTTTTCCCAGGGAAGTGTCCAGGACTGCTCCAATGAATTGGAGTCTCTGTGATGGTATCATCTGTGACTTCTTTAAATTGAGGGAGAAGCCCAGCTTGTGAAGGAAGTGGCAAACATAATCTAGTTGTCTCTGAGCCTGTTCCGAAGATACAGCTCTGATCAACCAATCGTCTAGGTAAGGGTAGACATGAATCCCTTCCCTCCTTAGACTTGCAGCCACAACCGACATTAGCTTGGTAAAGACCCTCGGGGCGGAGGTTAGCCCAAATGGCAGAACTCGAAATTGATAATGAGAGCTGCCAATTGCGAACCTCAGGTATCTCCTGTGCCTGGGATGGATCGGCACATGGAAATAAGCGTCCTGGAGGTCTAGAGATACCAACCAGTCCTGAAGCTGGAGGGCCTGAAGGATCTGAGAGAGAGTCACCATCTTGAACTTGTCCTTTCGGAGGAATTTGTTCAATTCCCGTAAGTCTAAGATGGGTCTCAGTCCTCCGTCCTTCTTCGGTATTATGAAGTAGGGGGAGTACCAACCCTTGTTCCTTTCCGCTACAGGTACCAGTTCTATGGCACCTTTCTCTAGCAGGTCTAAAACCTCCTGCAAGAGGAGCGGATCTGGAAGCTTCAAAGGGTTGTTCCCCGGTGGATGACTCTGAGGGATATGTAGGAAGGGCAGGCAGTAACCTTGGGCCACTGTCTCCAGAGCCCAAGCATCTGACGTAATAGCCTGCCATTCCGTCAGATGGTGAGTTAACCTGCCCCCTACTGGTGTTCTGTGAGGGGAGACCTCAGAGTGGTTTTGAAGCGGCTGATGCAGTTGCCGAAGGTAAAGTGGCTCCTGCTCCTGCGGGTGCGGCTTTCTTTCCCCTACCCCGTCCACCACGGGTAAATCTTCCTTGGCCTCTTTGAGCCGGTCGTCCCCTGCCCCTTCCATATGAGGAATAGTAACGAAAGGACCGTCCTCTCCACGATGATCCCGAAGGACGAAAGGTATTCTGACGGATAGCAGCTCCCAATGACTTGGCTGCTGCCTTGGACGTTTGCAGTTTCTCCAAACTGTCATCCGCCTTCTTTCCAAAGAGGGTAGAACCGTCAAAGGGCATATTCAAAAGCCTGGTCTGCACGTCAGAGGCAAAACCAGACTTCCTCAACCACGCATGCCTGCGGATTGTGGTACTTGCCGCCATGGCCCTGCTGATACTGTCAGCAGAATCTAGGCCAGTTTGTAGGGTCTCGCACATCGCATCTTTACCATCCCTGATGATGTTTAAAAATGCGTCCCTTTCCTCTCCTTCTTGGAGGCAGTCAGCCGCTGATGAAGCGCACTCCCAAAGGGTGTGGCTGAACCTAGCGAGCGTACAGGTCGCGTTAATAGACTTTAACGCCATGCTACAGGCAGAAAAAACCTTCTTAGCCATGGCATCATACTTTTTGTCATCCCTATCCTGCGGAGCAGTGGGGTATGCAGATGTGCTGCCTGATGAGGTTGCAGCCTGTACAACCAAGCTCTCAGGAGTAGGGTGTTTTGACAAATATTCAGGGTCAGAACTAGCCACCCTGTATTTTGTTGACAGTTTTTTATTTACTGCCGGGATAATTTCTGGCGTTTCCCAGTTTGTCAAAATCCTTCTCTGTAGAGCAGAGTGAAATGGAACCACAGGATCCTCCTGTGGGCCCTTGTCCAGTATGTCAGTGAGGTCATCCTGCTGAAAGGCAGGAGAAGGTGCAGACCAACCCATAAATTCTATGATTCTAGACATCAGAGCTCTATATGGAGTCTCCGCATGTTCTCCTGGGTCTGGTTTGATAAATTCTGCTTCAGGAGAAGTGTCCAAGCCACTAGCTTCCTGAAGTGCATCCTGAAGATTTTTTAATCTTCCTTCCTCAGAGGCGAAAGTCTCTGGCTCTGGTGATGTGGTCCTCTGTAAATCAATATCTTGGTCTGAATCCTCCCTTTCCTCAAAAATCGAGGTTAAAGGGGGATACATTGGTTTTTGGAATGGTATAAACCCCATTTCCAATGCAGAAGGAGCCATCATCACAGGCCTTGAAAACGTCGATGTCGTCGACACCGACGTGAAAGTACTCGAAGGCGCCGTGAAAAGCGTCGAGAAATGTGTACTAGGCCTCGAAGAACTCGAAAGGATCGGAGTCCTGCTCGAGAACGACGTCGACGTTCTCGGCGTCGAGTCGGAGGTCTTTTGTCTAACCGTTGGCTGTGGAGTAGCCGTGGTTCTTTCCTTCACCGGCGTCGATATCGGCGTCGACGTCGGCGTCGACTCGATCGACTGATGCGCCGATGAATCCTTCGACAACGGCGTCGATGGCGCCGACCTCTGTTTCGAAGGAGTTTTCGACGATGGCGTCGATGATGCTTTATCTCCCGATGGCTCGAGGCGCTTTCGGGTTGACTTTTCCGCCGGGTACTGCGACTCGCGGCGTTTAGATTTTTTGGGTTTTTTACCCGGGGTATCACCCTCAGCTGTCTTCGAGGGGGACGAGGCCGCTTTCTCGAAGACGCTTAGCATCTTTTTCCTGAATTCCTCCCACTCAGCTTGCGAGCTGCGTTTTGTGGGGCAATGAACTCTCTCAGGAGAACTCGACGAAGATGACGAAGGGGATCTCCTACGTCTCTTCTTCGAGTGTCTCGATGTCGACGAGTGGTGGGAGCCACTTCGTGATCTAGATCGAGAGTGTTTTTTATGGTGAGGAGACGAACGTCTCGACTCTACCGAAGAAGCTTTCGAGGAAGTTAAAGTTGACCTACCTCTCTCGAGCTTCCCCCTACGCTCCTTCAAGGCTTTCGCCGTCATGGAAAGGCATTCCTCACACTCCGAACTCTGGTGCGTGATTCCCAGACACCACAAACAGACCCTGTGAGGGTCCGTCAACGACATTTTCTTCCCGCAGTCTCGGCACTTTTTGAAACCGGACCGAGGGGTCGTCGGGTCGGAGGAGGATGCCATCGATATCGAGGTAAATAGTAGTTATTATATACGTTATCTTGACGAGAACTGAGCAACGGTGTTCCGAGGCACAACGAAGCGCGGAAAAACGGAACTGAGCAACGGACGCTGCGCGCGGCCTTTATAGGCAGGATGACGTCGACGTCGGCACGGAGGCCGTCGAGGGTCATCGACTCGGCGATCATCGACGCGCAGCGCCCTCTGGCGAAAAAATTTTCCGAGGCCAGCAAAGCTGAAGGATTTATATCTAAGATAAGGAATACGTCGGAGGACACAATCCCTTCGAAACATGCTTTGCGTTTTCTGCACCTGCAGGGTGACACTCACCGTGTTCGGATCGGTCTCCAGTAGGCCTGCATCTTTCTTCTGCGCTCAGCTCCTTCAAGAACACTGTTAGGAACAATCTTACCTTGCGGCGCTTCTGCCCATCATTCATTGCTCCTTCTGTTTTGCTGGCATCGTCGGCGGTGTCATTCCCATCCCGGGACGCCGCTTCCTAAGGAAAAGGGAAAAGAACAGAAAAAAGGCATTAGTAAGCATTCAGCAAATCTTCGCTTATTTTTAAAGACTGTACGAGCTTCAAACGCTTACCTGAATCCCAGCCGCACTGGGGGAACTCTGTCTCCGGAACTTCTCATCCATCTGCAAAAGGGAAAAGACACTCCAGGTTAGCGTGGAAACATCTAGAGGCGCTGCATACCGCGCTTACTCACCGCATTTGCTCTTCATAACCGGCATCCACGCTGAAAACGTTGCGGCACCTAAAAGACACAGAAGAACTCAGTTCAATACAAATACAAAAGGGGTGCATCGCGCTCTTACTCACCTTCAGAGCTACTCATCTCAGAAGCACGCCGCCATCCCTGGATGCCGGCCATCATCTAAGGAAGGAAAGGAACGAAGTTGGAGAACTGTTCAAAAGACTCATTATACTTACCTGTCAGACTCTTGCCAGTGAAGTAACTAGGCAGCAACGAGCCCGCATCAATCAACGCGCCCCTGCGCTGAAAGCAGGACGGAGAGCACACTATCCAAGAAAACAAGGTGAGCTGTGGATCAAAGGGAAGGGTTGGACCCCAGGGAATAAGGGGTTCAAGCACACAGACAATAGGGAGTTCAACTCTACCAATCCTGTGTTTCAGGCCCAGTCTCCAGTCGAATAGCCTCCAGGGAAGGGTTCGAGGTCATAAGAGGTCAGAACAGGCTGAGTGGATACCAAGTGAGCGTTACAGGGGCACAATCTTGTCTAAACAGCCTGGACTCAGAGGTCAACACCCCTGAGAGCCATTTAGCCACATATTGCAGCTGGCTTGCTATATAATAAACTTCGTAATTAGGCAATTTTATACCCCCTCGTTCATAGAAATTCTGTAGCTTCCAGAGGGCCACTATGTTGTGTGCCATGCCAAAGAAAATCCCTGCACATACTGTCCAATCTAATGAAGAACTTCTTTGGTATCAAGTGCAGTATATTCCCAAAGTAGTACAGGATCCTAGGTAGGACCACCATCTTCAACATTGCCCCACGTCCAATCATTGATAAAGGCAGCTTCACCCAGAACCTCATGCCATTTTCAATTTTCTTAATGGCTACCTCTGTATTGCCCTTATGCTCCTCTTCCACCGTGTGGTATATATCTATCCCTAAATAGCGAAATGTGCCAACCTCCCATGGTATCTGTAACACCAGTAGGTGTTTCAACGGGATCCCTTTATATCCACCTAATGGGAACATACTAGATTTCTGAGGGTTTACCGCTATACCAGACAGCCCTGCATATCTTTCCATCACTTCCAAAATGTATTGGAGGTTTTCCTCCAGGTGTCGCAAATACAACATGTCATCCGCATATAGGGAGATTAGATGTCGTTCCCCTCCCACAGCAATGCCTATCGTATAATATTGCCTCAAGTATATCGCTAAGGGTTACCGGGCTAATATATAGAGCATAGGGGACCATGGACATCCTTGTCTGGTACCCCTACGGAGTTGCCATCTTTCAGATATCACTGCTCCTGTTTTAACTCTCGCCAGCGGTTCACTATATAACATTTTCGCCCACTGTAGGTATCCAGGCCCCATGACGTAGCCAGCCAAGGCCGCCAACAGCCATGGCCATTTGACAGAGTTAAAGGCCTTTATTGTGTCCAGTGACAATTGCCAATTCACCTTCGTTCTCGTTCCCATGCTCAATAACTCGATGGAGTCGTCTGAGATTATTGGATATGTTCCTATTCGGGACATAGCCCGTCTGGTCAGGATGTATTAATTTGCCAATAACCCTCCTCAGTCTGTTTGCCAAAACAGCCATCAGTATTTTGCTGTCTTGATGTAACATTGACAAGGGTCTGTATGAACCGCAGCTATGCCCAGGCTTCTTAGAGAAGCGGTTCTAATACCGCAGCCCAAACCTAAGTGACTGACAGTCTGCCCAGCTCATATGCTTTGTTCAACATTTCCAAAAGCGGGGGGAGCACCTCTCCTTTAAATATATTATAGAATTCACTTGGGAGTCCATCAGCCCCCGGGGTCTTGCTGGTGGGCAACTGTCTCACCAACTCTTCTAAAATAATCAGTGCATCTAGCTCCTCTCTTTCCTCAGCACTGATCTGCGGCAATCCTATATCCTCCAATGTTTCTACTATCGTCTTGTAATTACTCTCCCCATCATCTCCATAGAGTAGCCTGTAATAATCTGCAAACTCCTGGTTAACCCCCTCTTGGGTATCAACTACACTTCCATCTTTCCTTGTTATTGTTCTGATCGTGGGTCTGGGGGTTTCACTCTTGTATAGCCATGCCAAGATCCTCCCTGGTTTATCCCCTCCCGCATGCGGTCTCTATTTTTTATAGTTCAGGTTACACAGTCCTTCCCAGTGCCCAGCACATTCCTGCTGCAGCCTGAGAATCAGTTCCATGTCTTCCTTGGTATTATTTTTTCCCTTTAATGCCCTTTCCAATTCTCCCTCTGTTTCCCGTAGGTCAGCCAGGATCCCTCCTTGCAGTCCTTTAGATTTTGCTATGGCTACCCCTCTTATCACAACTTGAAAGGCTTACCACAACGTGCCCGCCGAGTCCACACTGCCAGCATTCATCTCAAAGTAGTTCACAATCTCCTCACTCATATCCTCCCTAAAAAAAGGTGTCTTTCAGTGCCTCTGCTCTGAGGCGCCATGTCGGAATCCTCGCTCTCGGGGGTCGATATTGCCATCCGAGGATCAAAGGCGAGTGGTCTGAGAGGATATTCGCTTTATATTCTGCTTGCGTGATTTCCGTCATATCTAGTGTGACAAAAACATAGTCCAACCTTGTGTGCAATTGCTGCGGGGCAGAGTAATGCGAATATTGCCTCTCTTGGGGGTGTCCATGACCTCCACACATCTCCGAACCCAAAGTCATTCAGCAGTGTCTGCAACGCTTTAGCGGCTGGGGCAGGTCTATCCATTTTCCCATCTGATCTATCAACTTTAGGGTTTAGTACACAGTTAAAGTCTCCTCCCCAAATCACTGCGCTCCCCACACACATGCTAAGGTTGTTACACAGGGTTCTGAAATATGCCGCTGTATTTTGGTTCGGGGCATATGTATTTACAATGCTTACCTCCTTATTTTCACCAATCCCCTCATTACAACCATCTTCCCATCCGTCTCAACTATCGTCTGTAACAGCTGAAACGGGACATGTGGCGCCACCGAGATAATCACTCCCCTAGCATAAGCCGAATATGATAAGCCCACCACCAAAGTCCCCTTCCATTACTTCCCGATCATCTCCATCTTATTTTGCGTCAGGTGCGTCTCTTGCAGCAAGGCTATGTCTATCTTCTGTCTACGCAGGTATAGCATAACCTTATTCTTCTTTAAGTAGCTATTGAGCCCCCTGACATTCCAAGTAATTACTTTAAGCTCCCCCATTACTTGAGTCCCACTCCTCCCCCCACCTATGTCGTCCAGATCCAATCGTATTTCCCGTCTATATAGGCTCGTTTCCCAACTCAAACTTCCCTTAACTAACGCAACAAACACCACCACCTCCCTCCCACCTCCCTTTGCTGTCCCAACAACACCCTCCCCAACTGTTGCCCAGCTCCATCCCTGGATCTCAGGCACCCCCACATCTAGCCCTTTTCCGGCAATTGCCTTATTTGCGGCTCAGCAGGGAGATGTCACCCTAGTGGCGGTCCTCCTACGCTAACTCCTGGGGGTAGGTTGTCTTCATCTCGTTACTCCTTTTTTAAAAATAAAAATCAAGCTAAGCGCACCTTCCGCTATTCTCAGTACACTACACATTCTATATTCCAGTCCAACATGTTCAAATGTCTCAGGTTACAGTTACCCATTACCCTGCACCCTTCTCTTAGCATGCATAGCTATTTGATCACTTATCGTGTCCCTCTCGACCCTGCTCTTCATCTCGCTCCGGACAGCCATGTGCATCCAACCACTTCGCCGCATCCTCTGGGGAGTCAAAAAAGTGTGATTTATCTTTGTGGAGAATCTTGAGTTTTGCAGGGTACAACAACATGTATTTAAATCTCCTCTTGATCGCCACATAGCTATAGCGCTGTCTTTGAACCAGCATAGTGCCAAGAGATGTGAGTTACTGTTTAGTCTAGCATGTGAAGTGCTGGTTCTGCTCTACTCGGAGTTGGGGAAAAGGCTGGTAACTCAATTGATGGATTAACATGGAATTTTGAAATGCACATTGATGAGAACCATGAGCATTCATAAAACTACTTAATGTTTATGAATAGCGACAGACTGCTCTGTGACTGATCAGGCCTGTAGTTCAGTGAGTCTTCTGGAAGACTTTACGGCTAATAAGAATGCAACCTTATAGGGGAGGTGTTTAAGTGGTGCTCTATGCAGTGGGTTAAAATTGGACCTCATGAGTACATGTAAAACTGTATTAAGAATCCAGCCCGCTTGGTGGTGGTGGTGGTTGCGGGGGGCAGCCAATTTGCAAACACTATTGTAAAGCACACACTATAAACAGGGTGGCTTACTTGATCCAATGGGCACCACACTTATGGTTTGGCAGAGACGTTACAACACCTGGGTGTTTTGCTCCATATAATGGCTTTCCTCTTTGACGTAACCCTGCCTTAGGACCTAGTATGGACGTGGCCATTCGTAGGGTCTGGCGGGTAGTGAGATTCCACCCACTGGGTGACCCATTTTTGGAGGGGCGCTCAAACTGGGAGAGGGGAGCAGCTGCAGGCACTATACTACAGACCTATACGAGCAGCAGTTAAAGCACATTGGCTTTCGTTCCCACCGGAGCCATCCTCCAATTCATGCCTGGCGTATAAGGTTTGGGTGGCTGAGTCAGGAGAGTGGTGTCCCACCTGCTTGAGCTAGTCCAGTGAGGCCTGCAGTGTCTGGTGCTAGGAGCAGATGGGGGTCACAATCTGCAAATCGAATTCACTGACGCTCAGTGGGCGGAGATTTGTAAACTGTCTAAAAGGTGTGTACTTTAACTCAAAACTCGATTCATTTTCTTCTAAATTCTGAATAGGCTGCATTGCCCACCTTCTAGACTTCAACATTTTAACCATGGCAGCAATACTGGGTGCCGCAGATGTCAATCATAACGCTTATTTACTTCACATGTACTAGGCCTATCCGAAGTTGTCGGGATATGCAGACTTCTGTCTGAAATCACTGGGTGGCAGGTCGAGGTATCTCCCTGTATATGAATACTTGAGTTAACGGGTAAAATGTTTGTGATAACCCGCATGTGGGCCTTCTACTAGCCAAAACATGTATACTGTTGAAATGGCAAAGTGCTTTACCACCATCTGTGGACACGTGGTTGACAAGCCTCCTCTTCTCAATACCCCTGAAAAACACCCATTTAACCAAGACCCCACCTCGCTCGCTAACACTTATAACAATGTCCTCACCCAAGCTATTGAGACTAATGCCCCTCTAGAAGATAAAAAAGAAACAAATCCATGCACTTCAACTCCTGGTTCACAGAAGAGACATCTACTCTGCGCACCAAGAAACAAAAAAGCCCTCTCCAAGTGGCAATTAACACCCAACCAATCCTCTCTCAACGAATTCAAAGAAACCTCACGGACCTACAAAAACGCCATATTCCAACCAAGCCAAATCCGAATCCTACAACCATAGAATTACCAAAGCCAGCTCTAAAACAAGAGAAATATTCTCCATATTCAAAGAACTCCCCTCTCCTGCTTCCAGTCCTGATGAAATCATCAACGATGAAGCATGATGCACAGGCATCCAGACAGCCCTACTTAAAGTTAAAATGCTCCAAAATAAAATAGCCTCCCAAATCCCTCAATACACACTACAGTCCTTCCTCACCCTCCACTCACAATCCTCACCCGCAAATACCCCTCTTTGCTTTCAAAGAAGTCACTGAGCTAGAAGTCTCTGACCTCCTCAAAAACATCAAACCATCTACCTGCAAAGGGGATATCTGCCCACCCACCATCATCAAAGAATGCTCAGAAGCACTCACCCCTATCATCACAGCATTCATCAATGCCTCTTTCTCCTCTGGAACCGTACCGCAATGCCTAAAGGAAGTCTGGGTTCACCCACTCCTAAAAAAAAAAAACCTCCCTTGACCCCACCTCTCCCAATAATTATCGCCCCATCACCACCGTCCCCTTCCTCCTCAAAATCTTAGATAAAGCCGCCCATAACCAAATCCAACATTACCTGGAAACCTATGCTATTTTAGGCAAAACACAATCAGTATTCCATAAAGGCCATGGGACGGAAACTGCCTTCCTAGATTTAAAGAATCAAATCACCAAAATAATGGACAGGCAAACCTGCTCTCCTGCTACTGCTCGACCTGTCGGCAGCATTTGACCTCGTGGACCATGGCATCCTCACCTCTCCCCTTTTCAATGCAGCTCACTTCTCCCACAAAGTAACCACATGGATCACATCATTTCTAGAAGGTAGGGCCATGAAAGTGTACTCTGACCAGGCCAACGCTCCCCCTACCACCATCAGCTGTGGAGTCCCACAAGGGTCATGCACCGCACCGACCCTCTATAACCTTTTCACCAAACCCCTCTGACTTACTGGACTCTCTCGGCATAGCTTACACAAACTATGCTGATGACACACAAGAACTCCTCCCCCTCACCGGACACTATGACCAAGACACACAAGCTCTACTCAACATTTACACCACTATCCAAACTTTGATGGCAATCAATGGTCTTTGCCTTAACGGCGACAAAACGGAGATCATCATCTTAGGCCCTAGCGAAACTCTAACCAAGCTCAGCAAATATTATTCTCACATGACGATTGACAGCACTAACATACCTGTCTCTTCTGCCGTGAAGACTTTAGGAGTCTACCTAGACGACACACTCTCTATGACAAGACAAGTTAGCGCCATCTCCTCCGCATCCACACTGACCACCAAACTCATCTATGCCTTAAAACCATTCCTTACCACACCCAACTGCCTCACCATCGCCAGAGCCACCATAGGGGCCAGACTGGACTACTGCAACGCCCTCTTAGCTGGCACATCTAGCAAAAACCTAAACAGGCTCCAAATAGTGCAACATAATGTGCTCCGCGCTGCACTGCACATTCCCAAATTTGACCATGTATCACCGGCCCGAAGAAATGCACATTGGCTCCAAGTCAAGGAAAGAATCAATTTCAAAATACTCACCCTCACACACAAATGCCTCAATCACACGGCACTTCCCTACTTATCAGAAACCATAACCAAAAATTCTTCCCTACGTCCCAAAAGAAGCCACCATGCCAACCAACTCCAAGTTCCCACTATAAGAAGAGCCAAAGCTGGCGGCATTAGCTTCCCAAACATAGCACCTAAGCTTTGGAACGCCTTTCCAACTCTGAGTGGAACCTTCTCTGTACTCCTTTCGCAAATCCCTCAAAACCACATTATTCACATAGCCCCATCACTGCCCTCTCCCTCTTGACCTGCTATTGTTCCATTATGATGTATTTGCTTAATACCATGTTACCAAATATGCTTTTGCTAAACTTATTGCCTTGTAACCATTTATGCCTTCCTTTCTAACCAGACCAATGTTCTTTATGTAACAGCGCCATAATGCCCCTGGGCTGATTGTGCGCTTTAAAAATAGGAATAAATAAGCATGTTTTCAGCAAATGATATGGAAGAACTATACACCAGATGGGTATTTGCAGAGATTGGCGAGTGCAGACTAACCAGTAGGCTGTGAAAATGCATGATAATGGGTAGAACTAAAGGATGGCCTTGTTTGCCATGCTTTCTATGATTGTGTATGTTGCACCGCCAGATGCCTAATAAATATTACAATTAAAAAAAAAATGATTCCAACCAGACGGAGGATGAGAGATTGATGGGTGTATGGAATAGAATTCCTGCAAAAAAGCCTCAACAGGAACTTTCCACTCTGAGGTTGTATGTTGTGAAGTAGTGTATGCTACCAATCCGGAAATGTGTTTTTTTAGAGAATTGTAAAGCAATACAATAAGTATAGCAGCTAAGTGATTATATGTGCTGGAGTTCAATCAGGTTGTCATTTGATTTTAAACGCCAGATGACAAACCGCTTCCATTTATTGTAGTAGCAGTGTCTGGCGTCCAGTTTTCTAGCCTCCTTTAAGCTATCTATGCATCCTTGAGTCACTGTAAATAGCTAAACTCTAGGATCTCAGAAGTTATGCTGCCAAATTTAACTTGTTTGGGTAGGATATGTGAACATTTTGTGCCAGTAAGGTATGGATTGGCTGGGGTTTCATCAGTGGTTTGACCACCATCTTCAACGGTGTCAAGTTTTGTTGCCTGCTTTGGAGCAGTAAGAATTACTCCAACTAGACTGTAGGCTAGTGTTCCACTGCGCTGACCACTCCTTAATCTAGTGAGTTACTTATTAGAGTTTGGACGGCATAAATAAGCTGCAAGAGGAAGGGAAAACAAGGAGGATAGCTTCAAGCCCTACAAAGCTATATCGATACACAACTAAGGATGTTTTTCCCATATGCGACCAATGCCTGGTTGATGTATGAACACCACAATGGTAACGCAAGTTAAACACACTTGCGCAATCTTATACTAGTTTCTTGATTTTAAATATTGCAACAATGAATGAATTGTGCCAAAAAGTCTAATGATCAAATTCCAAATAATGGGTGGACTTTCAAGACACGCGTTTCGATATACTAGAACAAGGTCCTCCTCAGGTCCAATTATTCACACTGCAAAAGTTTGATTGTAAACCATTAATCTTCAGTAAGTCTTACAAATTTAAATGTCTCAATCAAGATTGATTCACGCCCCTGCTACACGTTCCAAACCACTGACTTCAAATTGGTCCTAACTTAGTCTCTTAATCACCAGTCCTGTGAACATCTTCCCATTCCTGTGTCACAGCGTTACGTGTCAGTTGTTTGTGTACTCTTTTCTGCACAATATTGTGTAGAGGGGGCAGGGTTAAATCAACTATCCTGGTCTAATTTGTCTACTGTGTGTCCCCTAGTGTCCCTTTCTGCTGAACCGGTATGCAAAGTTTTGAAGTTTGACGTTCTGGGCTGTTGCAACCAGATCCACCGAGTGATTGCCACAAAATGCAAAAAAAGACTCTGCATGTTTGTGTCCATTTCCCACTTGTGATCTTGAACGAGCACTGTGCTTAGACTGTCTGACAGGCAGTTCTGAACTCTTAGTACATGTTGTGCATCAAGGAACACATCCCTTCTTGTGAAATAGTGCCAAATTGTGTATATTTGTGTGAGCTTGCAGAGGGGTCACGTGTGTGTGCCTCCTTACTTCTTTATATAAAACATATCAGTATTATTGTATGTAATGACAAGCACATTTATGTCCCGAATGTGGTTCGGGATGAGTGCAGTGCCATCTCGACAGCGAAGACTAACACATTTATTACTTTGCCAGTTGGAGTGACCATACGCCTGGTGCAGTCAGTGTGTGGCAATGGGCCCCATATCCTACCTGAGCGGAGTGATGGTTACATGTACTGGCAGGATGTTGGGAGGCCTGCTCTTTAGCATGTGTACCGCTGTCTACCATTGTAGTCAGTTTACTACTTTTTGTGATGCCACCACTACAGCGTATCAGCCACCAGACAGTTGAGACCATTGGTCCAAGCCATTTCTGTAGAAAGGGAATGTTTTGACATGATAGAAGAACATTAAAAGTGACGGATAGAGGGAATTTGTCCCTTCTCCCCAACGGGGGGCACTCCTGTGAGTTTAGTGAGGTGAGCCCACTCTGTAATACCCTCCCTAGGGGTAGAGACAAGTGGGAACCTCTCCGGAGAGACGCCCTCTTTGGTGACAAGGACTCCCGTTCCTGCGAGTAACTCCCTCCCGCTAAACACACTACGTCCTACATGGGATGTGGTACAAGCCAAGACCACATGAACTATCATGATTGGGATGAAGACAATACTAATGGATATCATTATCCTCTGGAAAAGTGTCAAGTCCCTTTAAATCACCACGTCCAAGATACTGGGACGAGTATGTACGTCCAGAGAATGAAGAGAGAACCGCAGAAGAGGAGAGAGATAATTGCAGATGTACGCTGGGGGAGGCACTCAACTGCGTGACCGCTGTCGAGTACAAGAACCAGGAAGCCCGAGTGTTTCAAACTTGCTCGCAGTGGCAACACGGAACGGCAGACCTGCGACGGCCCCGAACTCTGAGAAAGAGGCAGGAGAGGAGCCCAATCGCAGGTGGTGGCGAGGCCACGGGAACAAATCTCAAGGTGGACAGTCGGCCAGAAGAACGTTGCCGATACCACAAGCAATGGAAGGTTTTGCAGCGTTCAATCAAGCACTGGGATCCCATGAAACAAGGAGAGAGAGAACAAAGAGCCAAATGCCAGAGAGAAGACATCGGCAGCGGTGCAGTGAGTCCCAGAAAGAGAAACGTCCTGAAAAGCATCCTCCTTCAGGAAAGAAGGTATCAGAGACCGGGAGGTATGGGAAGATTCAAGGCAATCATTATCTCGCACAGTTAACTCGTCACAGTAGAGGATGTGAAGTAGGGTTAAATCTTAAGCCAAATAGATGCGAGGGTTGTGAACAGAGAGACAATCATTATAGTGTACAGTTAACTCAAATCAAAGGATATGAAAGGGAGTTGACGCTGAAACCAGATGAATACGAAGCGTACAAATCAGAAGAAAATTTGGATAAGAATCTAGGCAAAGAGAATCAGTGTGAGCCAATACCCTTGGAAAGGAAAGAATAACTTGCTATCCTGTACAAGAACAATTAAACACCAAAGAGAGAAAGGTTTAACCCTGAAACTAAGGACAGGAGAGCGTTGCAAAGTCAAGGGATACAAGAGAAGGGAAACGGTTATAACCTAAACATGAAAGACGCACATGAAAAGCATATTCCCTCAAAAGGGATAAAAAAAAAAGAAAGGAGACTGAAAGGTTCAACACCCCACTTGGAGAACTAAAGAGATTAATACAAGTAGTCATGAGAGACTATTTGCAGATTGGCTGTTAAAGACTGGTACTAGCTGTACCTCAAGGAGAAGGGAGATATTCTCCTGACCCAAGCCAGTTTTTTCTAAGTAGTAGGGTCAGTTAGGGTCATTTTTGGACAGCAGACCCATTTCTTTGGAGGTTCACAACGGACAAACAAGTACCTTAGTGAGTAACTTAGGTAGGGATCATCCATAGTCATAGGGAAAGTTAGGCCTTGTACCGCTACTTTAATAAAAGATTGCATATGTCCTCATAGTCAGTGTCCTCGTCCTGGCACACCACAGAAGGCATCAGTTAAAACACCTTCATAAACTTCCGGAACATTAGCCGAGTGCCAGTTTGATAACAGGAGACCTATACTAGTAAGGCTTTCAACTCTCCTCAGAAGGACAGGCTATTGCAGGTTCTATGTCTACAATTGCCTTTAGTAATGTTTTGGTTTGAGAAGGTATGATGCCCGATTTGGTCCAATGGATAGAAAATCCTTTTGAGCATTTACAAGCAAAGTGCTTCCATTGCCCCTGTTATAAGCCACTGGTTTAGATAAGGCTATACTGGAATGATTTGGCAAGAAAGTTGGGCCGCCACCAGAGATGGCACTTTTGTATCAGCACCTCTTGTATTCACCATTCTACAAGGAAATACCTCCAATCGGAATATCGTAAGCCCACTTTGAATTTCCTGGGAACATTGCAATATAAAAGAAAGCATTTGTAATGCCCAATGTCACCATATAACAGCACTTTCTTGTTGTGGAATTACCTCCTGAAGGGTGGTGTGTTAAGTCAGACAGAGATGTTAAACTGATTCAGGTTTAATAAAGTAAAGAAATGACTGTCCTAACCGTACCTCTTTAATGGTTTCCTTCTTCTACAAAATAATAAACTGGTGCTAATCAGGATTTCTTGCAAAATAACTTTCGTCCTCTGTCCAGAACCTTTGCTATCCACCTGTCTGACCAGATCACTAATAACAAAGAAACAAATTAGACTATAGAAGTATTTCACTCCCCTCTTGGCTTGGGCTGTCTGGTGCCTGACCCCCAGGCAATTGTATCTCCAGTGCTTTCCTTTCGACACAGGCCACAGCCTGCTGGTATAGTTCAAAACAAATTCAACATCTCTCGCGACTCGGTATAAGGGGACTCTTGTTTTCCCCTCCGCCCCCAAACAAAATTTGTATCAACTCAAAAAGTTCAAACTTCACCTGTGAAACTTTTCCGTATAGTTCAGTCACGCATGTGAAAAAACAAGACTTAAACCTTGGTACAGCTGATTTCTCTTGCCCGCCCCTCCAGGGTATCTCAGTACTCTGATTAGGTATCTTGATCCAACCAAGACCTTCTGGTTCCATCGCCCTGTGTGAATGGTTAGGATTTTCAACTATCCCTGGGTCGCTCAGGTTTTAAGCCCTGGCCGGGCTCTCTGGTCCTTCAGACCTTCTGACTCTCTCTGGACTCTTACACCCACACCCCCATGCTGGAGCGGTGTTGCTTTCAGCTTCACTCCTCCAGTTTGTTTAGCTTCATCTCGGTTAGCCCAGCATGGGCTATCCCACCTCTCTGGCTTTATGCATGGTACAATGTCCTTAGTTTCAGATTCACCCGCTTTTGGGCTATACGGCCTCACTGGCAGCATGCGAGCTACAATATTCTTCAAACATCCCCCTGTACACCCATATTCCAGCCGGGGTACAGAGTTTTAGTTCTTCCTGCGCTATTTGGGCTCACTGCCCACGTACATGGTACAATGTCCTCACCCCCTTTTGGGGTGCTTCAGTAACTCAGTGCCCTTCTCCCTCTCCTAAAGGACAGCCGCATACCTGGATTCAGGCAGCGTTCCTAGTCTGAGGCTGTGGCTCAGGAGCCGCTCTTTCATGCTATTCAGCTCTCGCAGCTGGTCCTCAACTTGGCATCTTTACTTCTGGACTTTGTTCTTCGCGTCTGCAACGGCTCAGTCTCCCAGTTCTGGGGACCAGGAATCTTTGGCATCTCTGCCCTCGTGGGTTTGGCAGTGTTCCGCGGGCTCTGGTATTCCTTCGCCACCGTGTATTCATGCCTCTAGGTTAGACCAGCCCAGTGGTACAGCTCAGACTTCCACTATATGCGGGCCCGCTCTGAGCAGATATGATATGGCTTTTGCTCCCATTACATTCCTTTCTGGAAATAGGAAGGTACAGGATTGGTTCTGCATCTCCAGAACAGAGGTGGTGGAGGGGGGTCAGGGGAGAGGAGGGGGGCTCATCCCCAGTTAGATCTCACTTACCATGTCCTCCAAGGAGTATATGGCATAGCGGGTCCAAAGCAAGTGGCTCCCTATTGGGGATTGTGAAGGGGGAGTCTGTACTTCTGCTCTCTATTGTTAGAGGAGAGGCACAGGGGACCCCAGCCAAGATTCTCTATTGTTGGTAGCAATGGACGAGCAATCAGGGCCTAGCTCCTCAGGAGGTGATGCGGGCCGGTTCTTAAGTACAGTGTAGTCCACACACTGTATTAGTTAAAACACAGTCTTTATATCATTCATATTCAAGGTTATGTACAATATCACGATAACTCACTTTGTACTCAGTTATCTATAATGGCAAATATACAGTTCTACATGGTACCACAATTACCTTTAGATCTCTTTAAAGTACATCAACTGTACAGTTACATGACACACAAATCAGTTCTTAAGGGAAACCAACAATAGATATAAGATGAAGGCAGTTGGTTAGAACAATTGGCAGAATACTGGCCCCTACCGTAAAACAGTTCTGTGTGGAGATCCCCCCCCCCCCCAACCTGGGCAACCTGTAGAATAAAGATATATCACAAGCCCAGTCCATATATTGTTCACAAGAGACTTTCCAATAGTTCTGCAACCCCAAAGTACCTGGTGTTGTAGTGTTCCTCGTCGGGGAATCGACTGCCCTTCTTGAGTGCCCTCCCTTTAAGGCAGGAGTCACGGGACGAACGTCTGACGGAGAACGGGGTGAGCTACAACGGTGAAGTGGCAGATTCTTTCCTAGCGGTGCTCATCGACAGGGAAGCGTAAACGTCCTGCAAGGAAGAGGCGTGCGGGGCACCTCGATGTCGATAGTTCTGGACCGCAAAGAGTTTGAAGAATTGTGGTCCAGCAAGGGTGTCGAGTCGTCGGCGTATGTGGTCTTTGGGTGGTGGGAAACCCACCGGCGGATACTACCGGGCGCGTCAACGGCCTGGCCTTCTCCAGCGGGATCAGACGGGCGATGATGCAGACAAGAGCGTCCCTGGATCAAGAGTTCTTAGGCAACGGGAGCACGGCGGCACCGGTCGGCGACAGCGGTCGTCGACGGTGGCGGACAACAGTCCGGGCGCTTCTCTTTGGGATTCCGCGGCAGTCCCCGTCTCTGGTCGGCAGCCTGTCGTAGGTCTGTCTACCAGGGAGCTTTGGCAAAGATGAGCTGGTGCACGATGGTCCCTCGTAGCTCAGGAAGAAGGCACCTTACCAGGTCCTCTCTGGGTCAGTCCTTGGAGAGACAGCATCTTTCAGATTGATGAAGGAAAGCAACAGCAATTCTTCTCTTCCAGCATGGCTTCAAGGTCAAGCTGGAGTTTCACTCCAGTTACTCTTCGTAGTTCGGACTTTAGCTCTGAACACGATTCCCAGCAGTGAGAGGTCCCCAGATATACTGTTGATCTCCCATTCATTCCGCTGGGTCACACTCGAGCATCCAATCACTACGAAGGGCATTCAGCAGTCTGTCGGCCAATCAGGCACACGGTGCATTCAGGCCATTCTTCTCCATCCAAACACTCAACACTGAATGTGGATTTGGACAAGTACCACACCATTCAACACCACACACTGCATTCATACCAGTTTAGGGTAGGGCTGCCTCAGTCATTGTGTCAAACACCAGAAACCAGACATCCGCAACAAGTGCATATTCGTCACACACTCCATTCACCCAGGTCCCACCCACAGGTGTACCCACAACATACGGTCATTGGGAAGGCTCCAGCCAGTCTGGTCGGCACTCCCACCCTCCCCACCCCCCACTACCATGTATGGAACTTCCACCCAACAGCCAGTCAGGTGGAAGGGACAGAGTCAGGGCTTCCCGGGACTTCAGGAAGATCAAGGTAACAGGCGATGGAAGGCAAGAGGCCACGGGGGCCATCTTGTCTCCGTCAGGAGTCTACTGATTCCAATGACAGGGCCAGGGCATCCCAAAATGGAGGACGCTCAGGGCCCCAGTCAATTCAGCACGGAACTGCCACCAGCCCGTACCCTGCTCTCTGGGCCACACACAGGTGCCCAAAAACACACACTAGGGGCACAGGGTTGTACCCCCCACTCATGGGTGCCATAAGGGTATCCGATGGGTGTGTTCACCAAAACCAAAAGAGAGCTGCACCACCAGGAGTCCCACATGAACTCCTGCATGGAAAACACGATGGAACATGATAAAAAAGCAATAAAGGACAAGGATACAGAGGCCCTGTCCCTCCGATGCAGTTCCAGCATCACAGGGAGAAGGGACAAATCCCCTCGATTTGTCACAGTAGGGATTCACAATTTGTGGCGACCTAATGTTTTAGCTATTCTTGATGACTGCATTAGCAGTCTCCCCTCTTTTAGGATCTTTACAAATGCTGGTTGTAACTCCTATGGGATTTGCTTACCTGTTTCAGTCGAGTGCTGTGTTGAAGTTTAACTTTCTCCAGGGCTTTCATGTGGTCTCCTTGGGATCTGTGGCACCAGGCCATAAGAGCAGTGGCATTGGCTATACATGCAGTTGCTGTTTTACATTCAAAATTGTAAATTCGCCTACTCTCCCTGTTGGAAGGATACACCTACAGGTTAGCATTAGACCTCTTCCTAGCAGTAGTAACCACTAGTGAGTCTGATACCTGATGGCCTCCAAAATAGATAGGATCTGTTGGGGCAGGATGAGGTTTCTTTTTTCGTTATGTGGGTGCACTGGTTTAGTTGTAACCAGTTTCAATAGAGGGTGCAATCCGAATCTTCACTAACTGCAGTAGTGAAATGGAGTGAGAAACATCCGACTCCTGGACCTTTATGCCAGACCTCTTTTTTGAGTTGTCGTTAGACCTGCTGTTGATCATGCTCCAACTTCAAGTGTCTTTTCTGGGCTTTCTGTTAGTGTTCCTCGAATGAAACCATATTATTTATGGTTACTTTCAAATTGACCATAGACTATTCCTTCTGGGGGTCTCGAAATCGGCTTTGACTAGCTGGCAATAGAAATAGGGGTTTCAGTCCGACTTGACGTCTCGACCTAGACAGGATGGATATCTTCTCCATCACCTTCTCCCCAATTCCCCTTTGACTCATAAAACTCAACGAACCTTTTCGGCCGCATAGCAAAGGATAGTGTTGATATATGTCCCTGTAATAGGCTGTACACACTATTGACTGGGCGTTCTCTTTTTGGAGCCATTTTGTCTGTCTGACAAGACTTTTAGTGGAGTGCATTTTCTGCATCAGAGCTAAC
The DNA here is from genome assembly GCF_040938575.1 of Ambystoma mexicanum. Taxonomy (NCBI): domain Eukaryota; kingdom Metazoa; phylum Chordata; class Amphibia; order Caudata; family Ambystomatidae; genus Ambystoma; species Ambystoma mexicanum. Next base: position 1,171,799,435 of record NC_090923.1, read on the forward strand.
CGCACCAGCCATCTGTGTGCTGCTAAACTCCTTGCAATTCAAGGTTGGCTGAACTCCATCGCTAATCAACGGTACCAGTGGTAGCGTGGAGATCTAGCAGGAGAAGGCCAGCACTGAGGAAGGCAATACCAGGCTGCAGCCGTGGTGGGCCAGGGACCTGCAAACGTATGCCGAGACCAGGATCAAACAGAGCAACGAATCCTCCGCTTGGAATGTAAGAATTGCAGAGACTTCCGAGAAGAACGGAATCCAAAAAAACAAGAGCATTGAATATTGGCATGAAGCAAACAATTACATCGGTTAAAGCAACCAAAAAAAAGAGGCTAGAGAGAAATATGGGATATTTGTGAAACCATAAAGAGCAGGGCACCTGGAGGGGTCAAGCAAGTTGCGCAGGAGCTCAAGCCAAGAAATAAAGTGACTACGTTGGTGGAAAAGGAATAAGGGAATCACTCCTGCACATACATTGGAAACCTTTGCTTTACACATAGATCTGCAACTTCTTATACACAGCTTAAAGGGAGAGCAGAAACTCATTTGTGAACTATTTTTGTGCAGCAAACTCTCTCATTGAAGAGAGACCCACCGACCATTGGCCGGACAAGCCCGAGTTGAGAGGCTAATGATCTGGCATATTTGGAGTTTTTCTACAGTAGTAGGGCCAGATAGCGAATAGGTTTTTGGACCAAGGACTGTTTTTGATTTGGATGACTGACTACCACCCTTAATTTATTTCAGTAGGCAGGGAAATCCCACCTTGCATTAGAGTCAAATAGGCGTTTTCCTTTGAATTTGAATAAAGACCATTCAAATTGTCATCCTTCAGTCTTTCTCCTCCTTCTGGGCCGCCAGAGCACTCACATAAGGTCATGGGCTTAATATTTTGACAACCGGCAGCAGTCCTCTGCGTGATCCTGAAGATAACTGCACACCTTGTCCGTGTCCTTCCATGAAATGTAGTTACACCCAGGCCAAATCTAAAGAGGGTATTCTCCATATAGGTGTTGGGATTTGTGCGCAACCAATTATATGAAATAGGATAGGAATAGACCTACTCTAGGCCTTATAAATGGTGTAAAAGGATGTCCTCCCTCCGCTGTCCCTATTTTGCACCTGAAGTGTAAATAGTCTTCATCGTCTTCTTTAGTTTATCATCTGAAACCCATGCTGCACGGGTGTAACGTGCCGAATGTATAGTCTCTGCTTATCAAAGTCTTGGAGACCCTATGCCAGAAAAACAACAATCTGAGAACATTGATGCGTGACGGATCACAGATCCCTATACACATAGGGAAGGTCAGTGCGACAGAACCAGTCCTGTCGACCACCTGTTGCTGAATTTGCCAAAAAGATGTAATACTCCGAGCCAACAACTAGGTGGTGGCGAAGGCAAAGCATGTAAATCTAAACAGATTCATAAGCCTCAGAAATAAATCAAAAGGAAAAAAAGTTGTGCAACCAACAATAGTAAAACTAAAGCCAATCAAGGTATTTGTTGAAACCCACCTAGAAACATTCAGATGTACACTAAAGGTACGTAGCAAGTGAATCCCCAGCATACATACTTTAAAATACAAAATATTAAGCAGAAAAGGAAACAAGTTCGGGAAGAACAGAATGGACAAGGTAGTACAAAAACAACTGCTTCCTTATCTGGAATGGAGGGAAGGAGGTCTCATTAAAATATGTTTCACACTTCTACCTGGCTGAACTGCACATGTTCACAGGCTAGCTAACAGAAATGATGGCTGAACATATGAACACTCAATAGCTGCTTTGCAGATCTACTACAGAGGTTTTTTGGCAAACAAGGTGCACATAAAACCCTTGCCTCTAACATTCAGTGTGCAACCCCCCACACTTTCTCAAAAAGCAAAGATAAAGAGCTGCTGTGGTTCCTGTGCTAGTTCAACACTATCTGTGGGGAACAGAATGGGCTCATTCCTGGCACCCGAAAAACATTTTCAAGGGTCTCTGATGCTCCCACACACTCAATGGCAAAATAATGGTGAAAATGAAACCCATTTTCAATGACAGGAATTCAGATCAAAGGAATGAATCGACACAAACGGCGGTCCCATCAGCTTGGACCGCAGCAGGTTCAATTCCCATGCAGGGGCCAGCCGATGTACCAAAGTAATCTCCTCCTAATGATGATTCATGTCCTTGTATCTTTCTGTATTACATGACAGCAGATCAATGGTCCTTGAATTGGTGAATGCTGCAGACCAACCTGAGCAAAGCTCAGTAGATAAGACAGAACCTCTTAAAGTGAAGCACGGAATATGGTGAAGATCCATCCAAACGCACCATCAGGAGAACCATTTCCATTTCTTTGTATAGGTGTCCCTGTTGGAGCCCATGCTTCTGCCAGAATGTCCTGCCCCAAGGTTAGATGGCCAAACTCCAGGACCTCAGACAAACTACCAGGATGAACAATGGCAGGTCATGAAGCATCTGGCCCCGCTGCCTAGTCAGCAAGTTATGACGGGAAGGCAATTGGACATGGGTCTCTGAAAGGTTATGCAGTGCTCAGAGTACCATGGTTGCCTAGCCCACATCCGAAGTATCAGGAACGTCTTGCAGGGGCCAAGGGGTGGTGGGTAGGGGTTGGAGAACTGCGTTGTTGACCAGTTCTGAATAAGATGGAGAAAAGTAAATGTGTATGCACATTTCAATGACCAACTGATCTAAAAAGCCCCAGATGGCAGAATCCAGAGAAAAGCCTCTACATTTTCTGTAATGGCAAACACTCACTCCTGGGCACCTCCACACTCCATATAGCTCTTCTAGAATCTGAGCGTCTAACTTCCAGTTGCAGCACTTTTTGCTCCCTCTTCCAGTTGTAGCACTTTTCTCTCTGAACAGGTCTGCAGTAAACTTCCCCACCATACTGCACCGCTGACAGCCGACTCCCAGGGTAATGGCAGGGATCCACACCACAAACGCCTGCTTGCAAATGTAGCAAAGGACAGGTGTTTAATCTGCCTGAAACCAGATGGCTTTCCAAGAGATCATGTGGGGAGAAGGCCTTGAGGGCCAGCCGAACCACCCTCGGCCCCAACACATTGATGTGCATTGCCAATTACTTTGGAGGCCACTGCACCTGAATCTTGAAGCGGTCCAGGTGGACCTCACAACCTGAAAAAGAGGTTTCCGACACTGGTGTCATTTGGTAAAATTATTCTTGGAACGTAAAGCCAGGTCCACTTCATCCGCTAAAACATACTCCCAGTTCCCATCCAGTCAACCACAATGGAGTCAAACTGCTCAGGCAGCAGACGTATCTGCAGCTTGCAGAAAGGAATCAAGTGCTCTCTAGTAATGTCTTATAGATCTTCATCGACAAGCACTCTTCAGGTCTCAGGAGAAATGCAAGCTGCCAAAGCAGCTCAACTCTTAGTTCAGAATGTGGACTACTCATTAACTGAGAACCCCAGACGATACAGCAGGTCTGCTCTCCTATGCATGGACGCACATGTCCTACTGGGAAGCAGAGCCAATCAGTCAACTGTCCAGTTAAGGGTACACGTACACACAGCCCTTTCGCATATGTGGAACCACTGGAGAAAAACACTTAGTGAAGACCCTAGGCACCAATCAGAGCTTGTAAACTAGAAACTTTAATTTTTAATAAACTCAGAGAAACACCAGCCGCAGGAATCGTCGATGTTGCCTTAGAATTGGCAGGTAGAGATGTGTCCTCGGGTCCCCTTTCTGTCTCCCTTTTTGACCTGCAGAATCACATTCTGCAAAGCCAGCATCTCAGATGGTTTTATGATCTATTTGTTCAAGTTGCCCAATTCCATATTGAGAAGTTTCTCTGTTTCCAGTGAGAAAGTATTTTCAGCAGACCCCATGTCCCCTGTCCCTTTTGGGGACTAACTCAATGGATTTCTTTGGAACATCTGTTCACCTTTATCTGTTCCCAGTGTTCTTTGGGAAACCCGGTATACAGAGGGGCTTCCATTAAAAAGCAAAAGCATTGCCCATCGCCACGATGTCAGCAGCCATTTCTCATTGACCGCCAAGATCATTCCTCGTTGCAGTTTGTGGGATGGGCAGAATGAAAGATGGACATGCTTGGACGGCTAAGCCACCTTTGCCCCAGTTTCCTCCTTTACTGGCCCTTGAAGGTGATCAAAAGGAGCTCTGGCCCTCTGAGCCTGTTGGTGCTCAAACCTTACTGTCGATGCTTCATAAAAAGGCTAATGCTGCTGGAAGGAGTACATACAAGGGTGACCCAGACCGTTTGATGAGGTAGTAGATCATCAGTGCCTGGAAGGCAGTACCCAAGCCGTTCAGGCCATCGCAGCCTTTTAGATCATGTTAGGGCATCATTGGTGCTCTTGATCAACAGCTACAGGTCATTCAATGGCAAGCCTTGGCTTTTGCTATGTACCTCCTGCCTAAAACCTGCTGGTTTCAACCATGATTGGATCCTCAGCAACACCCTGCTATTCATGCCTTGAAAGAGGACGTCCACTGAATCCTAAGTGGCCAACATATTATCCAAGGCAGACCAGAGTAGAGTTAGGGATCTTGTATCATTTCTGCAACCGACTGGCATTGGGAGGTGTTAATGCCAAAGCCCTGAAAACGTTCAGGCCCACCATCCAGAACCTTCCGGATTATCGAGACTTACAGAGCAGACTTGCCAGACATGTTCAACGTAGTTGCTATGATGAAGACCAAGTCTTCCTATAGCCTGAAAGTCCAGATGGAAATGACTAGACACCTTGGAAGACTCCCCCCTCCCCTCCACACCCTGATGCAGTGGAGTAACAGTTATTTTTTGATCTAGTGAAGTGTACAAAATTGGGGGAGCCAGACCCTTACCCAGACACAGAGCCTACAGGCCTGGGCTTGTCCTTCCCACCAAACGTACTGCTCAACAGCACTTCTGCATTACTTTTTCTCCTTAGCAGACTTGTCACTTTTCTCACATCTGGGCTTGTGCAGCCAGGCTAAGACTATTTTCCCGCCAGGGCCCTGGAGCAGAGTCCCTGGCACAGATCACAGGCAGCAACATCATTAGGATGCAGGAAGCAGATGCAGTACTCATTGGGATCCTCCTGCACAGTGTCCTTCCAGAGGTCACAATTTAAACATGTTAAGATCGGTACAAACACAATTCTTCAAACTTCAAGTAGCAGAGCAAAAACAGCAAGTGAAAGTTACGTTTTAGAATGATGGCTGGCCTGGCAGCACTCGGAGTCTCAACCACCTGCCTATGCATAAGCTCTTATAGAAGGCGGCACCTGCTTGGGCAGGCTATGCGAGTGAAAAATAATGCAAATGGTTTCTGGAGGTTCCCAGATTGACAAGTTGGAACATTCTAAAGTATGTGTATAAAAAAAGAAAATACAATACTGGGGATACCAAGATTACAAGTAAAGAAAAAAGGATTACTTACACTTGTCACTTTACGGTAAATTTGTGCTGCGTTCTGGCACTCCGAATAAGGGTATTCAGAGGTGGCCATTTCCAGCATGCACATGCCAAACGCATAGACGTCCACAGACTCGTCATAGTGCTCCTCATACATCTCTGGTGCCATAAACTCTGGGGTGCCTGTTGGAAATAAGAAACAAAAGTTTTTTTTTTCCCCAAGTTGCGTAGGAGGAAAAATGATACATCAACAGCACAGAAGGAAACAAAGAACGTTCAACCAGATCAGCAGATTTTGTTTTCAATCAAGTCATCCATCATGTAAATTAGGAAATTAAAAACAAAACTACTATAGTTACTTAAAAAGGCATATGTGCCAATGGCAACCCATAATTTCATCGGTATGGAGAATAGCAATTCATATTTCTCATATAATCACTTTGTAACATCCGAGTAAATAATGCCATTTCTATAAAAAGTATTTTTAAGTGAGGCAGCATGGTGTTTTATTTTTGTAGGGAGCAGCAGTACCAGGAGATGTAGTGTTAAGTTGGGCACGGGCTGATCAAGTGGGGCGGGAGGGGCTGGGGGGAGTTGGCAGGAAGAGGGTGTTTGAGTAACAGTTTGGAGGGAGGCACAGCAGTGGGAACGGCGGAGCAGCGCAGGTTGATACGGAATGGAGATCCCCATGTTAAAGAAGCAGCACAGCCAAGTGTTTGGCCTTTTCGGGAAACCCTCCTTAAAAGCAATAAGGCATGGTACAGCCCAAAAGAGAAATTTAAAAAAGTTGTGCTTTCACTTTTATGGGGCCTGGGTGATTTAAGGGACTGGTGGGTGTAAAGGTAAGGGAACATTTGTGAAATTACGAGACGGCATACGTTTGTTTAGCCTGGGAATCATTTGGGGGAGCAGAATTGTTTGTGAAGGCTTTTATATGTTTAAGTGTTTTTTTGTTGTTTCGTCTGACAATACTTCTGGAGCAATGTTTCACTACAAACACAAGTACTTCAATAAACAATTTTAAAAAATGGTATATTACACAAACTACATTTAGAATGGTAACATCCTTTATGAGAAGGGAGATGGTCAGCACAAGCATGGTTTTTATGTTTTGTAGAGGAAGGAAAAGAAAGTTAATTTTAAAAAGGGATAGTGCGCTCAAAAGGGTTATTGTGCCGATCGTTTGGGCATGTATTTTTCAGCATACTGTGATCGAGCGTAAAAAACGCTCCTATGCATCTTAGCTTAGTTTTCCTCACTTTTACACATGCGAAAACAAGGGGTTGTGCGCAGCCATCTTGTGGTAATATTATCCGTTGCTGCATCGCCTTAAGGTCTAGTGTCCCTGCAGCACTAAATCATAGCCACCCCACCTGTGAAGCTGACATCACTAGACGTTTACACCCCTTTTCACAAAGCCAATGCATGTCTTGTGTCAAGATCCTCTTTGCGCAAGCTATTGACGTGCCTCCATGGCAATGGCTGGACGTCTCTTTCCTCAATAAGTATAACAGACCCCTTCTCATCAGAGTTGCTGTTTCAATCGTTTCACTGTCTTTTTTTTGGATTGCCTGTAACTCGTTTCTGCTCTGTTCAGCTACTTTCTTAGCACAAAGCACATGCGAACAGATACTCACACTAGCAGTAATATTGATTTCAATCTTTACTTGTGTTTTATTATAACATATGCCGTATAATGGCAGCAATACAGCCCTACCAGTACGAGCCTGAGTATTCCGAGGAGGAAGTAATTGAAAGAAAAAGATGCAGAAACAATGGGGTATTAACGACAGTTGGGAAGATGAATCACCGGAGCATGAGCCTGAGCCTAGTCGCATGGAAGACGTTTCCACCTGATGTACCTGCAATCGCTGCAAGGTCATGCCAAACGAGGTGGAGAACTGCTGCTGCAAAGAAAACTCTGGATGCTTGGCTAACATATCAGAAGAAGACACACCTCCGCTATGCGTTACCGAGCTGCATGACTTCAGGACAGCCTGCCTCACACGGTCCGTGTTGAGGATTATGATGGTGCTTATGCACAAACTTCGCGCAACAGTTTGCCCTCGCAATCCAAGTAACGAGGTAGTGTACTCTAGGTGTGATGTCATTTTGACCACTGAGACGAATAATATTTAATGTTTGTCGCCTACATTGTCGTAACTTTGATCGATCACTGACAAATGAATTTAGTCTTCAAATTGGATAGATTTCTCTTGCTTTTTGCAAACCGGAGTTTATCGCTTATGTGTGTTTCACTGGTTTATAGTTAATATTTCGAATCTCATTATTTGGAATGCAAAAATATTACCAAAAAAAAAATGTCGAATGTCTTATTTTTTGTTTCACCCTGCTTTTTTTTTTAACCCTTTCTATTTTACTCGTGAAACAACAAAAAAAACACGCAAATAAAAAATAAAAAAAATACATTCGGTTTTTTTTAGCAATTTGTTTCGACATTTTGTCATTCGAAATGTTATTTCCAACATATTAACTGGATACCGTGTTTCACTATCAGCTAAGAAACAATACTTCTCTGTGGCCAAAACCGTTATGGATTGAATGGGTGTTTACTTTTGTAATGTGTCTAGACATTAAAGTCCAAGTTCATTTATCAATGAAGTAACGTTTCTAAGGGCAAATATGCCATAGAATTCAGGATGCATTTTCAAGTAAAGAGGGAACACTTATATTGTTAATTCGGTTACAGTATGTATGTTTCTCCTCCACAGGTGGTACAGGCTGGTGTCCTACCGTTCCTTTACATGGTGGCTTTATGGGAGGCTTGTATTCTACATTTGACGAGTAATACCTACCTGTGTCGTTGGAGCCATTCGCGCAAAATTCCCCAGTGACAGCGGACAGTACAGGGGATTTTCACACTGTGCTGCAACCTCAAGTATACAATTTGTAGTTTGTGAAATCAACATCACCAAACTAAATAAAATACAAATGAGCATATACCAATAGTGGTTTCAATTAGTCAGTGAATCAAGAACACGCTCAATGGTTCATGATGGACATAAAAGAATGGTTGGTGCCCTTTTACGTTCACCTCTTCCGCAACAAATCATCCCCCCTCCATTATACCCCACTGCAGTACTGGGTGGGTGGGAACGACCAAGGTGCCAAACACCCAAATACATTTCAAAAGGTTTCTTCTGGACGGTGACCATTGTTCTCATGGCCACCCCAGACCCACTGTCTCCAGTCCCCCCCTCTTCAAGACCCCGCCACTGCAATCCACAAAAGTTTGTCTCCCTTCAGCAGTTTCCCGGCCTTTGGCGCTCGCCTCATGCCCATCCACCCTCCCACCCAGCATCAATGGTAGCCATGCGCTCGCAAGGGAGCTGGGTGGGGGGAGGAATGGCCAAGGTGCCAAACACCATGTACACTTCAAAAGGGTTCTTCTGCACGTTGAAGGCAGCCTCATTGCACGTGTCCCAATAATATGCAAAAATAAGGTAAACCCCCGTCAGGGAATGAGACCAGGAGATGAGTTGCAAAGATAAAGTTTATACAATCATAAGAATTGCCAGCAAAGAACTCTGCTGCCCGAAAGACGCTCTGCCGAAACATTATGTGGGCAGCATATTAAAAAAGTCACACAGCATCACTGATGACATCATGAATAGGGTGCACATTCTAGCATTGGAGAGGGGGCCTATGGAACAGTTTATACTAAATGGGAAACAAGATGACAATTGCCCACCGTCTCCGTGTTGCTGTTGGCAAACGTGGGTCAGCTGGGCTCAACTCAGCGGTGTGAAGGTCAGGGCAAGGGAGCACACATATATATATCCAACTAAACTAAACAGGAACTTATAATGCAAAAATAATGGCACACATACAATCTTGTATGAATAGGGGTAATCAGGTCGCATGATCTAATATTCTGGCATTCTAACCTCTACCCTTCTGGATTCTCTTTGATACCGCAATCTGTGCACCCAGGTGCACACCCCAAAGGTTTGATCTGCCATCTGCCCCGCTTGGGTCAGCATAAAGTAGGTAGACGTGTGTTAATCTTTCGGAAAATATATTGCCACACAGGATGAGGGCTGTGGTGGGGGTCCTGGAGTAATCGGTGCGCAGAAGTGTCAGATGAGTATCAGCATGAATGGAACTAGGGAGTGGGGGGGTTGGAGCTGCTGGGCTCTGGCCTGGCGGTTGGGGGTTGAGCGGCACAGACAGTTTAGTGGAGATGAATGGGCACTTTGGTTTATGACTTGTCAGTGTCTCACGCTCTTCGCAGAGCACATTCTTTCGGAAATGATACTACTGGATTTTAACAAGGCATGGCTGGCTTCCGTGAGAACGGATATGGCACGGGGGGAGGCAATGGTGTGGGCTGGCTGTGCATGGCGCTGGGGATGGGAGAGCTGCATTTCTACAGAGATGGATTTTCGGGTCGGGTAGAAAAGATGGCGTTGGGCCTAGTTCAAAATGGTTTCTTATGGTGGAGCTTGGGCTATAATGTATGGGTTATTTTCTATGGGCTGTAGTGCAACAGAATGCCGCGGGGGGTGGCTGCGCCTCCCCATGGTTATTACATATGGTATGTTTACAGAGTGACGCGGGGGGGGCAAGGATCGTCTCCTTCCCCAACCACGGTGACCATTGTTCTCATGGCCGGCCCAGACCCAGGCTCCCCTCTTCAAGACCCCGCAATCCACATAAGTGTCTCCCTTCAGCAGTGTTTCGGGCCATTTGCGCTTGCCTCATGCCATTCCATCCCCCCTCCAGTATTGATGGCAGTTCGCAGCTGTGGCCATGCACTCGCAAGGGGGCTGGGAGTACGGAACGGCCAATGTGCCAAACACTTCAAAAGGGTTCTTCTGCACGGTGACCATTGGTCTCATGGCCTCCCCAAGCCCAGTGAGCCCAGTGTCTCCAGGCCCCCCGGCTTCAAAACCCCACCTGAAACACATCGCACATTCACAAAATTAGTTTTCTTTTTTTTTTCTATGTGAGCCTTTGCACTTGGGTTTAGGGTGTGCCCACAGGTTTTCAAATTATATAATAACTTGTGAGGTACACACTTGTTAGTGTTTTTCATACAGGTAGCTTGTAGCACTTTATGACAATGCACGGAAAATGAAGGAATAAGATTCTGCATCAATTTCTTTTCCCCCCAGTGTCAACATCAAGTTCACTCGCCTATCAAGTAATTTTATTGTACTTGTCCTTTACGATAATGTGTTATGCTTGCAATTTCAAATTAAATCAAAATGGTTGTGTGTGCTATCAGTTAGTAACACTAAGTGGCATGTATTTGTTTCTATCTATATGTACCATCGTCTGCATCGGTTTGTGTCAGTTCCGTTTCGCTGTTTTCATCCATACTAAAACAAGTACTGTGGAACTTTGAATACAATCACTTCCTCCATTGCAACCTGTCCAGAGTATGAGTTAGGCCTACTTACAGTTCCCTTGCAAGAATCAAAGTAAATACTACAAAGGGTATTATTAGAAAGTGAAATGCATGTGACTGTACGCGGTTTCAAACTTTTATTATATCGGTTCTAATGTTACTTCTTCTCTAATGCATAATATATTATAAAAAGGTTTGAGGGCAACATTACAGTCAGTATGTTTACCACTGTGATCTTTGATCAAGTACATGTGACATCTCGGAAGGTTAACATATGAAATCTGAAATGTATATAATGACTAAATAACGTACACTCTTTGAGGCTATGTGTGTAAGTGCTCTGTGCAAAGAAATATTTTAATTTTCAGTAAGATGGAATTTTCTTTTTTTAATGAATACTGGATTCAAGGAATGCACACAAGCTGTTGAATTAGAAGAGGAGGCACATGGACCAAAAGAGAATCCCACGGTTTCAAAGAAAAGCAAGAAAACAAGGGTAATTAACAAACCAGTTTGTTTTGTAGACGTTTTTAGACTGGTGTTTTATTCATATGTTTGTAAAGTGGAATGTCCTGTTTGTGTAATATACATGGAGCATGTTTTTCAACACTTCTCTTAGAGGTCCAGAGGGAATAGAAGTATAATGACACAAACAAATGAAACCAAAGATGTTGCTTGACAAACAGATTTCACAATGGAGCAACTAATATTTGAGGCGCAGCGTGGTCCAGTCAATAAGCAGACTCATGATGCTTATGCCCAATGGCCGGAAACTGAATGGAATTTGATCACTGAACCCTGCAAAGTGTTCATGGACCATTGCTACCATGTGACAACAGAATACAATGAAGATGCATTGCAATTCCTCGCAGACCCCTTGACACAATCTACACCGGCCAAAAATGTTCCACCCAAGAACCATTCGATTTTAAATGTTTCTCCAATTCGTGTGCAAATATCACAACCTGAAATAACAGTGACTGAAGCTTCAACGCAATTGACCGAAGAACTTGCTAAAGATCTCGACTTCAGTTTGCCTAGTTTTGGCGATTTGTCCGCCACAGTGGAGTCACAAACCACATTCATGGCAGACGATTGGCTGTTAAAGGAGCAAAAATACATTGTATTCGACAGCTGCCTGCTAGAGATTGTACAGATGCTGAAATGTGTCCATACATTGAGGGGAAATATATGCGGGCAGCCATTGGTGAATGTGCCTCGTGTATTACAAGGCACTAACCTGAAAATCCAAGCCAGCTTTGTCCACCTCCATAATACATTTTCATGGTCCGCTCAACCGATGCTGGACAAAGTGTCAGATGGAAATCTACTAGGTTCAGCAGCACATTTCAGCGGGTCTACTTTCAGTAAGATTTTGAGTTTGTCAATTTGTGGGAGTGGATTTCCTTGCTAAAACCCAGTACTACAAATATCAAAGGGAATTCTTATTCCCTGCAATAAGACAAGCCTGGAAAACTGAACAGATGTCAATCGAAAGTAGACGCTATGGCAAACGTTTCTGGCTAGCTGGCGACGGACAGTGTGACAGCCCAGGATTTTCAGCAACGTACATACCACTTTCAAGACATGGAAAGTAAAAAAAAAATGCTGATTTCGGAGATAGTGCAGGTGTCAGAATGTACATCTTCTGTGGCCAAGGATAAACATGGTTTCATCAAATCCCAACATCTTCAATCGAGGGGAATGCAAATAGACCTGATAGCCACTGACAGGCATGTTTGGATATCCAAGGCCATGCGAGAGCAGTTTCCACACATTCGTCTATCAATTTGATGTATGACACGTTGCCAAATCAGTCAATAAAAAAATGACAGCTGCTGGTAAAAAAAAGGGTTCGGAACAAATCTTAGTGGCGTCAATCTATCAGCAACCATCTTTGGTAGTTCTCTAAAACTTGTGATGGGTCTGTAGAAATTCTACTTGAAAAATGGCGTTCATTGATTCACCATTGTTCCAACGTTGGACAACAAACCAAAGTTTGCACAAATGTGCACATGGACCTTTATCGGAGGAGCAGGAACACAAAAAGAAGTGGTTGGTGCCATGTTCACCTCCACACAAAGCTCTTGAGAAGATAGTGTATGATAAAACGCTTTCAGGAGACATGAAGGGACTCGCAGAAATCTGTCATACCTGAGATTTGGAGGCGTTCCACAATATTTGCCTAAAGAACAGGCCCAAAAGGTTGCATTTCGGCATAGATGGTATGGAGGCCAGAACTAGACTAGCTGTACTTGCGTACAAAGAGAACGTTGGGAGGGAACAAGCGAAAACAGCAAGACAGTTTGGGATGCTTCATTACCTCAAGGCCTTCACAAAACGAAGTAAACAATGGGTGGCCAAGCCAATATACCAGTAAATGGAATTCAAATTTGTGTAAGATTTGACATTGAATGTGTTGGCTATGCATACTCATGGAATCGATCCAGATGTTGTTCCTAGGAAACATACAGTGCTACAAAAAATTGCAAACGAGCCCTGTCCACCTAAAGAGGTACTTGTAGAAATATTGACATCCCGATATATATATTCACAATCTTCTCACAATAACATTTTTTATATTGTTTGTACATTGTACTACAACAATTGAATGCTATTACACTCAATATCAAAGCTACAAAAAGTATTTAAAAGTATTTAATTATGCAGATATAATTTGGTGTATGATTCATTAATGTATTTCTTTCACCTTCCCTTCATTGATATTAATGTTCCTCGAACGTTAAGACACATGTCTGCGATTGCTATTGGTGATTTATTTGAAAATGGAATTGCCCTAGCACATCAGTGCTGCACTGCCCGTTTCGGTTGCTGAAATACTGATGGGCAAATGAATATTTACCATCAGTCGACGGGACACAGACTTGGTGTCTGTCAAGCCCTACTTCTAGACCCAAACCACATCCACATATGCAGTGCTTGGCACTGGCATTGAAAGCCTATGGTGGGTAAGATTTTCATAGCAATGATAAATCAACAGACCTGTGTCAAAACTTCCAGAACGTTCTGCCTTAGCAGGGTTTTATTTTTCAAACACCTCGGCGAGTGGGCCTCTTTTTATACAGACTATTTCAGTCTTTTGATGTTTTTTTTGGGCTCTCCATAGCACACCATTGCGTCCGTCCAAAATGTCATTTTCCAATGTATCCTCTTTGTCAGCTTTTTGGCAATAAGTGCCTGATGTTGCTACTTTTCCATACAGTGCGACTGTTTTGCTTTGCATGCGCCTGTTACTGTGTCCTTCCCTTGTGTTTTTCCCAGCCCCCTGCAACATCATTCCTCCTCTTCCCCCTGCCTACCAACTCCATGGTGCTCTCTGTCTCTCCTATCTTTAGTAACTGTTTCTCTATCGACTACCCTGCTCTCATCACTAAATCTGGTAGGAAGAAGCTTACAAAGGACACCCTGGTCTCCAACCCAGGCCTCCCTACCGCATACCTGTGCTACCTCCAGGCAAACCCTCACCGATATCCTCTTTGTCGTTCAGTCACCACACCTATGGACTCTACATGTGGTCTCTGTGCTCTCTACTTGCTCTTCTTCTCCCATTGATGGTGGACGCCTTCTTGGCCTCCTTCCACTCTGTCCAAGGTCATCATTAATGTTCACTTAATGCCTCTTAATTAACAAGTCTCTGTGAAATTCTCCTTCTTGGAGACTAATATCCAACCAGATGCTTCGTGTACTTCCTCCGGACTCTCAGAAAACTGCTCTCCTGAACATCCACAAGGACGTGCTCTCCAACCTTGATTCCTTCTTCCCTGTGTCCTCATATTACTCGATCGCTACTCTGCCTTTGACATGGTGAAAACTACCATCCTGCTCAACCGTCTCCGTGATAACCGGGGTATCACCGATCATGCCCTGGCAGACTACTTTCCTCTTCTATCGACCATCCCTGTTCCAACTCTGGTCCTTTCTCTCCTCTACAACCATCCCTGTTCCAACTCGGGTCCTTCCTCTCCTCTATCTCTATCTGCTTTTTCTCCTCCTATACCCTGCTGATCTGCTGACTGAAACTGTGCTGATTGCCAGGATACCGCCTGACCTGGTTACCCTTTTATCTCTGGTACAGGTCCCCTACCCACCAGTTGCCCACCTGCACTGCCCCCCCCCCCAGGCAACACTTGCACTCTGGGACTGTTTCTGTATCCCTACTGCCCTCTACGAGCAATTGGCACCTGTTGTCTACACTTACCATTGCACTTTCCACCTGCTGGCCGCACTTTTTATTTATGGTCTTCCTTTATTTATATTGACTGTTTATCCCAAGCACTCCACTGCCCCCTCCCCATTCCCCCCCTGGCACTTTTAGCCCCCCCCCTTCCCTTTTGTACTTTCCCGATCTCAATGTCACCTGGCCTGGTAAGATCTTTGTCTCGGTCTCCCCTCGCTTGCCTCGTCACGCCTTCAAGTACTTTTACATAGGTGCGTTATAAATGCCATATCATAATATACAATATCGTGGTCTGTTTTGGACAGACACAAAAGGAATCCTAGGTTACACGAGGCTTTCAGTGTAACTGTGCCCAAAAACTAATTTGAAGTCATGGCTTCCCCTGCACTGAACCGAAAGGCAACTGTCATTGAATATTACAACGAAAGGTCCAACTCTCCTCCAATGACAGTTATACAGAACACAATCCATAGTTTTATACCATGCCAGTTATAGACTATGATTTCTTGATGAGATTCACGGTACAACAGATAGTCTACCAAAGGAATTCTATGTTGGCTGGGTTAGCCAGCACTCTGCAGCGGTTTTCAGATTTCGAAAACTGATCTGCCGCCAAGGGCACACCCTACTGGAATAGTGGGAACCAATTCTTCATCGCCTCATGCCCCATCCTGACTTGCTATGGCCTTCCCAATAAGATACGATTTTCAGTTGAGCATCGCGATTGCGTGACTTCGCGCACTACTGCAATGTTGAGCACAAGGCTACAGTTTTCCCAGATCTGCATTTCAAAAACAGGGAATGAATCAGAAAAATTGTCCAACGCTCATCCCCGCTTACCCTATGCACCCGCACAGCCGATTGACACAAGGCCTAGTCGGATCATGAATACAACTAACCTGATATGGGCAAGCAATTTGACCTGTCTCGCTTGAACTTAAGACAGGGCTGCCTCAGGTGGGATAGATAGTGTGAACGGCTGTCCCAGGTTACGCTCACAACATTATGAATACAAACCTCGTGAAAGAAGCAAAGAGACAGGTTGCAGGGTTTAACAAGGTTTAGTTTATTCCGAAATTAAAAAATAATCATAAGGTAGCTGCTTTGAAATCCTATGTCTACAGGAAACGTGGCTAAGGAAGAAGCCAGTGTGTGAAAAATACGAAGTCTTTATTAACCCAGCTAGGAAAGGGAAACAAGGTAGACCATTTTCGGGATTGATAACACTGGTGAAAGAAAATTGTGGCCTGAAAGTTGTCGAACACAATCCCAAACCCATATGTGCAGGTCCTGAAAATAAAAAATTGGAGGCGTATGACCTTAAAGTGTTGATAATTAATGCGTAGGGAGTGAGAACAAGACCCTACCAGAAAGTTTCCTTGAAGACAAAGAAGGAGGTAGATAAATCAATGCTGATCGGAAAAAAAGACAACTAATTCTGATATGTGGGGATCTGAATATCAAATTACTTACGGAAAAAGGAAACCCAATAACAGATTCACAGTTAGTAGGCAGAGCATTGCATGGATAAAAGAAATGGCTGTCCATGAATTGAAGATGCTAAATGGCCAAATAAGGGGAGACCTCCAGGGTGCTGCAACTTGGCATAGGGGAACCCGTTACGCCTGCTTGGATTATTTTTTTGTTTAAAAAAAAAAACGATCCCTTGGATCAGATCCCTAAAAGTGATGAAAATGAAAACTAGTGATCATGATCTACTAAGGATTGAAACAGAAATTCCAATTCAAGTTCAGAAAAGAGAAATGATGGACCCGGTTGAAATATCATGGGGATTAAATAGATTAAGGATAAAACAAAGATACTTTCCACAAATAATAAAAGATACGTAAAGCAGGTGACTGTGAAACCATAGGGAGTGGAGTACAGATGGTTGTTGAAAGATTTCTAAATCAAGAGAGACGCAACAAAGAAACCAACCAGCAACAGGACATGACTGACAGAAAGGAGGTGGAAAAAAGGAAAAAATACTGAGCAGATCTGAGAAGGCTGAAAAAAGTAGTGGACCTTAGTAAGTGGGATAACATCAGGAAATGTAAGCAAACCTATAAAAACTGGCTCAGGGCAAACCGGGCCGAAAGGGCACACGGAGATGCAGAAAAAATGTTAACCGCTGTGTGTGCAAAAAATGCAAGAAACCTGTGAGAGATTATTAATAAAGGAGGGGAATTCCAACAGGCTTTTACCCTGAGCCAAGTTTCAGAGGATAGTTGGGCTATTATTCATGGATAAAGAAAATGTCCTTAAGAGTGACGGAGGAGGAAAGTCAAGTTCTTGGAACAATAAATTAGACCGAACTGAAATATTAACAATGATCCAGAATTTAAGTACTTCAAGGGCCGCCGGCCCGGATGGCATCTCTAATCAAGACTTGAAAAACAATGCAGAGAGTTGGGCTGATCTGATAACGGTAATGTTCACACAAATACTTACAAAAAGAACTCTACCTTCATCATGGAGGGAGGCTATAATAGTTCTGATGAATAAAAAGGGAGATCGAGGAGACCCACGGAACTATAGGCCAATCGCCTTGTTAGAATCAATCAGCAAATTATTGCCATTCAGAGGTTTAAAAACTTGGGCAAAAAAGGCGGGAATCCTAGACCCTAGGCAAACAGCTTTTGGAGCTGGAGTAGGTACATCACTCAACCTTTTAATTTTAAACTTGCTGAAACAGGCAATTGAAAACAAAACAAAAATATACCTAGGGTTCATGGATCTAGAACAGGCTTTCTATACAGTCAGCCGGGAACGCTTATAGGAAAAGCTGTGTAAGTGGAATTGCCCGAAGGATTTATTGGAGGCAATACAAGCCTTATACATAAATACAACTATTCAGATCCCTACATAAATACAACTATTCAGATCCGCCTCACAAAAGCGGGCTTATTATCTAGAGGGATACCTACGCAAAATGGGATAAAACAAAGATGTGCCTTAGCCCCATTGCTGTTTGTATTGTTTATGTCGGACATGGAAGAATCCCAAGAGAATATCAGAGCTTTCCCACCTAAAATTAATGAAGAAACGATCCCGTGGATCTTACATGCAGGTGATCTGGTGTTTATAGACCAGACGGCCATTGATCTACAAAGATGTCTCTATGCTTTCAAAACTTATCTTGATGCTAATAATATGAAGATAAACGCCAAGAAATCAAAAGTATTGATTATGAGTTCTACAGCGTGAAGGAAGAAAGTGGAAAGTTTAAACTGGTCGATAAATGGCAAAAATCTAGATAATGTGGACTCTATAATTTACTTGGGAGTCAGAATTAACAAGAACAGGAATGAGCTGGGTCAATACCAACTGATCAGAGAAAAGTTGGTAAAATGAACCAACCAAGGGAGAGCCATACACAATCGATATGGAACTTACACCATGATTCCCATTATAACATTCTACAAACAGAAGGTAGTGGCTGTATTGACATATGGCGTTGAGTCCCTTCTGAGTTTGTCATGGAAGACTTGGGAGATCTGCGAAGGTTTCTTTTGGAGGAAAGTCCTAAGATTGCCAAACTGCCTGCCCGGATACACAATATGAAGTGTTGAAATTGAAGAGGGGTGGATTTATGTACAAAGTGTACTTTTGTTGGTAGCATCTTTAGTTTTGTTGAAACAGCTTGTTTTAAATGCAGGCAGATTCACCCCTATTTCAGCCTCGGAATTCTGGGTTAGCTTTTAAAACTTGTTTGAGATGTGCAAAGAAGCGCATTGGTGTGGTGAACAGAACTTGAGTGGCAGATTTCAGTAAGCTTTAGGGGATCGCTGTGGCCGCCTCTTCTGTGTCCCATGGAGTGCTGTTGTGGTTCCCCCCATATGTTCTGGGGACCAGTCAAACTTTCCTTCCTACCTGGGAGAGGGAGGAAGCAGGGTTAGCCCTTTGTTCAATCGGATTCAGGCTCTGTATCCTGGCTGATGGCATGGCCTGAATGGCCCCTCCTGCCTGGCTGCTTGCCCAGAAAGCAGTCGCCCTTGCGGGGTGCTTTTGAGAACCGAATACTTACCTTAGCCTTAGTTTCCCTACGCATGTACTCCTTCATTTCTTCAGGTGGAGACCTGAAGAGCAGCTACCTCCACCTTGCAAGCGGATTCTACTGTGGATTTTGTCATTTCGAGTTATAGTTATCGTCTTTATCCAATCCATTTCTTTGACAGTTTTTTTTTTTACCCTTAATGGATTGTTCACCAAATCTTTCCACCCTCTCCCACTGTGATCAAACATAGCAGCAGTGATTCCATGAAGACTAAAGGGTTTGATAATTTATTATGCAAAGCCACTTGAAGTACTTCATACAGGGAATTTTTCGAGGGTGACATTTTTCTTAAAACGGATGCATAATGTGTTTGGTGTTTTGCTAGAACACTATCGAGTTCCTGACCTGCGGGACACGTTTCCGGATGCAGAGTGTTTTTTCCACTTTCACTGAGTGACACTGGAAAGAATCCTCTATAGGACCCCCCCCCCCCACCCAGCAAAAGAGTGTGGCGGAGAGTGCATTTGGAGAGTGTACCCCCTCATATCATCGCATCTTTACCACACTGACCCCCAGTAAGAGGGATTAAATGGCACTATGTACAATCTTGGTCAAACTGTGATAATTCTGTGGGTCTACATTGAGGGACTACGTCCACTCTTTTCCAGTGAACACTATGCGCAGCACCACACAATTGGCGAAAAAACAGGTATTAGCAGACCCAGAAAATCGCAGACCCAGAAAATCGCAGACCCAAGGGGGACAGGGTTAAATCCCTAGGGAGCACGCGGCTTGGGCTAAGCGGTGAAGAGCTGGAGGGTTTGCCCGACAATGCGCAGACTATGCCTAACCTCCCTTCTACTTGTGAATGTAAGACGGACTTACCCGACAATGCCAATACTGCCATCTCTGTGCTTGCGGAAAACAATTTTTTTTAGCCCTCCCCCCCCATCCCCCGACGACCTTTCTAGATGTCAGGGCACTCAAGACATGGCTGCAGAAGGGGCCCAGCATCTAGTGCTGTCTACTATAATGACCAATCAATCTGCTCAATACGGTGGTACCGGGAGCTTCGGAGAACTGTCTGAAGTAATGCTGAGGAAAGAACTTTGGCCACCTAAAAGCCTAAAGCACCTAGTACAAGTCTTTCTAGCACATAAGCCCCGCGCAGTGGCTTCCAAAGTGGCAGGTCTGCATGTATCTTCAACGATGCCCCCAACCCCCCTTCTTTCAGCATAGAGGGGGTCTGTGTATTTTATAACATACTCATCGAATATGAAAAAGACTAGCGGCCGAGCAGCAGAGTAAGATATTGTGTCAATTGAAGCTCAGCGCGTGTCTCCTCTCATTGCTTCAAAGCTGTCTGCATATTTACCTGCTCAAGAGGGGTAACATAAGACAACAGGACAGGGAAACTCCCTGGAGGACGTGTGTCCCGTCAATCTAATAATTGAAGAAGAGACAGTTGAACAGACAGGCAAACACTGGGAAATGCCCAGTGGGTGGCCCACTAGAAGTGGGGTCTGCAGGCCCATGGAGACAGCCACATTTAAAATGAACGGCTGCAACACTGGATGCACTGTGAAAACAAACATGCTCAAGGGAGCTTTTATCAGCCCAGGAACTAGTGCTCCCCCGTTATATGGAACTGGAATGAGAACTAGAGGGCTGTCAGGGTGAAACCCGCTAACATAGCTGGTAAGAGAGCATACACAGAAACACAGCGACACGGTCAGTGTTGGATATGCCTGCTATTTTAGCAGAAAGGAGAGATTAACAGACCATGAACTTCTGGAATGTCTGGAACAAACTAAAAGCGCTGACCTCTATTAGAGCGGAGAATCAGAAGACGCAAAATATGTGGTGACAACGTGACTTATCAGTAAAATCAATGGCCCAAAAAAGATAATGAAAGGATTCACTCCCAGAATTAGGATGCATTGACAGTATGATCAAAGTTACTGCCCTAATGAGTGATTCCGACCCCGGTGGTCCAGGGAGACCAAATCACTTGGAATCACAGGAAAGGCTGGAAACGGGAGATCTAGGAAAGGCTCCTCGAGATCTACAACATGATGAGGTCATCAAGGGTAGAACAACTGAGCCTCGGATGGACGAGTGCAGGATAAAGGCTAAGAAGCACGCTAATAGGTTAAACTTGCATAATCAAAAACAAAGAACAACGCAGGTTTACAACTTGGATAAATCCACAGATAATTCTGTAACTCAAGAGGGAGAGGTAGACTTCTTTGGGACGCTGCACGTGCCCCAAAGAAAAATTAGGTCTACTCAGGTCCCTGTTTCTCCACATAATGCAGCTGAGGGGAGATATTGTTTACCTAATACGCCTGCCAGAGCCACTCCTAGTATACAGAAACAGCAAAAGGCCAGTCCTAGGATATTGGCTGAAACAGCGCAAAAGTTGATAAAATCACCTTAAACGACCCCTTAAATCAACTATTGGTGATAACGATAGCTATGGCGGCGTTCATGAAGGTCTATTGGGCTATGCAGGATACCTTAGCTAAATCGGACTACGCTGCTGGCAATGGTAAATTCGAAGATGATCTTTTTGGAAGGGTAGATCACTGCCACTTTGTCAGTAGCTGGAGAACCACTAAGAGCTGCTCAATCGACATCAACCATGAACAGGACTAACATCAGAACCCCACGTTAACCTCAGTGATGAGGGAAGGAAGGAAGGAAGACTAAATACCCCAGTTGGAATTTTCACAGAGTATGCAAACCAGGGTCAGAAAGTCTCCGAGTGATGTTGAGCGGGAGATTATATGCATTGATGCTGAAGTAATTGTTAAACAGAATGAAATTGGATCCACTATTCAAACTAGTAGTAGGAATCAGATGGAGGATGGGGAGATGGTACCGGTACAAAAGAAAACATTCCCGCTGTTTGGTGCTAGACGAAGGAACAGGTTGGAGCCAGCCGCCTTGGCACCTCCACCAAAACAAGTTCAACGAACACAAGAAAATGAAGCTAGGAACTTCAGGAAACTGTCAAGTCTGAGAAAAGAAAAACCTACGGGAAGACAGCGTAAGGATTGAAAAGTAATAAAAAAAAAAGGTAAGCAGGACTGCTAGTCCCAAAGTACTGCAGCAGAATACACAAACCGAGCCTGTGGAGGAAGGGGCTCGAAATCCGCTCCTTGACCTTTCAGCCTACTCAAGTGAAGATCGCGATCAAGAAGATGATATCCCGGCACCAGGAAGCTATGTAGATCTGTAGTCCCCAGGATACTCTGGCAGTGCAGCATATTCTGGATAATAGTTGCGCGAGCAGATCGCTGTTTTTTCTAACGTTGGCAGATAAGCGAGATCTGGCAGTAAAGAGTTTGGAAACTAGAGGGTGGCGAGAGAACCCAGAGCACCATGATCCTCGGGTGGGCTGGCAAACTGTGGAAGACCGTGATAAAAACTGATCTCTGGCTTTTCTAATGTTGGCGAAGAAGCGCAAGGTGGCAGTTAACATTGCCGAAACCAAGGAGCGGACTGCAATACATGATGGCAGTCTTAAAACATGAACCTTAATGAAAATCTGTCTGCAAAGGTCTCCCAACGATGGGGTGGAAACTGGCACGAACAGGAGTGACCATGAGGGGCTCCCGCATCATGACCGACACATGGGTTGGGTGAAGAAACCACCCCCCTTTAGCTATTAGAATGGACATTCGAACAGAATACCTGCGCAAAGAAAAGCATGCAAGCAACCCCGATTCTGAGAGTGCCATTTCTTCACGACTACATAAGAGCTATGACCGATGTGTATGGCTAGAAAGGGTGGTAGATGAAGGACAACTTCATATTGAACAGACATAATCTAGTGAGTCTCTGCCACTGCATATCTCACCTGAAAGAAGTATCCACAGAAGACTTTGCAATAGTGGAATTTAGACGTAAAGAACGAGCCGACCTGGTACATCTACATCTATACTCCAAAGTAGTAAAAAAACCTGCAGCTTTCCACAGCTCCAAACTTTCTACAGTAAGGGCACAATCGGACGGACCCATCAAGGAAACCGAGGAACGCCCAAGGGATCCAATTTATATGAGTAAAAAAGAAGGTGTTAACACCAAAGGAAATAACTTTGAGCCTATTGCCAAGCCAAGGCTTACAAAACCCATTCAGGATACTAAACAAAAAACCGGGGACCAAAGGCCCGGAAGCTGTTGAGGATGAAAGACAGGTTCCTTTCGGTGGGCTGAAAGTTTCCCTGAAACAGACTGTCAAATTTAATACTCAAAGAATCTAAGTGGAAATTATACTACTCACTGCTTCAGAAGTATAAAAGCCCAAGAGAATTCCTGGGCTTGGCTCCCAGCGGCTCTGGCTAATCAACAGCGTAATTAGCAGGGAGTGAGGAAGGAGTCCCCAATTAGGCAGCTATGACTCGCAGCCTGGAACACTAGAGGGTTCTCACACTTGATGCGAGGAGGGTCTTTAAAATTAATATAATGTAGATTTGGTCTCCCTACAGGAAACGTGGCTGAAAACCTCACCTTTTCTAGATGGATACACCATTTTCTGTAATCCTGCGTAGTGGACAAAATGTGACGACTTGGGCGGTCTACTAACACTAATTAACTCAGCAGCTGCTTTTGATATCATCTCCTCCAAGAACAGAGGCCATTACCTTCAACAAACCACTTTGTGTAGTAGACCTACAATCTCAAAGCAAAGTACTTTGGTCCCTCAGTATCTGACTGATTCAGATTTACTGGAGTCCAGCCATTAGGAATAACAAAGACCTACTCGATATACTGGCAGACGCAATTGATGAAGCCTAGGCAAGGGGGAATCTTCCATTATTTTGTGTGGAGATTTTAATTTGGTATATCCTCAGTTCAACGGGTTTACGGAGGGAGTCATTTAATATTCAAGGGATATGCGCCAGCAGAAAGGTGTAGAATGTGAATCCTTGGTAAAAAGCCACAATTTGCATGTCCTAAACGGTAATTTTGAAAGGGACAACATTCAAAAACATACATGTCAGAGGGCAACAGGCATCAGTGATTGACTAGGTTTTTGTTTTGTGGAATCTGGTTAGCGATAGTGTAATTTGAAATGATGAACACTAATGATAGTGATCATAATTGGCTGAAATTGATATGACTCACTGTGCTCGATTAAGAAACAAGAGTTAGACCTGGAGATCATAAATAAGGGCAGAAGATTGAGATTAAACTAATCAGCAATCAAGCTGTCAATTGACATCTATAAAAGGAGACTTAAAGCGTAAACTGGAAGCACGTTGGAAACAGTGGACTATGTTCCTATTCTCTCCCTATGTAGAACTAAGGGTAACCAATCTAATCCACAGCACATAACGCACTGTCATACATATGACCAGGCCTTGGCTATGAGAAAGCGCAAACTGAGGAAGCTTATTTGATCGATAAGGAACAAGTTACTTACCTGCAACTGTTCTCCTACGAAGGTCCTTATTAAAAAAGCAAAAGGGAACTACAGACACTAGCTGAATAATCAAAAATACTCCTTAGTTCAGAATGATTCAGAAAGGATGCTAAATACAATAACCAGTAAAACAACAGCGGAAATTTGGGCCACGATTAGATCCCTAGTTAATCCTGAGCAACACCAACAACTAAATGGGGTGTCCGAGGCTAAATGGGGGTCTTTTGAGAGCTTGTTTATAGTCCTCTCAGCTCCTGGGAGCTTCATAAATAAAATCACTGAACCCGTCCCGAGCTCTGGGCCCGGATGGATTGATGAAAATAATAATAGAGAACCCAGAGCTGTGGGCAACTTGGATCGAACTGGTGTTGAAGAACTTGCTAGTAACAAAATCAATACCTACATCGTGGAAAATGGCACAAGTCATCCCAACTGTTAAACCGGGAAACAGAAGTGACCCGAGCAACCATCGGTCGATAGAGCTACTGGACACTGTGGGGGAAATCTATGCTTCTCTTCTACTTAAAAGACTCAAGGACTGGGCCTGTAGATCGGGCCATATAGACTATTTTCAAGCCAGCTTCACCAAAGGGTTGGGCACATCTCAACCAGCCTTCCTTCTATCTCTACTATAAGCTGACTTAACTAAGTCGAAGAAACACTTGGCGTTTGTCAATTCTTTCGAAAACCTTCAGCAGCATAAATAGGGAACACCTATGGAAGAAGCTTCAGCAATGGAATTTTCCATTAAACCTGCTGGAACAAATACATGAGCTGTATTCGAATATTTCAATCAGAATACTGCTCAATATGGGTTGACTGATGAGCAAAGAAATCACGACGGCTATGGGTGTTAAACAGGGGTGCTCTATAGCCCCCCACCCTGTTTAACTTGCATCTCTTAGACATGGGGAAAATTATGGCAAAGACCAGAAGTTTTCCACCAAAAATTGGTAGAGCAAGAACCACACATCCGCTATATGCGGATGATATACTTTTGCACTACACAGCAATTGGCCTGCAAAGGCAGCTGGATAGACTGGCTAAATATGCTGTGAAGAATAATCAGGAAATGAACATTAAAAAACAAAAGATACTCACCATCAAAAAGGGCCCGAGACCGAAAAAGTTTAAATGGAGATTTAATCATGCAGAGATAGAATCGGTAACCTCATTTAAATAATTGGGCATCCAGATGTCGAAAAGCACAGCAGAATTGTACGCAAATGAGAGCCTATGAGGGAAAGTCAATGCGCTAGCCAATCAATCGGTGATTCTGAAAAAGAAATTCTGTAGATATTCCATGCTCCCGTTGATTGAGCTTTACAAGGTCAAAGTGGTACCAATTCTAATTTATGGCTCAGTTGTCCTGTTTGAGATCCCACCCAAGGTGTGGATATGCTTGGAGGGGCTGTTTTGGAAGAAGGTGCAGAATATGCAGAGGTCTTTCCAAACATCTCTGCTCAGGAAAGCAATGGGCTTGATATCTCTTGAGGAATCCGTACAATGGAAATCACTGTCCCCGTTTGGTAAATGTAAGCAACTGGAGGCTCCAGCAATGTTAACGTGGATTAAAAATGAAGGAAGGAGCACATGACTGTCTAACTGACGAAAACACTGTCAGTTTACTGCAAGCACTGGAAAGCTCTGAACAGGAACTTCAAAATAACCCACTTAAAGTAAGGAAAAAGTTATGGGCAGCAGACTGTACTGCCAGAAGGTATTGGTAATTACAGGCTACATAAAACCCTGGCAGAAGATCTAAGGCAATATGGAGAGATCTTACCATACCTCAATAAATACCCTGATCCGTTTATTTGGGCGCAGTTTATGCAGATGCGCTTTAATCTATGCAAGATTATGGAAGTGACTACGCTGCAAAATCAGATAGGAATTGAAAAACCAGAGAAATTGTGCAGCTTCTGTGGGAAAAAAATATATGCTCCAACAGCGAAAAGGTCATTGTACTTTGAGATCTTCCTGACAAAATTCTGAGTTATGACCCCAGAAGTATAGTGGCAGTACCTATTGAATGGATCCCAAACTAGTCTGATAATAGCGGTGGTGACATTTTTCAAAAACTGTTTAGATGCCAGACTAGAGAGAGGACAACAGGATGATGTGGCCTGAATCTTCAGGTTATGTCTGATGGGTGGTTAATGATGTATTTGATCAAACAGAATTTTAGAAGTTTTTTGCTAAAAGGTTTGGGTAAAAAAATGCTGCAAATAAAAACATTTAAAATAAATTAACAGAGATGCCACTCTCCATTGGAACCATGTTTGGAGTGAGGAGAGGGCGAGCTCATAACGCAGTGGCGCCATGGCCAAAGTAGCAGGCAGATTCAGAGTTTTTCAAAATTATGCCCTCAAGTCTCTCCCATGGTAAACCATACGCCATTCCCTATATAAAATCTTAACAGTGGTTTAATCAAAAATGTCCAAAATGTATAATACATTTGCTTCATTTGAAATACCAACTGTTTTTTTTTTTTGTCAATTCTTTTAACAATGGCATCCGTGCTTGGATGCTTTGGAAGAAAGAAGCCCAAGTTAATGACCTCACTTCGGATATCTATTTGTATTCCATGCAGGCACCATTTGAATTTACAACCTTTATTAATCTGTTTATGGAAATGGTTGACATGACACTTATTGTGTAAGCACTCGGTGCGGTTAATAACCGCTGAAGACCCATTGCTGTACCATCTAGGAGGGGGACGTCGTCAGCATATGCTAACCAGTAAATTCCCAGCCTTCCTATTTATGTACTTCTCAATGCTTCATCACATAGGGCTTCTTCTAGATCTGCTAAATGCAAATGAGGTAGGGAGCTAAAATGTAACCCAGCCTAAGTCCTCTTTTGGTTATAAGCGATACATTACTCACCATAATCGCATTTCCAGTGTTTGTATCTGCTTAGCTTCACATGCTCTGCATAGTCTGACATCTAGTGGAAGTCGCAGATTATTACAAGATTTGTTTTCAAAACTCGAAACCCGACTTCGACAGGGCATGATTAGGAATACTATCCCTAGTGTGACATGCACTGTACCCATGATCCTTCACGTGTAGAGGTCCCTCAGATTGATTGTTTCTGACACAAGGTTGCATGAAGTATAGCGGGAGTACAGATGTTGTAAAGCAGAAACATTGATAACCCAGAAAACCTCTATGCACCTTCTACTCCAGTAGGGGACAAAGGGAGGGCGCATGTGAATCTAAGCAGATACAAGCACCAGAAATACGATTACGGTGAGTAATGTATCCCTTCTGGAGCTTGTGGATCTGCTTAGATTACATGCTCATCATTGATAAGCGAGCAGAATCTGGAGAAGGAGGTGGGAAGTTAGAAGGTACAGCGGCAAGGAGCTGTTTTAGAACCGCTCATCCCACCTGTGAATCTGCTTTAGAATGTGTGCGTCAATGCAGTCATGCTGTGTGAACATATGGATGGAACTCCATGTAGCAGCCTTGCAGATGGAACCTAGAGGGACGTTTGCAATGAAAGCTAAGGTATCCCTGGTATCTCTGGTAGGGTGTGCCCTTCGGGTAAAAGGTAGAACCTTTTTGGATAGGGAATAGCAGAGTTGTAGGAATTTGACTATCCATCTGGAGATGGCACTCTTAGGGGTTTGGTTTTGTTGACATAGTGCAAGACCGCCTTCCGTACATCCAGTGGATGGCAGTTTCTTTCTGCTGAGTTCGATGGATTCTGAAAGAAGGTGCGAGTTCTATGGATTGGTTTACATGGAACTTTGAAATAAACTTCAGTGAAAACCTAGGGCGCTTTCACAGCACAACAATGTCCTTGTGTATAATGAAAAATGGGTCTTGTACGGACAAAGCCTGTATTTCACCTACCCATTTTATGGAGGTGATCGCTACCAGGAATGAGTTTTATATGTAAGATGCTTTAGGCAGCACTTGTGCATAGGCTCAAAGGCGGACCCATGAGTTTGGAAAGCACGACATTAAGATCCCGACCTGGGGGAGCACTTGAAATTGGGGCGTATAGCCCCTTTACCCCTTCAATGAATGCCTTAATGACAGGGACTTTCCAAAAGGACACCTTGTTCTGTGAAGTGGTGTGAGCAGTTAGAGCAGCCAGGTGCACCTTTAAGGAATTAAGTGCTAGGCCGGAGTCTAGTAAGTGAAGCATGTAGTGTAGAATGTCAGCTGGAGAACATTCTAAATGGTTTTAATGATCGTTATATGCACCATATCACAAATCTTTACCACTTATTGAAAATAACAGTGCCTGGTGTTGGGTTTTCGTGCCTCTTGACTGATATCCATACACCTTTTTGGAAGGTTTAAGTGGCCAAACTCTGACTTCAAGAGCCAAGCTGTCAAGTTCATTGATTATGGGCATGGGTGGAGGGATGCCCCCTTGTGTCAACATGTTGTACGGGCACAGGAGCTTGATTGGGTCCCACATCGCCAGTTTGATCAGATGTGGAAACCACGGCTGTCTCGCCCACATAGGAGCAAACCAGGATCAGGATTGCTTGTTCTTGGTGCATATTGTGCACTATTCTGCTGTGCAGTGGTGTCTGAGGGGGGTATGGAGGGGTCTGGCAGGGGATGGGGGGTAGGAAAGGGGGGGGGCTAGTGTTGATGGGAGCGTAAGCAAATTTCCCTGAGTAGTTCGTGAAGTCTGGGCATTGTGCGTTTTGCTTTGTGGTGAACAAGTATAATGGGGGGTGACCCCCAAAGTGAGAATATTGTGTCTAGGATATCTCAGTCAAGTTGCCACTCGTGCTTTTCAGGCAGTGGGTGTCTGCTTAGAGTGTTTGCCAGGCAATCGAGTTCCCCTGGAACGTGTTGAGATGTTAGGAGCATGTTCCGCTTGAGTGCCCACTTCCATATTTTTTTGGTATAGCTTGGACAGACTTAAAGTATGTGCCTCCCTGCTTGTTCAGATAGAACATGGCTGTGGTGTTGTCTGTGAGGACCTACACCGTCTGACCCTGTATATGTTGCTGAAAGACCTGAAGAGCTTTGATGACTGCCAAGAGCTCCAGGAAGTTGATAGGTCTCTGGGCAGTAGCGTATGTCCACTGTCTGTGGGCTGTGTTGTGGAGGAAGTGTGTCCTGCCAACCGGCGAGTGAGGCGTCTCTAGTTAGGATCACTTGAGCTGGTGGAGCGCGAAAAAGGTTTTCTTTTAACAGGTTGTCCGCGGACCACGAGCGAAGAGCCAGAACCAGGGTTAACGAAAAAACCCACTAGATCATCCTACTGTCCGCTTGCCTGAGACCACTGTTTCGCTAACCATTCCTCCATTGGAAGCATGCGCAGGCCCGCGGGAGGAACTAAAAGGCAAGAGGCCATCATCCCGAGCAAGCACATTGCTTTGCGTACTGTTACCTGGCAACCAACCTTGTATTGAGTTACCTGCAACAGAATATGTTGTACTCTTTCGTTTGAGGGGAAAGCCAGCTCCTCCTTTATGTTTAGGACAGCCCTCAGAAATTGCTTTATTTGGCTGGAGACTGATTTTTTCTCGTTGATAGAGAAACCCAGATTGAAGAGTAGGTTTATTGTCCATTGCTTATTTAACTTGCAAATTTGAGGCGATTCACTGATGATTAGCCAGTAGTCCAGATAAGGATATAGTGGGATGGACTTTCTGCGCAGGTGTGCTGCCACTACTTCAAGCACTTTGGTGAACACTCTTGGTGCCGAATGGGAGTACCTTGAACTGGTAGTGTACTCCTGCCATCTTGAAAAACAGATATTTCCTGTGCGCAGGGTGCATTGAAATATGAAAGTATGCATCCTTTATGTGCAATGTTGCTATGAAGTCCCCCCTTTTCAGGAGTGGAATCACCTCCTGAAGTGTGGTCACGCGAAACATTTGTGGTTTGACATTTGTTCGTGGGGCGTAGACCTAGCATTGGGCGCTTGGTTAGGTCTTTTTTGGCATATGTTGAATAGATACCCTGAATAGATATCCTGGTTTACCTGGTTTGCCAGGATGATTTCTATTACGTCCTTCTCGAGCAGCACCTTTATTTCCGTCAGCAGTATGGCTTTTCTTCGGCTGTTAGTTTATTTTGTCTCGGCGAGCAGTATGGTGGTTTCTGAAGCAACTCGCTGCAGTACCCGCCTGCCACGGTGGACAACGCCCCCTTGCCCGATGCTATCCTCTCCGATGCGTGGGTGAATTGAATGATTCGGCCTCCTACTGGAGTGGCATTGGAGAGGACCTGAAATGGTGTCTCATTGTTTGGGAGGGGCTGAGCCTCTCCCAGTTTAGGTTCTGCCTCTACCTTGGTCTCTTATTCCCCCCTTTGAAAGCTGGAAGAGGAACCTTGGCCTTGAGACTGGTTCCAGGACGAGGACTGTCCTCCCCGAGAGTAGCCGAGGAACGTTATATACTCTGGCCCACGAAATCTGTTCGAGTTTGCATAACCCCGTTGGGAATAAGGTCCGTTAGTCAGCTGCCCAAGTGACTTATGTGTTGTACTCGTCCTTGGCACTTTAAGGACATCGTCTACGGCCTTAACAAATAGTATGCTTTGCTCTAGTGGCAGGTTCAGGAGGGTTGCTTGGGTCTCTAGCTTAAACCCCGACTGCCTAAGCCAGGCATGACGCTCAATGAGTGTCCCTTCCGCTACGATGCATCCTGCGTTGTCCTCCGCGGCATCAAGGTTGTTCTTCGAGATTTGTTTACATTCTGAAACAGTCTTAAGCAGTTGTGCCTTTTGCAGTTTTGGGATGGCTTGTAGTTGTTCCAGCTTGTCCGACATGTGGCAGCCATAATTAGACAACAGAGTTGTATCGTTAGCAATTCTTGTCTGGTACGCTGCAGAGGAAGCTACTTTTCTCCCAAATGTATACATCTTTTTACTCTCCCTGCCCTTTTTCTGGTGGTGGTAAATACCAGAGAATCTGGCCTGAGCTTGCCACTTATGTACAGAGGGTCAGTGGGCGTGGGGCTGATCATCGTTTCTATCCATGGGTTGACATC
This sequence comes from Ambystoma mexicanum, assembly GCF_040938575.1. Lineage (NCBI taxonomy): Eukaryota > Metazoa > Chordata > Amphibia > Caudata > Ambystomatidae > Ambystoma > Ambystoma mexicanum. Next base: position 1,171,830,802 of record NC_090923.1, read on the forward strand.
CCTTGTAAGGTTAGGTGTTGTCAGATTGTTGAATACGTCTCTGAACTGACTGCAAGAGGTATGAATTGTGTGGCTGCCTTCTGTCCCCCAGGATGTCTTCCACAAAGTCCTTATCGACTTGTGACTCTGGAGTGTCAATGTTGATATGTTGCACCGCCTTCAGCAACAATTTGCTGTACTGTAGTTTGTTGTCAACTGCCGAGTCTGCAACGGCTGGTCCTGATGGTCTGGTGACTGTACTATGTAGATGTCGTCATCGTCACCATCGTAGTACTGGTCTTGGTCCTGGGCTGTAGAGGTGCCCCTGAGAACCTGCTTGGTCATCATAATGAGTCCTGAGATGGGTCTTGGTACTGAGTGGTGTCTTGGGATGCCGAGGCCGGAATACCTAAAGCAGAGGTGCTTGGCTGTGGTTCAAGGAGAGACTTGACAGGGAGTGGCTCTGTTGATGACCCTGGCTGTGAGGCATCTCTAAGTACTGTTAATTGCTCGGGGTGCTTGTCCATGAAGTACACAAAACCAGAGATTCTCCATAATATTTTATTAGTGACTAACGTAGTCCCCTTTCCTCCATACTGCATGGGTGTCCCTTCCTAGGGACAGGAGACAGAACCTTTTTCACCAGAAAAAACCTTCTTCCCCTTTAAACTTAGAGGCGCGCAGGGGGGCGGCACTGGGAGCATGTGCTACCCCGACCCTGCCCCCTGGCGCCACTCAGTCCCCTTTTCCGCGTCGACGGGAACGTGTTGATTTCACCAGCGCTCCTGGGTTTGGCCATGCCATGTAATTCCACGCGCTCTTCCCCAGATTCTTCTATCTTTTTGTCTTAGTCATCTAGATACTTGGTCCCCTGGCATCACACTCCTCCCCGGTGCAGGTCAACTTCAGCTGGCTTCAGCAGATGTCCAGTCTGCGAGGGGCTCTTCCCTACGTCTGACCCTCACACTCTTTGCCTCTGCTGTCTTGGCCCTGACCACGGCAGGGAAGGTTGTACCGTGTTTTCCAGGCTCTGACTCCCGCGCACTGAAGAACAGGCTAGCGAAGAGGAGGGATCTCTTCAAAGGGTCACCTCCAGAGGACTTGAAGTTTGTCAAGCAGAGATTGAGGCCCAAGGGTGGGCCGTTATTTTCCATTGCACCCCATAAGGGCGACTCCTTCCGGAGAAAACGCCCAAGCGGGAGGAACCTCTCGGCTAGGGTTCTGTTACCAGCACACGCACCGAGGCTAACCCAGCTACCGGCCTTACGGCAGAGTGGTCTTCGGATCCTACCGGTATCAGTGCTGTGGGACCGCAAAGTTTCTTCTACCAGATCTACACCCGAGGGGCTATGCCCTAGTACCAGCTCCATGTACGAGGGGGCCCCTGCACGCAGCACTACCGGCGACAATGCCAAGGGCAATTGACCTTCCAGGCATAGACCGGAGGTGCGGGATGGGTCTCATGTTCCAACTCCAGGACTCTTGGGGCGAGGCTGTGCCCAGACTTTGGCACGTGGCATGCAGCCCGACAACATGGCCGCTGCACCAGACAACATGGCTGTCCGTCCGATGCCACTCCTAGGAACAGAGCAGGCGGGTGAACGAGTTTCAAGGTGGGACTGGAATCAACCAGGTATGTGGCCTACAGTGTATCCAGCAGTAGCGCAGGGCAGGTTCCCTCTGCAACCCAGACAGTGTGCTCCGGCCCCAGGAGCCCTCAGCCACTCCGTCCATATCTCCTGCCTCCAAAGATAGGTTCATGCAGTATGGAGGAAAGGGGACGGGACCTAAGAGTAAATTCCATTCTGGCAGAAAGGCTGAGGACAGTGCCCTGGGAGGGGGGGCCACATCTTTAGTAGGGACGGGCTTTGAGGGAATGCTATCCTTATGGCGAATAGCCCCATAGAGGATGTCTGAGTAGAAAAGCTCTGTTTTGTTGACCTTGGGTGTTAACGGCGTCGACATTATGTTTTTTCAGCAATCTTGCTTTTAGTAGAGAAGCACTAATGTGTTTAATTAACGCTTGTATTTTCAGCACTTTTTTAGGAGACAGACCCCAAGATGTCTTTCGACACGCTTGTTTTTCGGCTCACGAAAGGAGGGCCTTTTTCCAGGCAGTGTTTCCGAACCGACCTTTGGTTTTTGGGAACTGTCATTAGGCGAAAGCAAGCACAATGGCCCAGAGGACAGTGAGGAACCTGAGGTTTTATCCCCGATCACCACATAGGCCTTACCGCTCAACATTGTCGCCGAGAGTCGTGTGTGTGTGTGTGTGTGCGCATGTGCGCATGTGCGCGGTCTTCTCCATCACAGGCGCCTGCTTCTCTGAGTCGGGGACCTGCACTAGGGGGTCCCCGACAGATCCCGATCGCCCTTTGCATCCCTCATGACTCCGTAACTGCCTTCGCTGGAGTCTTCCGTCAAGTCTATGGAAGCCTATGTTCGATAATATATGGATGCCTAGGCCTGCATGGCTCGATTGGGTCAGCGTTTTGTCCGCCAATCCCATTGGGTTTTTGGCCGGAAAAGCTGACCGGATTTATAGTGCTTTTCGGCGTGATCCCTCTGGAGACAGTGGTTGCACACTCTGTGCATGTCCTTGCACAGGAATTTACAGTGGCAGTATAGAGAACCTCCCCCCTCTCAGTCTACTGTAATTGGATGAAGTCCAAAAAGGCCCCTAAGGCCGCGTCTGGCCGTCTATCAATCAGTCGTCGATGCTGTGAGTGTTTGTGAGGTGCCGTCGAGTGGATGGAGCAGGTGTGTGGCGAGGCGTAAAGGAAGGGAATAGTTTCTTACCTGTGACTCCATTTCTCCAGCATTGGTATCTTTCATGGATTCACATGCTTAGAATATTCACCGTCAGGCTGGGAATCCTCGGTAAGTTATATAGACCTTTTCCATAGGAAAACTCCGACACTTTTGTGTCCTATCTACGTCGTTTTGGGCCACGTACAGCAGCGCCACTAGGACGTAGAGGTATAAATGGCCCCGCCCCCGCGGCTCCCTCAGATTTCGACCCCCAAAGTAGTATGGGGGGGGATCTCTGGTTTGCATGCGTAGGGGAGGCTGGCGGGCGCATGTGAATCCATGAAAGATACCAATGCTGGAGAAATGGAGTTACAGGTAAGAAACTATTCCCTTCTCCAGCATTGGATCTTTCATGGATTCACATGCTTAGAATAGATTGTATAGCAGTATCCCCCAACATTGGAGGTGTGCATGCAAACCAATATCACAATAACCATAATGCATATTTATCATGGCAAAACATCACATTATAGTATGTTAATAGTGTAAACATCACACTTAAAAGTACATTAGCCGAAGGATGTGACCCCTTAATTGGGGCTTACCTTATTGAAACCGGTGCCGTAGGACTGCACGGCCCATCTGTGTATCCGCAGCATGTTGCTGTTCGAGGCAATAATGCCGGGTAAACGTGTGTGGTACCGGCCAGGAAGCTGCCTGACAGATATCTCCTAGCGGAATTCCGGACCACAATGCCGTCGACGAAGAAGAGGATCTCATCGAATGGGCCCTTGGACGCTTCTCCAGCGGTTTTCTGGCTTTTGAGCGACAAAAGGAAATAGCAGACCACACCCATCGGGCTAGTCCTTGTTTTGAGATCGGTTTACCTTTAACCGAAGGGCCATAAGCCACAAATAGTTGTCTCGTGTCTCTGAAACTGAGTGCGATGGAGGTAAAATTTTAAAGCTCTTTTCACGTCCAATGTATGGAGAGTCTTCTCCGCAACCGACTAAGGTGTTGGCAAAAACGTCGGCAGCACTATAGAAGAGTGCTTATGGAACATGGTAGGCACTTTAGGAATGAAATGAGGATTAGTAGCCAACACGACTTTATTATTGAAAAACCTCAAGTACGGTGGATCGATCACTAAAGCTTGTATTTCTGACAGTCGTTGAGCCGTAGTAATAGCCACCAGAAAAGCCAATTTCCACGACAAAAATTTCGATGACGATGACATCGGCTCAAAAGGGGCCTTCATCAGCGCTGCCAGAACCAGGTTAAGACTCCAGCTTGGAGGAAACTTTTTCGTGGGAGGAAAGGTTTGGAACAATCCTTTAAGGAAATGTTTAATCAGCCGGTCACTAAATAATGGAGTTGAATGTCTCTTCCGAGTAAATCTCGAAATGGCAGCCAGATGCACTTTTATGGATGAAACAGACAAGCCTTTTTGAGCTAGGAGTAGTAAGTATGGTAGAAGCTGTTCCGGTGAGATATTAAGCGGACCAAACCTGGTTGACCTGCGCACCATATGCAGAATCTCTTCCATTTGTATGAATATGAAGCGTTCGTGGACGGCGCCCTCGCCGCTTGCAAAATGCGACGACAGTCCGCTGGAATCTCTAACGTACCAAACTCTGAGAAATCAGGAGCTAGGCTGTCAGACTGAGGCTGTCGGGGTCATGATGCCAAACAACCCCTTTCTCCTGAGACGGAAGGTTCGGGATTTCCTGGAACCTCATTGATTCTGCCGCTGAAAGATGGAGTAGATCGGAGAACCATACTTGTCTGGCCCAGTACGGGGCCACCAGGATCACCCGACATGGATATCTGTGGATCCATTGCAGCGTCCGACGTATGAGCGGAAACGGGGGAAAAGGCATACAGAAACTTGTCCGTCCACGGGAAAGAGAACGCTTCCCCTAGTGAGTCTTGCTGTGGCCACCTGCTCGCGTATTGTGGGCATTTCTTGTTGTCTCTCGTCGCAAAGAGATCGAGGGCCGGACGATCCCATTTCTCGAAGACACGGTGTAGTTGTTGGGCGTTCAGTTCCCATTCGTGTAGTCGATTCATCTCCCTGCTGAGAGAGTCTGCTTGCACGTTTTTGACTCCTGGCAAGTGGATCGCCAATAGATATATCTTCTGCTGAAGGGCCCAATGCCAGATCTCCTGGGCTTCGGTCGACAGAGTTCTGGAGCGAGTTCCTCCCTGTTTCCTTAGATAAAACATTGTTGTTGTGTTGTCTGTCATAATCCGTACAACTGATCCCTTAATCCAGGGAAAAAAGGATTTCAGGGCCCAACGCACCGCCCTTAATTCCAGCACATATATATGAAGGCCGGACTCCTCCGATGACCAACGACCCTGAACCTGTAGGGAATCCAGATGAGCTCCCCATCCAGTTAGAGAAGCATCCGTCACCACTGTCATCTGGAACACCGGTTCCAGCAAGGGCATTCCCTTTGTCAGATTTATGGAAACTCTCCACCATTGAAGCGCCTGCACGAGTTTGCTGTTGATGGTCAATTTGTCCGACCAACGCCCTTGACTCTGTGCCCATCGATCCGCCAAGAATTCCTGAATCGGTCTCATGAAGAGACGACAATTGTTGATTAAGGGTATGCAGGACGACATGGTCCCCAGTAGGGACATGTACCTTCGCACTGACACTCTGGGGTCGACTTTCCAATCTGATGCTTTTTGCTGCAGTTTCAGAACCCTTTCGACGGATGGCTTTACCAGTCCTGACTGCGTCTGGAACTCCGCCCCCAGAAAGACCAAGGTCCTTGATGGCGATAAGGAGGACTTTTCCAAGTTTATTGCGAAGCCCAAACATTGTAGGAGGCACATGGTGGCATTCCGACTTTCCTGTGCCCTTTCCGGAGACAATCTCCTCACTAGCCAATCGTCCAGATAAGGGTACACATGATGACCTTCTTTCCTTAACCAGGCTGCTACTGGAGACAGACATTTCGTGAACGTCCTGGGAGACGATTTCAGTTCGAACGGGAGGACCTTGAACTGATAGTGGGTACGTCCGACGACGAACCGTAGAAATCTTTTGTGTCGTTGACGCATCGGGATCTGGAAGTATGCGTCCTGAAGGTCTAGCGACGACAATCTCCCGGTTGTATCGAACGGATCACTTCTTGGAGTGTAAGCATCTTGAATTTTAGATTCTTGAGCAGTTTGTTGAGAGCTCGTAGATCTAGAATGGGACTCCATTTTCCATTGGGTTTCTTGATGACAAAGTAACGGGAGTACACCGCCTGTCCTCTTTCTGCCACCGGGACCAGTTCTATAGCCCCTTTCTGCAGCATAAGCGCCACCTCTTGCATTAGTATTTGAAGGTGGGGCTGCGTCGAGAACACCGGTGGAATGCGTGGTGGCTTGCCCTTGAACTGTAGAGAATGGCCCAGATGTATCGTGTCCAAAACCCATTGGTCTGTTATGCGCGCCCACTCGTCGACGTGACGAAACACTCTGTCCCCCAGGACGTTCTGTAAGTTGTCATTGCTGGCTTTTGGCCCGTTTATCCTTCGTCGACGAGGAGTAGGCGCCTCGTCGTCTGGAGGTTTGGTAATCTCTGCCTTTACGAGTAGCTTGGGCTGCACGTCTGTAGCCTTGGGAAGAGTAGGAGGGTCTGCTGAAACCTCGGTCTCTAGATGATCCAAACCGGGAGTTACCTGATGCTCCTCTGAAGGGACGAAAGGAACGAAAATTCCTTCCCCTCTGGAGGGCTCCAAGGGAACAAGCCGTGTCAGAATCTTCTTTCATGCCCTTCAAGGCTTCATCCACTTTCTCCCCAAACAGGTGTTCTCCTTCGCACGGCATATCCATTACTTTATTTTGTACCTCTGGCCTGAACGTCGTGCACTTAAGCCAGGCTTGCCTTCGTAACACTATGCCGTTGTTGATTTGCTTAAAGCCTGATTCCGCCAGGTCGACAGCAATATTAATGGAATGATTGGAAGCCTCTTCTCCCTCACGTACGAGCAGCATGGCAGATTTCCTGTGTTCCTCCGGCAGATGGTCCAAGATAGGAGCTAGCCGATGCCACATCTCCCTATCATACCTGGCCATAATAGCCAGGGAGTTGGCTGCTTTAACTGTAGTCGCTCCAACCGATAGCACTTTCTTCCCAAAAGCATTGTGTCTCCTGGCTTCGTTGTCTGGCGGGGTCGTGCATTTGTGTTGCGACCTTGCCTTTCTCCGCGGTGGATACCACTGATTCCGGCAAAGGTTGAGAAGTTTAGCACTTGGGAGTCGATTCCGGAGCCTTGAATTTCTTTTCCAATCGACCTTTTACCGCCGGTTCTGAAAAAGGGTGATGCATGGTTTTCAGTCCCTCCTGCCAGACATGGTCTAAATGGGGATAGCGCATATCGACTTTCTTCTCTTGCCCATATGATCGAACAGAAAACAATCTTTTTTTCTCTTCTTCTGGGACTAGGCCAAACTCTGCACATGCCTTACCCATCATGGCATGGAAAGCACCCACGTCATCAGGTGGTGATGGCTGCGCTGGACTCTTTGGAGTTTCCATCTCCGCTTCAGAGTCCCATGTAGGGTCCCTTGAGGGGGATAACGAGACGTCTGAACCAGACCCTTCACGTTCCGACTGACAGTTCTCCTTCTTCCTGTGGACGAGAACGATCTTCCTCAACCGGGTAAGCGGTAGGAATTCTGGATGGAGGGCAAGGAGCCGGGCCTGGCTTGTCGACGACTAGCAAAGCCTGTAACACTGTCGGGACAAGCTGAGGTAACCGAGTGTCCAACCGCTCCAACAGCTTCTGTAATTTGTTCAACACCTCCAGGGACAGAACAGCCTGGGGATTCAGTAAGGAAGAGGTAACAGCAATGGCACTTCCACTAAAGAGCGACCTCGAACCAGTGGGTTGTAATCCCAGATCCGTTGGATGTGCGACCGGATCACGGTCATCCTCCGCCGACGAGATGGAGAAAGCCGCTTCTGGTTGCAGCAAGGCCTCAGGCGGGATCGGATCAAAAACCTCCGGTTGCCATCCTACCGACGGGGCCACCGTCGACAATGACATCTTTTCCATAGGCGCGGTTTGACCTGACGAAATAGTCGTAGGAAGAGCCGTCGCCGAAGACAAAGCAGGCGTCGACGACCGGATCGTCGTTGATGAAGTCTGTGGCGCAGGGCCTTGAGGCGTTCCCGCCGTTCTTGACCTCGACTTGTGGGTCGAGGACTCTCGACTCGAGGTAGACTTATGACGGTCTCCTGAAGAGGATTTCGATGAGTCTTTTCTCTCCTTTTTAGATGAGGAGGAAGAAGATGAAGCCTTATGTGAAGAGGAGGACTTCGCAGGATGTTTCTCCGAGGGGCGTTTTTCAGATGAACGCGATTTCTTCGCCGGAGGCTCCGCCGACACTGATCGACGAGGGGGTACAGGAGACTTAGTTCTCGAGGCTGTAGAGCCTACCTCCGATGCCGGGTACGCACTCGCTCCGTCATTGAGCCAAGTAACCAGGCATCTGTTGCGGTCTTTTAGGGTCTTTTGTGAGAAGCCCTGACGGATCTCACACGTGTCCGCCGTATGAGGATGGTGAAGACAGTAAATACAGTCCATATGCCCTTCTCCTTCATACACTTTAAGACCGCATGTAGCACATGGACGAAATTACGCCTTTCCAGACATTCTTCGAAAAGAAACACTCGAAGAAGAAGAATGCACAACCTAATAAAATAGTAGATACTCGAGGTACTCCCACTACTTTGGAAGACGGTTGAAATCTGAGGGAGCCGCGGGGGTGGGGTTATTTATACCTCTACGTTCTAGTGGCGCTGCTGTACGCGGCCCAAAACGACGTAGATAGGACACAAAAGTGGTGGAAGTTTTCCTATGAAAAGGTCTATATAACTTACCGAGGATTCCCAGCCTGACGATGGGGAATATTCTAAGCATGTGAATCCATGAAAGATCCAATGCTAGAGAAAGGAAGAAATTCTACCAATATAAACTTTAGTAAATCAAAGGCATTAGCGACCGACTTCGATAGCAGAAAACAACTGAGGTATCTTGCCGAGTGATAGACTATGGGTACAAGTCACGTGACATTAGGGAGAGTATTACTAAATCGTGCCCCGTCTATGTCTGTTTTTGGGTTCGAAAACAAATCTTTGAATACTCTGCGACTTCCACTAGATGTCGGACTATGCACAGCATGTGACCTAAGCAGATCTACAAGGTCCAGAAATAAATGCATCTGTCAAGCTACCAGAGGAATCTAGTCTAACTTTTACCATTGTAATATGAAAATATTCCAAGATGGCTAGCAATGAGGAGGGAATATTCAATTTCTTCAGTTTTTGCCAAAGCCATTCACGATTAACCATGTCAAAGGCTTTCGAGAACTCTATCATTGCCACATATAAGGACAAAAGAACAAGTTACTTCTTACCTTGTAACGTTCTTTCGACGGGATGTTCCTCCGACGTATTCCTCATCTTAGATATCTCCTTCCAGCTCTGCTGGCCTCGGAAAAATTTTTCTCTCTAGAGGGCGCTGCGCGTCGACGTCCTTCGAGTCGATGTCCCTCGACAGCCGCCGTATCGACGCCGACGTCACCCTGGCTATAAAGGCCGCGCGCAGCGCCCGTTGCTCAGTTCTGTTTTGTAGCCCACAATAATGCTTTCTGGACTAGGACTAAACTAATCACCCTGAAGGAGCGTAAGCTGCAACAACAAGGGAAGTAGAACTGCGGGGATGGATGGGAGGGTCGATGAGGAATATGTCGGAGGAACATCCCGTCGAAAGAACGTTACAAGGTAAGAAGTAACTTGTTCTTCGAAGGGATTGTGTCCTCCGACGTATTCCTCATCTTAGATATGCTCCCATAGCAGTATTCTATTATTGGAGGAGGGAGTACTGACTTCATGCTGTCTTCTATTGATGAATAGAATGCAGTACAGCCCTTCCAAACCTAGTCTCTTGACTGGAGGAGGAATCCAAATTGTAAAATCGTGTAAAGGTATGGACAGACGACCATGTAGCGACCGCACAGATGTCTTTAACCGGCACACCTCTTTTGAGGGCCGATGAAGCTGCAATATCACTGGTCGAATGAGCCCTAAGGTTTTGAGGGGGCTCTTTTCCTGCCAATTTATAACATTCCAGAATGGCTAGAATGATCCATCTGGAAATGGTCTGCTTAGTTATCGGTAACCCCAGCTTGTGACCTGTGTAACCTACAAACAGCTGGTCTGCCTGTCTTATCCTGGCTAGTCTACTGATGCAAAAACTTAAAGCCCTTCTAGGGTCTAGCCTGTGTAACCTCTCTTCCTCTTTCCCCGGGTGAGGAGGAGGATAGAAAGATGGTAGGGTAATCTTCTGAGTGATATGGAATTCAGAAACCACCTTTGGGAGGAAATTAGGCTTCACTTGCAGGACAACTTTGTCTTTGTGAAAGATAGTGTGGGGGGGTTTGCAAGAAAGAGCTTGTAATTCGCTCACCCTTCTAGCAGATATAAGTGCTATTAATAAAACAGTTTTAAGGGTAAGGAATCTTAACGAACAAGAATGGAGTGGTTCGAAAGGTGTGCCCATCAGGAAAGTTAGGACTAAGTTTAAATCCCATAGGGGAACTTGGAATGGTCTTGGGGGATAAACATTGGTTAATCCCTTAAGAAATTGTATTACCATGGGTAACTTGAAATAGGATGGTTCTTCCGCAGTGCGCTTAAAGATGGATAGCGCTGCGAGATAGCCCTTAATGGTGCCAACTTGAAGGCCTGAATTTGCCAAATATAGTAGGAAGGACAAAACCATTGGTGTACCACATGAAAAAGGGTCGATATTCTGTTCTCTACACCAGCTGCAAAATCTGTTCCAACGGCAGCTGTATAAAGACGTTGTTGCTGGCCTCCTTGCCGAAAGCAACACCTCCATAACATCATCAGGGAGGTCCCAATCCTTGCACCTCAGCCTTTCAGAAGCCAAGCGTGAAGGTTGAGGGTTTTGATGTCTGGATGGAGAACCTGACCACCCTTCTGTGAGAGTAGGTTCTCTCTGAGTGGAAGTCGAATTGGAGGGCAGATGGACAAGTCTAGAAGGTCCGGGTACCACGTTCTCCTGGCCCAATCCGGGGCAATTAGGATCATGGTTCTCCGGTATCTTCTCAACCTCCTGATCATTTGAGGAATGACAGGGACCGGTGGGAACGCGTACAGAAGCAGAAACTCCCAGTCCACTATGAACGCGTCTCCCAGAGCTCCTCTCGGGGGAAATTCCCTTGAGCAGAACAGATCGCATTTCCTTTTGAGGCTGGTGGCGAACAGATCTACCTGAGGGGTTCCCCAAAGGGCGAAGATCTCTTGAAGGACTTCCTGAGCTAGCTCCCACTCGTGGGAGACTGTGCTCTGCCTGCTCAGAGCGTCCGCTGTCAAGTTCTTCTCTCCGGCTAGGTGAACTGCCGATAGAGAGATTCCTTCTTGGATTGCCCAAAACCAGAGCTGCATCGCCTCTCTGCACAGGGGTAGTGATCCTACGCCTCCTCTTTTGTTGAGGTAATGCATGGCCACCGTGTTGTCCGTCATTATCAGGACGTTTTTCCCTTGTACAGCTGGCAGGAACGCCTTCAGCGCAAGTCTGATGGCTCTCAGCTCTAACAGGTTGATATGTAGTCTGGACTCCGATGGAGACCAACGACCGCTGATGGTCAAGTCGTTGGCGTGGGCTCCCCACCCCGTGAGTGAGGCATCCGTAACTACTGTTATCTCCGGCCAGGGTTGCCAAAACTGTTCTCCTTTCAGAATGTTCTCCTGACTGGCCCACCACTGAAGGTCTCGAGCTACTCTGTCGGGAACCTGAAGAAGATCTGTCATTCTCCCTGAGAATTGTGACCACTGAGTCCTCAGTGCCCACTGGAGGGATCTCATTCTCAGGCGAGCCTCTGGCACTAGGAAAATGCAGGATGCCATGAGGCCTAGCAACCTCAAAAAATCGAAGGCTGGGAGACGTTGGGCATGTTGGAACTTGGTAACCATCTGTAGAATATCTTGAGCCCTCACCTCTGGTGGCGAGGCTTTTCCCAGGGAAGTGTCCAGGATCGCTCCTATGAACTGGAGTCTCTGCGATGGTATCATTTGTGACTTCTTTAAATTGAGGGAGAAGCCCAGTCTGTGAAGGGAGTGGCACACGTGATTTAGCTGGATCTGAGCTTGTTCCGAAGAAACAGCCCTGATCAACCAATCGTCCAGGTAGGGGTAGACGTGAATCCCTTCCCTCCTTAGACTTGCCGCCACTACCGACATTAACTTGGTGAAGACCCTCGGGGCGGAGGTCAGCCCAAATGGCAGCACTCGAAATTGATAGTGAGAGTTGCCAATTGCGAACCTCAGGTATTTCCTGTGTTTGAGATGGATAGGCACATGGAAATAAGCGTCCTGAAGGTCCAGAGATACCAACCAGTCCTGGAACTGAAGGGCCTGGAGGATCTGAGAAAGAGTGACCATCTTGAATTTGTCTTTCCTGAGGAATTTGTTCAATTCTCGCAAGTCCAAGATGGGTCTCAGTCCTCCGTCTTTCTTCGGAATGAGAAAGTAAGGGTAGTACCAGCCCTTGTTCCTCTCCGCTACAGGTACCGGTTCTATGGCACCTTTCTCTAGAAGGTCTAAAATTTCCTGCAAGAGGAGCGGATTTGGAGCTTTCTGAGAGCTGATCCCCGGTGGATGACTCTGAGGTATACGTAGGTAAGGTATGCAGTAACCTTGGGCAACTGTTTCCAATGCCCAAGCATCTGACGTGATAGCCTGCCATACCGCCAGATGTTGAGTCAACCTGCCTCCTACCGGTGTCCTGTGAGGGAAGTCCTCAAAGTTGTTTTGGGGCGGCTGATGCAGATGCTGATTGTAACAAGGCACCTGCTGTTGATGCGGCTTTTGAATATCTACCTTGTCCACCTCGGGTAGTTCTTCTTTGTCCCCTTTGAGCCGGTCGTTCTCTACCTCTTCCGAATGCGGAGTAGAAGCGAAAGGACTTGCCCCTCGCAGAGGTTCCTGTGGGACGAAAAGGTGTCTGACGGATTGCAGCTCCTAGGGATTTTGCTGCTGCTTTTGAAGTTTGCAGTTTCTCTAAACTGTCATCCGCCTTTTTCCCGAACAAAGAAGAGCCATCGAATGGCATGTTCAAGAGCCTGGCTTGCACATCTGGGGCAAAACCAGACTTTCTCAACCAAGCGAATCTCCTGGTTGTTGTACTTGCCGCCATTGCTCTGCTGATACTGTCAGCCGAATCAATGCCCGTCTGGAGGGATTCGCACATAGCGTCTGTATAATATTCAAGAACGCATCCCTTTCTTCTCCCTCCGGGATGCAGTCAGCCGCTGTAGAAGCACACTCCCAAAGTGTATGGCTGAATCTAGCAAGGGTGCAAGTAGCATTAACAGATTTTAACGCCATGCTACATGCCGAAAAGACTTTCTTTGCCATAGCATCATATTTTTTATCATCCCTGTCCTGTGGGACGGTAGGATAAGCCGTCTTGACATCGGTAGAGGATGCTGCCTGTACCACCAGACTTTCTGGGGATGGGTCTTTAGACAAAAACTCCGGGTCTCTAGAGGATACCCTGTACTTTGTAGACAGTTTTTTATTTACTGCTGGTACGACATCTGGGGTTTCCCAGTTTGTCATGATCTTCCTCTGAAGAGCTTTATGAAAAGGCACCACAGGATCCTCCTGTGGGCCTTTGTCAAGAATATCCGTGAGGTCATCTTGTTGGAAAGATTGTGAAGGTGCAGACCACCCTATAAACTCTGATCCTGGCCATTAAGGCTCTATAGGGGGTTTCAGCATGTTCCCCCGGGTCTGGCCTAGCAAACTCCACCTCAGGGGAGGTGTCTAACCCACTTGCCTCATGTAAGGAATCATGAAGATCCTTTAACCTGCGTTCTTCAGAGGAAAATTCCTCTCTAATTGGGGTTACAGGTCCCTGCAACTCAAATGTGTCTTCCTGTTCAGACAATTCACCCTTTTCCAATATTGAGGACATAGTTCTCAATTGTTCTGAACTCAAAGGGTGTAAACCCCATTTCCAAGGCAGAGGGTGCCGAACTTGTCATAATCGGCCTCGAAAACGTCGATGTCGTCTACGCCGAAGGCTTCGAGCGTGGCGTTGAAAACAAAGGCGGAGGCCTCGAAGACCTCGACAGAATTGGGATTCTACTCGACAATCTCGAAGCCATCGACGTCGAGGACCTGGGGATAGACACTGGGTGTGTCGTAACCGTGACTTTTCTTGGCGTCGACACCGGTGTCGAAGCTGGCGTCGAGTCGACAGACTCGTGTGTCGAAGGTCCCTTCGACAACGACGGCGAAGACATCGACCTCGACGGAACTTTCGTCGACGGCGTCGACGGAACCTTCGAGGAAGGTTTGGAGGTCATAGTCCTGCTCGAGGGTTCGTGACGCGCTCGAGAGGTTTCCTTTGCCGGGTACTGCGACTCGCAGCGTTTTTGACCTTCGGGTCTTTCGACCAGAGCATCGCTCTCGGCAGTCTTCGAGGGGGTCGAGGCCGCTTTCTCGAAGACGCTCATCATATTTTTGCGGAATTCCTCCCATTCAGCCCGGGAACTATGTTTCATGGGGCACGGGATTCTCTTTGGCGAAACAGAGGAAGAGGAAGACAGAGAAGGGGATCTTTGACGTCTCCTCTTCGAGTGTTTCGATCTCGAGTAGTGATGAGACCCACTCCGAGATCTGGAGCGCGAATGGTGACGAGGAGACGAATGTCTCGACTTCGTCGACGAAGAAGAAGCTTTAAAAGTCTTACCTTTCTCCAGCTTCCCCCTACGCTCCTTCAGGGCCTTAGCTGTCATGGACATACAGTCCTCGCACTCCGAACAATGGTGTTCAGCTCCCAAACACCACAGACAAACTCTGAGGGTCAGTCAGCGACATCTTTTTCCCACAATCTCGGCATTTTTTGAAGCCGGATCGAGGAGTTGTCGGTTCCGACGAAGAAGCCATCGAGTACGGATCGAATAACTCGAGGTAAATAGGTTTAACCTGACAAAACTGAGCAACAGTATTCCGAGGCACTGAGTACGCGCAGAAAAACGGAACTGAGCAACAGGCGCTGCGCGCGGCCTTTATAGCCAGGATGACGTCGGCGTCGACTGTCGAGGGACATCGACTCGAAGGACATCGACGCGCAGCGCCCTCTAGAGAAAAAAATTTCCAAGGCCAGCAGAGCTGGAAGGAGATATCTAAGATGAGGAATACGTCGGAGGACACAATCCCTTCGAATGGAAGATTTCTTTCCACACCAGAACTTGTCCTTCAATGTGTCCTTCAATACTGATAGAATCAGATCGTTAATAGTCGTTGCCATCCCTTTTCTAAACCCGGTTTGGAGTTTTGAGATTACTCCTTTTTCCATAGCACAGGTTTCCAACTTTTCTAAGATCAATGCAGCAAAGATTTTACTATCGGAATGCAATAGCGCTATAGGTCTATAATTGTTAGGATTCTCCTGATTGCCTTTCTTGAAAATAGGTATTATAATAGATTCTTTCCAAGTTACTGGTATTTATATAGGCATTTAAATGAGCGTGCCAAGCCCGAGGACATCAGTGCGCTGGTTACAGTACGTCAGGAGAAGAAGCGAGAAGGGGGAGCGGAAACAGGTGGTGGGAAGACAGTCTTGGTTGAAGAGGGGGGATTTGCGGATGGTACATCACAGAGGTTCTTCATTGATCGCTGGCTGAAGATTTCCTTAAATAGCAACATCAGCAATGTTGATCACGTCTTTATTCGATTTTAATATAAAATTGGTTAGTTAGTTGGGCCCTGCAGCTCTGCAGGTTGAGGCTTTGGTGATGAAGCGCTCAATATCCTCTCTCTCAAATACAATATCCCAAGCGGTTATTATTCGGGGGTTCTTGACTAAATTAGTTTCCCCATTCATTTCAATCCAATGTGACCGCCAATTGGCTTCACTCACCCCATTACACAGAGAATCAGCATGCAGATTACTCAGTGTTATTAATGACCATATATTCTGTGCATTATTTTGAGGGGGTGCATTGAGCATAGTCTCACCATCTTTTTGTACCAACCAGAATCTATGGGAACTGATCCAGTTTTTCAATGTTCGGGTTGCTTTTCAAGGCATTGCTCTTCATTTAAGTGATTTAATCTTAGTTGCCGTAATTGACTGCAATAGATCATCTTTCTTGCCCAAACCGCTCTATCGAATCTGTGTATGGGAAGTTCTTGTGCTCTGCAGATACACTGAAATCTGACTTTCCCATATGAAAACCTTAAAACACGTACGTAGTGCACACATTAATCAATTCCCCCATAGTGCCAGGATTGTGGTATTCTTATTTCTTCACTAGTCTAGAGCCACCGCTTTTGAATTTCTGGATCCGGTTGCCTCCATGGTTTACCTCTAGATGCCTATGGTTAATAGAGGAACTTCTTTTCCACGTCCAGCTTATATGATGTTAGACGCATCTTATGGTCACTTCGATGGGTATTTTTCACCTTAATGGAACTACATGTCTCTCATGAGAATGACAAACTTTAAGAGGACTGAGCCCCCCTTTTCCAGGTTGCCTTTTTCTGCAGATCCCCAGTCACATTACCATTGGCAATCAGCAAGTCCCCACTCTCGAAACACAGCTATCCACTTTTTCCTGTAAAGGGTGTTTTGACATTTATCATTTTTACAGTTATTCAAACCATGCGTTTTTAAGTCACCCGCAAGGATACCATGGAAATCACTACTGGACAACCAAGAGCCCAATATTTCATTCAGGAATAGGTCTAATTCCACTACTGTGGGGTTCCAATATACATTTAGGTTAGGAGGAGCGCACACAGCTTCTTTTCATTTGTTTCTGTCTCTGAAAGCAGATTTAATTTTAGAATTTGTTGGCCAACAACAAGCCTCCCAATGGATGCCCCCATTCAATTTGAGGGCTGATTGCTGGATTACCGTGAACCCATCTACCCATATTTTAGTGCAGAGCCATGTTTCCTGAAAAAGGACTATATCACTACTGTCAAAGATGTGATTTTGTTGTTCATTTTTCATGAATCTGTTGAATCCTCTTGTATTCCAGGCAAGTAAACTAATTGCATTTAATATCAGAGATTGACACCAACTTCCTTTGTCAATTCATGCTTTAAGGTGTCCAACAGCCAGGACTAATTCCCCTGTGCATCAGCAATACTTAGGTTACTCAGTCTTTCTACGAAACTTCCAACCTTTTTCACTTCCTTACTAGTACTGCTGTTTCCAATCTGAATCCTTTGCCCGTTCCACATATGGACCACCGAATATATAGCCATTCCTTTGTAACAAGGTCCTTATTTACCTCCTCTGTTGGTATATTATGCATCAAAGTTTTAACAGTTCATTTTTGTTCATCCAGCAAATATTTTATAACAAAGAAAATCTCCAATGGACCTCCACCAGGTCTGTTAGTCTCATAAGGGAAACTGATGTAATCAATACCCAAGGAGGATATTCTTTCTAGGGCCGGGATTTCTCGAAGCAGTTTTAGTATGTGTATCCGATAAAAGGGCTATATCCAAATTTAGTTAGAGGCGAAGTTCAAAATAAAGAACCTTCTCTTCTTCATTCTTTTCAGTTCTAGGCTCACCCTCCTTAACACTGTGGTTTGGATATTTTTCTTAGGTTTAGCCCGGTCACCTAATCCTTCCTTAATTATAATCTTTTCAATTGGGTCAAATAATTTGATCAGGCGCTCTCTATCTCCCAAGTCCTGCTCCAGTATGAACATTTGTTCAAAGAAACATTTTTGGGTAGAGTCATTAACTTGTTTTTGATTCTCCCGCATACTGAATTTAAGAGACGGGTGTAAAGACCGAAGGGGGGGGGGGGGCTCTGTACTTCTGCTGTCTATTTGGTAGAGGAGAGACACAGAGACCCCTGCCAAGATTCTCTATTACGGTAGCAATGGACGAGCAATCAAGGCCTAGCTTCTCGGGAGGTGATGCAAGCTGGTTCTTAAGTACAATGTAGTCCCCGAGAACCCACGAAGGAATGTCCACACACTATCTGTTAAAACACAGTCTTTATATAATAAATATTCAAAGTCATATACACGCTCACGATAACTCACTTTGTACTCCGAAAATCAACAATGGTAAATATGTACAATTCTAAAGTGGTATCACTAACGTTATTAGATCTCATTAAAGTGCATATGGTCAGAATGACACACAGATCAAAATAAAGAGAAAACCAGCAGTAGAGAGAGGGAGGGAAGCAAGATGGTTGAGCAATTGGCAGAATACTGGTAACTACCGTTAAACGCAGTTCTGTGTGGAGATTTCCCCTCCCCCCCAACCTGGGCAACCTGTAGAAGGAGGATACAAGCCCAGTCCATATATTGTTCACACTAGCCTTTCCAATAGTTCTGCAACCCCAAAGTACCTTGGCGTTGTAGCGTTCCTTGTCGGACGTCCGACGGAGAACAGGTCGAGCTACGACGGTGAAGTGGCCGCGTCGTTCCTAGCTGTGCTCGTTGACGGGGGGGGGGGGGGAGCGGAAACATCCTGCAAGGAAGAGGCGTGCGGGGCACCTTGGTGTCGATAGTTCTGGACTACAAAGAGTTGAAGAACTGTGGCCCAGCAAGGGCGTTGAGTCGTCGGTGTCTGTGGTCTTTGGGTGGCAGGAAACCAACTGGTGGATGCTCCTCGACGCGTCGACGGTCAGGCCTTCTCCAGCAGGATACAGCGGCGACGATGCGGTCGAGAGCATCCTTGGATCAATGAAGTTCTTTGGCAACGGGAGCACGGTGGCTCCAGTCGGCGACAGTGTTGGACAACTGTCCGGGCGCTTCTCCTTGGAGTTCCGCAGCAATCCCTGTATCAGGTCGGCAGCCTGTCGAAGGTCTGTCTACCAGGGAGTGTAGGCAAAGATCAGCTGTGCACGGTGGTCCCTCGTAGCTCGGGAAGAGGGTTCCTTACCAGGTCCTCTCTGGGTCAGTTCTTGAGGCACAAAAGCTTTCAGATTGCGAAGGAGAGCAACAGCAATTCTTCTCGTCCAGCAGGGCTCAAGGTTAAGCTTAAGTTACTCCAGTTACTCGTCGTAGTGGACTTCAGCTTCCAAACACGATTCCTAGCAGTGAGAGGTCCCCAGATATACTGATTTATTCCACTGGGTCACACTCAAGCATCCAATCACGACTATGGGCATTCATGCAGGCAATCAGGCACACAAGGTATTCAGGCCATTCACTTCTCTCCAGACACTCATAACAAGTTATGTGTATTGGGACAAGTACCGAGCCATTCAACACTCCAAGCTGCATTCATACCGGTTTTGACCAGGGCTGTCTCAACCATTGTGTCAAACACCAGATACCAGACGGCCACAACATAGAATGCATATTCGTCACACACTCCATTCACCCAGGTCCCACCCACAACATACAGTCGTTGAGAAGGCTCCAGCCAGTCTGGTCGGCACTTCCCCACACTTCCATATACAGAACTTCCACCCAACAGTCAGTCAGGGGGAAGGGACAGAGGCAGGGCTTCCCGGGATTTCGGGAAGATCAAGTTAACAGGTGATGGAAGGCAAGAGGCCATGGGGGCCATTTTGTCTCCATCAGGAATCTACCGATTCCAATGACAGGGCCTGGGCATCCCAAAATGGAGGACGCTCAGGGCCCCCGTCATTTTAGCATGGAGCTGCCACCAGCCCGTGCCCTGCTCTGTGGGTCACACACAGGTGACCGAAAACATACACTAGGGGCACAGGGTT
The DNA here is from genome assembly GCF_040938575.1 of Ambystoma mexicanum. Classification (NCBI taxonomy): domain Eukaryota; kingdom Metazoa; phylum Chordata; class Amphibia; order Caudata; family Ambystomatidae; genus Ambystoma; species Ambystoma mexicanum. Next base: position 1,171,850,301 of record NC_090923.1, read on the forward strand.
GTACCCCTACCCATGGGTGGTATAAGGGTATCCCACGGGTCTGTACACCAAACCAAAAGAGAGCTGCACCGCCAGGAGTACCACATGAACTCCTGCGCGGAAAACACAACAGAACACACAATAAAAACAGTAAAGGACAAGGATACGGAGGCCCTGTCCCTCGGATGCATTTCCAGCATCACAACGGGATATACAAACTTTTGTTTATTTGTGGATGGTTTCCCAGAGCCGTGGAGATCTGTTTGGAGCGCTTTGACATGTAAAAAAAAAAAAAAAAAAAAAAATCGCTTCCCCTTGCTCTTTGGCCCAATTGTTCCCCTTTTTCTGAGCAGGTGTGAATTCTTGTAAAAGGCCAAAGTCCTTTTATTAATACAAGAAGATTCAATATTCAAACTACTTGGGTTCTATAAATATATAACCCAGAGGGTTTGCACATTTTCAAAATCAATTTGCTCTACAGTACCGTTTCTCAACTGAATGGTCTGAATAGCCTTATTAATAGATCCCAGACCTCTATTGATCGGAACATCCTTCGCTCCTGTAGAAGGTAGTACCTTTTTTGCTTGGAGTCCTTAGATTGATTGGTGGTTAAATCAATGCATTCAAGACACTCCCTTTCTGTTTGGCTAGCCATGTCTGAATATTGAGGTGGATTGTTCAAATGAAACTTCCTTAGTCTTTTCTTGGATAATACTACCAGCATTGGCACAAACCTCTTCATCCTCTGAATGGAGATGTCTCAGGAACTTTCTGGAATTATACCTTTTCCTTCTCCCGTTTTTAGATGTTTTCAGTGCTTTTTTTGTTTGCTTTATCTTCACTATGGGGTCTACTCTGTTCTCTTCCAATGTAATCTGTTCTCTTTCCACATTTACAGATTAGCACTAGCAGCTGTATTCTACTTGTTCGACTTCTCTAACTTGAAGATATTCTCTGCATTCTTCTATTATTGTCTGCTCTCCATTATCGGCTACTGAATTCTTGGGACTGTGGACAATATTCAAGTTTCCCAGTTATCACATTGGACTGCTGGATTGTTTTTGATTCAAAGCCCAATTAACTCAATATATCAACCTTTACATTTAGTTCACACAATATTAAGGTATGGGCTTTTACCTCCTCCTTAATATCATATAGCTCTACAGAAGCACTGAGAATGGAGTTGAATGTCGACATTGATGGGGTCGAGAGCTTTATTTGCTCATCTGCTTTTTTTTTAATGTGTAATGCAGCATTTTTGGGCCACTAATATCCGGTCCCAGTGCTACGTTGCTTGTGGTGAGTAGTTCCGCCAATTGAGCCAGAGATCCAGGAGTTACCTCAATTATTAGATGAAAAGGTCTCTCCCTCCAAAAGCTGTGTACTGTTATTAGGGAAGCCTATTTGTACTGAGTCATGCTCATCATTAATGCTAGTCTGAGCGATGTCAAATGCTATGCATCTCGCAGTGCCTGCACCTTCAAATATGCTGCATCAGTCATATCCCGCACACATTCCCTTAAGCAAGCTCTCAGGGGTGCAAGACGTCTAATTTTTATACTAGATCCTGCCTGCAGAAAGAAGTCTGATCTTCTCACCTGCTACAAGAGTAGCACTCTGTTGTAATGTTGATTTTAGCACCGATTTTGATTTGACTGCTGCCCTTGAGGCTTTTCTAGGTAACCTGTTACTGCTCAGACAATTTGCTGACGACATCTGGGGTTCCAACTGTTCTTTCTGCATTCCCAGATCAGTATGGATAGTTTGCACCACCTCTGTATGAATGTGTATATGAGGGGGGGTTAGGTAATGTATATTAGGATTTATTTTCTGTAGCTGTTCCAAAGACATTACTCATCTGAAGCGTCCCGAGAGAATCTTGCATGGCCAATCTCTCCATGGTGAATTATTTCTTTGACATTATTTGCTGTTGGTTTCTAGTCCGCGCAGGTGACATGGTTTGTTTTAGGAAAATATATTAGGTTTACCAACGTTTGAATATAATATAGGTGCAATATACATTGCTGCTGGTGTACAGTATGAATGTGCAGTATTTTTAAAGAGCAGTATATTGTCTTATTCACATAAAGGCCGACTGTACTTTCAAGAACTTTTATTTTCTATATACAAAAGGTGCCAGTGGAATGGTGTATTCCTAACCCGCCTACGCTGAATGTTACATGATGCACTTTTCTTACCACATAAGTCGACTTGGTTACTATGGGATAACTTGATATTGAGGAGAGCTCAATAGTGCAGGACCCGCAATTACTCTCTTTCAATAGCATGGTTACGTTACTACAGGTTAGAAAACAGCACTGCTACTTACAATCAACACAATTAGGGTACAATGAACCTTTTTTTATCACAAACTGGCTCATATGCCCAGCATCACTATGTTAATCGAAATATGCTTACAGGTCAGCAAAAAAGAAAAGTTAGAGACCGAAGGGCCTATGAAGTGCCAATGCTAATACTCGCGATCAGTACTTCATTAGCAGCGTACGAAAATGGAAGCCGTTAAGCAACAATGTCACTCCACCCAGGCTGCGCTGGAATGCACTGGTATAACAGCCATACATTATCAGATCTCACAACTGGGAGGGTCCAGAGAACAAACACCCTAAATCCAGTGAGCACACAGTAGAACGAACGGAGTTCAAAGGCATATGCCCGCAGTCACTCCTACATTCACACCTGATAACAACGGATCGATACAAGAATGTTCGGTACTCAAAGTACCATCAGCATTTAGGAGTCCCGCAGTCCAGGGACCAAAGAACAAATCGCCGCAGTCAGGCAGACACACAGACTAGCGGGCGAACAAACTAAGGAGCTCATGGGCATATGCCCACAGTCGCTCCTGCTTTCACACCTAGTAGCAATGAACCAGTACATACATTTCCGGTACTCTGAGTACCACCAAAGAGCGAGAGTCAAGCAGTCCAGGGTCCAAAGAACAAATAACCCCAGTCGGGCGTACCCACAGTCAAACCAACGAATGGAGGAGCTCAAAGGCTTACTCCTATGTTCACGCGCGATATCAGTGCAAGAGTATGAAAATGTTCAGTACTGAACATACCATCACAGATTTGGAGTCCAGCCGTCCACTGAACACACTAACACTGCCCACAAACCGGACGCGCTTGTGCCTGCAGTGTCGGTTTGTAGGGATGTGCTGGATCTGCCAACAGAAGGACTCCTCCAGCAATAGGCAGCAAGGAAAGCTTGAACGATAGCAGCCCACTCCAATGAACACACTGCTCACACACCACGCACGCTTTGCGCCTGCAGGGTGATTTTGTAGGGATGTGCTGGATCTGCCAACAGAACGACTCCTCCAGCAATATGCAGCAAGAAAAGCTCCAATGAAAGCTGCCCACTACACTGGAAACGGTGAACACACTGCTCACACACCACGTCTGTTTTCACTATGGCGTTAAATGCCACTTTCGGGGAAGAGCAGGGCCGGTAATGGTAGTCTAAACCCGAGCGAGGTAAGCCCAAGCACAGCATTCCAGCCCTGAGCACCCATGAAATCGCTATTAGCATTCTGAGCCGCCATCTGAGGGATTGATGCACCTTAAAAAGAAACTGGAAAACGCGTCAAAGAAAGCAACCTATTCGAACAACTGGAGTCAACCAAACCCTCAACTTCAGAACTTGAGCTAGCTGACCTAGACGGGTAAGCAGAGCTACTACACAAATGGATTGCAGACGCAATCGACAAGATCGCCGCAGAAAAACCTTACACCCCATCAAACAAAAGAGCAATGGCCAAATGGTTCACTCCACTATTAAGCACCAAGAAAAAGGAAAACAAAAAGATGGAACTGGAATGGGGGAAAGAATACAACCCAGACAAAAAAAAACTCTGTTCCAGAGACAAATCCGCACTTACAAGAAGGAAATTCAAAAGGAAAAGAGAAGGCATTATGATGACAGAATCACCAATGCCACTAACACACAAAAAGAAATGTTTAACATAATTAAAGAGATGAGAAACCCACCAGGCTGCAACACTCCAAAACCATCAGAGAAACTATGCATCGACCTGGCAGACAACTTCTCAAGAAAAAAAAAAATCAATGACATCTGACATACCATACAAAACATACCAACCGACCACAACATACTACCAAGCGAACCTATCACAGAACCACAGCACAAACTGAAAAACCTTCCTGAAATATCAGCAGAGGCATTCGCAATGCTGGTAAAACACAGCAAGAAAGCGGGATCACCCTTGGATCCTGTCCACCAGACATCTACAAATCAATCCTCGCACAAGGAACGCCAGCAGAATACTAAAGAAACTTTCTGAACCTTTCACTAGCAACAGGAACTGTACCAAAGACCTTCAAATCAGCATATATCAAACCACTTCTGAAAAACACAAGTGGCGACATAGAAGACCTCTCCCACTACAGGCCGATTTCAAACATTCCCTAGCCAGCAACACTCCTGGAAACGTACGTATCTAAACTAACCCAAGAATACGTAGAAAAATACCACCTGCAAGACCAAGTGCAAGCCGGTTTCAGACCTTCAAGAGGAACGGAAACAGCACTACTATCCATCTGGGACTACCTTATAACTAATGCAGACTCGAACACGACCTCAGCTCTCATTCTACTCGATCTCTCTGCAGCCTTCGACACAGTCATGACACCCTAACCAAAAGACTAGAAGACATAGGCATAACAGACACCACTACTCTGGACCAAATCATATAGACAGAACAGAAACCGTATGGATTAAACCCTTCAAATCGACTCCAAGAGTGAACGACTGTGGAGTGCCTCAAGGATCCTCACTATCACCACTGTACTTCAACATCTACCAGACCCCGGTTATCAGAATCTTCAAAAAGTACAACATAACATGATACCCAAATCATCTACAAAATCAAAGACACCCAAGCTGATCATTCGACCCTAATCGAATGTTTAAAAGAAGTCTTCAACTGGATGACTGCCAACAACCTGAAAATCAACCCAGGAAAGACAGAAATCATATCCAAAGACCTACAGAACGAAACAACCATCCTGTGGCCAACAGAAATGGGAACCGCGCCGTGATCTAAGGTAGTATAAAATCTGGGAGTCTTGATGGACAACACCCTAACCCCAAAACCACAAGTAAATCCAACAGTCAAGAAATGTTTTTTCCTCCTCCACACGGCAAGAATCATCCTACCTTTCCTGTCCTTCACGCACAAAACTCTCACTATCGTCGCCCTCATGTCAAAAATCGACTATGCAAACAGCCTCTACCTCGGAATACCAGAATACCTCCTGAAGAAACTACAACGGATCCAAAATGCAGCAGCAAGACTACTCCTCAAACTATCAAGAAGAGAACATCACTCCTGCCCTAAAAACACTACACTGGCTCCCAGTAAAACACTGCATCTTCAAAACAATGTGCATAACGCACAGGGCAATCAGCGGACAAGGAGCAGAATTTCTACAAAAGAAAATAATCTACAAGCCAACAAGACCCCTCAGGTCAAGCAACGAAATCCGCCTGGAACCAAAACCGTACCTCAAGAAGCTTGGAGGCACCTCCTACCACTTAGCCGCAAAAACCTGGAAGACATCCCAAAAGAAATACACAAAAAAATCACCTAAAATTTAGGAAATTACTAAAAACCTGGCTCTTCAACACCACAGACTCAAACTGAAAACCGAAACAGGAAGGAAAATGGATGACTAAACTGGGGTGAACACGGACAACTCCCAACACAGACCGTGAATAACTCCCTATGTGAAGAAACTCCCACGGCGCCTGGACGATTGACGCCGGTCAGAGTGGAACACAAGAGACACACACGGAGTCAATAACCAACACTTATTCCCACCCAATACCCCCACACGCACCTTAGTTGCCACCAGGTACCACAGCGCGGTGTAATTACCAGAATATTCGCAATCACCACACCATCAGAGCTGTGCACACTGACAGGGGCACGAGCCCTACGAAAGGAAGACCAGTAGCGATGCAAGGGAGACTAGGGGAGGAGGGCACCTGATGTGAAAGGGACCTTGAAGGCCGGACGGACCCAGATCAGAACACAGGCAGAAGGATGCTCCCAAACCCCACCTGGGGAGATTACGTAAACCCAGCGCCTCAAAACTAAGGGTAAAGATGCCAATTAACCAATTGCACTAACAATCCCCCCTCTGCATACACTTCTCAAACACCAAACCAAACGCAACCACAAACCTTCAGCACAAGAAACCGCACAAACTTCACTACACTGCAACAACCAAACAAAAAACTCAGACTCGCACAACAGTACACGACTACCGGCCGAATACACCCCAGGCCCAGCCAACGGACCGACCGGGCTGAGGCCGCCAACAGCACATCACTGCTCTCTTGCACTTTTCCAGCTTCTTCCCACTAACACCCCCCCACCCCTTTCCTCTTTCAGAGCTGCCAGAGCACGAGGGGACCACTCTGGTGGTGATAGTGCGCAGTACAACTGTCCATTAACATGAACACAATTCAGGTTTCCCTTAAAAAGAAATCACACATATGTACGCAATTCGAAAGAACTATTTCCATGAAGAGGAGGTGGGCCAGGTAGTGTGCAGGTCAGTGGGCTGGGGTGTGGGGGCCAGGGGGTCAGATTTGTGGCCCTCCAATAGAGATTCTGCCTGGGGCACTGCCTCAAGGCACAGGGTGAAAGTTGGGTAGAGGTACAGCAGGCCATCATAAAATGTGGTTGGCTACTTGCAAATTGTACTTGTGTTCCCAGGCCTCAAGATTGGTCAGCTTCCTCCGGCAGGTGCTAATATAGAATGTGATCCTAATCGTAGATGCAGACTGGGTGAACTATTGATTGATAATTTACTTAACCATTGAGTTAGCTGTGTATATTCGTTATGTAAGAGGATAAGCAGAGTGGATGGCGTAGCAGGTAGAGAACTAGACAAACTTGGTGGAATCTTGTAGAATGTGGGCACCTGTCACTTTCAGGGTAACTAATGTAACACAGATCTATATGATAGAATGTCAAGGAGTTTGAGATCAGCTCATGGGTTGAGCAGCAGTACAGATGTATACAAACAGCAGGACACAGAACTAGGTTTTCCATCAAAAGCATTTGGTCTTGTGATCATGTGAATTTTCAAAAGGGTTCACTCGTCAATAAGATGCATGTTTCCCCTACAAAATGAAATATAGTTGCCACTGAGATTTAGATAAACTAACCTAAACTTTGCAAAAAACATGAATATATAATGCACTGTTTTACAGTAGCAATGCTGTAATTATGTACTGGGTAACAAATTAAACCTTTAGGACTATAGTTGCAAGACAAACACATACTGGTATTTGCAAACAGAATATAGTTTGCATAATAAAAGTATAATCCAGATTACTTCAGGTTTGCAATTATTTGAAAAAGAAAGTACTTTTCTTGGCTAGCACTACCACGCAAGCCTTTGGCACTTTGAGTGGAGGAGATGATCACATCACTGCTGCACTTGTTCTCCATTAGCCCCTTTTTGCTTCCAGAGAACGGAGAAAAAAAGGGTGAAGAGAGCCCCGAGGGCAATAGAGGAACACAGAGTGAGCAGTATTTTAATTGAACAGGGAAATTTAAATCGCCAGCAGTGCTACACAAGTGTCAACTTAATGACCAAACCTTCAGAACTACATAGTAAATTGCTACGCAACACTGATTATTTTATGCCTTGCAGTAGTGTCCTTGAAATCTTGGGGGCGCGTTGCAGGCTGCCAATTGCGATTACTGGGGTTATGTCCAATACATTGAAGCGGCAGAGAGAGAGGGTTAATATTAGATGTTCCTGCATCGACTGTTTGAAAAAGTAATTGGCAGGAATATATACTGCATGCACAAAATTACTCACTGTGATACTAAACCCCGTCACAAAATAGCAATGCTTTTTAGTTTTTTTTTAAATATAGATATATATTTTTTGATAATTATCGATGCTTGCTTAATAAAATATATTTGGATGTAGATATTTTTTGATGTAATTCAATGAATCAAAATGATGGAATGTGACTAGCATGTGATTAGACATGCATTTTTGATTCTACTCCCTTTAAGAGCATTATACAGATGTGTAAAGTGCCATAATGTACAATGAGCAGTTCCTAGGTATAAATATAGGAATGATGGCCACAGCTATCACAATCCCAGTGAGGATGGAGTGGCAGAGCATTGGAAATCCCTAATGGAAAAACTCAAACTACCCAGTGGGGCCAGAGGAGAAGTCAGAGGCAGGCCAAAGAATGCAGTGTGTCTGGCTGCACACCAGGCCCAATGTGGTTATGGAGTGGCAGGGGTTTCCAGGACAGGACTGAAGGGCACTGCCATGGTCAAAGGAGCCACTGGATTTGGCATCAGGTCATACCTAGACTGAGTATCTTTCATCTTGGAGGTTCTCAAGGCAGGACAAATGGCCCCGGCTCAGTCAAAGTGACCTGTGGACATGGCCACAATCCATAGTTAGGGAGCCCATGAGGGCAAAGTAGCTACTGGACATGGCCACAGGATATTCCTGGTGGGTCCTCTAGATACAATTAGAAAAATTCAATTAAAATGCCTAAGAATTGAAGTCTTTGGGAAGAATTCAGGAATGATTTGTGTAGTTTGCCCAGTTCTCAAAGAGAGAAGCATTCAACTGGAAACTGGTCTCAGGGCCTGAAATTGACATTCAATGAACAGGAGCTAAAGACAGCTCCTGGGTGTCCGGCATCACCCTGCGGGCAGGACTAGAGCAGGGGAACCAGGAGCTACCAGCGATGCTTCTTTAACTGTTTGTCCATTTTGTATGCACCATTGTGTTTAAATGTGCAAGATGTGTTCCAATTCTTCTTTATGACCATTCTCAAATACTCAAAGTTACTGTCACATTTACATGTTTGGAGAGCACCAGTTGGCCCTAGGAGCCTACAGTAGCTCCTAGTAGCTGTTGGGTTCAAGGTAACCGGTAACCATGCCCTAATACGCCAGAAGAAGGAGCTAAATAGCTTAGAGCTCCCCTCAATGTTGAACCCTGTGATCTTCAGAGATATGATCAGCCCATCATCGAGGCAAGGACAGACTAAGATTTTGTTGGACTTTGTCCGCTGACCAGCAACTGCCATCTTGCATTTGTCGAAGACTGTTGGGGCTAATTTAAACACAACTCTGAGGATTTGTATTGAGAGTGCGGAGATCGTTGATATTGTGCAATCAGGATGTGGATACATGCACCCTTTAGGTTGTTGGCCCATAGTAAATCTCCTTTGTAAAGAAAATGGAAGATATGGCGTGGGGCCAGTAGCCTGAATTTTTCCCTCATCATTTCTTTGCGATGTTCAGTTTGAGGATGGGGCCAACATTGATCCAAGCTTTTCTTTTGTACGAGTACCTCTTAGATTCCCCTTCCTGCCCGTAGTCCTGCTACTTTTTCCAGTGTTCCTAGACAGTCCAGGTGCAGTGAGCAGGTTCACAGGCGTGGGATGTTGGGTGAAGAATAAGAACCTGAATCTGTAACCACATCTCAATTATGAACACCCAATGGTCTCGGATGATGTTTTCCCCAAGAGACTATGATTTTAGATGCTTGACCCAACCATGATCTTTGAGATGAGGGAACGGGTGGGGGGCAAATAAATTGACTTGGTGGAGGCACCGATATCCCTGCGGCTGTCTCTCTTTGAGTGGTAGTTGTTTAAGATGTAGGACTATCTCCTCTGTTGCTGCTGTTTAGGTTATTGGCAGGAAAAGGGAGAGTTGAAACCTCAGCTAGAAGCCTCATGGCTGGTGATGATACAAGGGTGTCTGCTAGTCTCACCTCTTAGGGTCGACCCAATGGATTTCAAGTTCACAAGGCGCAGGAGCAAATCTGGATGCCAACAGCTACATGGGAGAGCAGATCACAGCCTGGTCACGTCGCCCGTAACCCTCTTGTCAGCTGAAGCACGCTCCACTCCAGAACCAGATGAGGCTCAGTAGTAGCGCCTCACGCACCTGGACCCATTCACGGGGGATGGGGCACGGCAGATGCGCAGGACCACCAATCCCTGCTGAGACAAGGCTGGGCATCTGGTCTTCCCCCTCCCACACTTAAGTCCTGCCCACAAGGAAAACGAGACCGCACACCAAATCCAACATGCACCTCCAAGCCTCAGAGTGTCCACCAGCACCACACCAAATAAGAATGAGCCAGGTCGGAGGAGAAAGCACCCCATCTTGGCTATGCTCCTGAAGGTCCACACCTTGTTGTCCATCTTAAGGCCAGTTAGCTTGGACCCGGATTACTGTAAAAGTATTCCAGTTCAGTGGTACCTTTAGAGGCCCTGATCAAATGATTCAATACTAAAACTGCACGCTTGTGATCTATAAGAAATCATGCGTCATCTGGCAGCAATCCAGCATACTGTTGCATGCACTGCAAAAGGCCAAGGTAATATTGATCTAGCAGAACAGAAGAGGTGGAGGCTATGGTCAATTTGCAAGCTTTCCTACTAAGGGCATTAATCTTTCTACGTTCCTGACAATCGAGAAGATGAGGAAGAACCTGTATTCTCTTCCTGGCTCCAGTACCAACCAAAGCAGCCACCACAGGATGCGTACTCAAAACATTTGAGAGCCCTGTGTGTTTGTCATGCCCCCCAACACAGTCACATAGACCAGAGTCAAAAAGGCTTCCATTTTGCATGCCAAGATATCGGGTACCAAGGAATTGGAGCCCTAGTTCTTTCATGAGAATGCATTGTCTCTATGATGATCAACAACTTAAGAACGAGAAGCAGAAATGGGTTTGATTTAACATCAGCCCTTCTAGTTAGCACCAAAAGAATTGATGCTGCCTATAAGAGACCCTCTTGGTATGATGGACTCCTAAGACAAGGGAAAGTATTGATTGAGGTTGCAGGTTACTGATCCTTTGGCGTGCGAGGAGACCGAGGAATGGTGAGCCTTGAAGGTGTAAAATATCCCTTCAGATGGGATGGAACAGGGCCTCTGAGGTGTGAGACGTCTAAGTCTAGTTATGTGCTTCATTGGGTTGTGCGGGTCCTTCCGAAGTGTCCACTGTTCTTTCAGTGAGTCTCTGGGAGATGGGTGCATCATCTCAGAGGGATTATTTGTTTAAATATGTTACCTCATGGTTACTATGCTCTTCCACCTTCTGAGGTCTACTATTCTCTTCATCCTGACTCCTCATCTATCCTCTCTTCTTTGTCCTCCACTTTGGACTCTCTCTACTCTACTTGTCTCGTTAACGTCCTCAATTTTGGCTTATTTCTTTGCAATCCATTTGCAGACATGTTCACAAATGCTTTCTTTTAATTGTGTTTATTGAGTAAATCAAACAATTTTAAATATTATACAATAAAAAATATATATCATGAATTAGATTCATAATAAAATTAAGTAGACAAAGCACTGTCGATTCATCTATAAACAATCATATAATAAAAACCTTTAAATAATTAAAGGGGGAAGTTCACTCAGAAATGTTATTGGCCCAAGCGGGCATATATTTTTCCAGCATACATCGATCGATCGCAAAATAAAATTCAATGCATCTAACCTTTGTTTTTGCTCACTTTTACACATGCGAAACGGACGGATCGGGTACTAACATCTTGTGCTAAATGTAGCCGTTGATCCATCACCCTAAGTTCAAGTGCCCTAGCGGCAGTAATTCAGATAACCCGCCTCCCTTAAACTGACATCACTACACGCTTACGGCCCTTTTCACAACGCCAATGCACATCTCATGTCAACGTCCTCTGTGCGAAATTATTGACGTGTCTGCAGGGAAATGTCTAGACGCTTCTTTTCTCGATAAGTATAAACAAACCCTTTCTGATCAGACATTGGAGTTTCTTTTTCCTTTGTGTCAGTATATTTCATTCCGAGCCTCCACGACTTCAATTTTGTCTGTTCAACTACCAAGTATAACGTACTGAGAACAGGTACTTAACTACCTCAATTTATTTAACTCTGTAATCGCTTTGTATGTACATTTTTTATATAAAATGTACAAATGTTTTTATCAAACCATAATAAAATTCTATATTTATATGACTTTTTACATGGGTCAATGTGACATTTCTAAGTTTGTGCAGAATATTCTTATTTTTTGCACTATACTGTATACAAACGGAAACCTCTTATTTGCTTCATGGTTGATTTTATACTTCTGAAATATTCAGGAATTATGGCAACAAGTCAGCTCTATCTGTACGTGCCAGAATATTAAAAAAGAGTAAATGGTTGAAAGAGAAAGAAGCCGAAATGATAATGGTATCTGATGAAAGTCGTGACGATCAATTGTCTGATCCCAGTCGCAAGAAAGACGTTTCCCACCTGGTATACCTGCCATCGTTGTGGGGGGATGCCAACTTTGGTGGAGAATTGCTGTTGCTGAGAAAACTCTGGCTGCCTGGCCTACATAGCCGAAGAAGACACCACCACTAAGCATTACCCAGCTGCATGACTTCAGGGCAGCCTGCCTTACAAGCTCTGTGTTGCGAATGTTGATGGTCCTTATGCACAAACTTGGAGCAACAGTTCACCCTCTTATTCCAAGGAGTAAGTTTACTCTTTATACGTTGTATGTTTGACAACCGAGACCGCTCACATTTTATGTTATTGTCCTTCAACATTGCAACTTCGATGGATCGTTGGTAATAGGATTTTTCTAATATTTGAAAAAAATGTCTTATTCTAATCTCAAGCCAAAGTATTCAACATTATATTTAACGACCAAACAATTACATTTCTTTCACTTAAATAGAATATTTCCCTATCTTATAAACTTTTTTTGCTGCAATGGACGTTCACATTTCTGATTCGTCCCTACTTGAAAACAAAAGTACTGTCAGTAGTTTGCTCGAAAGGGTACTTTAAGCATACCAGTGTCTTGTACTTTAAAAGACTGTGCTAAATGAAAATCAGTTATTGGATTCAGTCAAGTAAACTACTTCTGTATCTCTTACACAGATGGTACAGGCTTGTGGCCTAGCGAGCGCTCACATGGTGGATTCATGGAAGACTGGGATTCTGTGTTCCACAAGTAACCTGCCTGTGTGGTTCGAGCCATTCGTAAGAAATGCCCCAGTGACTCCAGATAATTAAAGGGATTTATACAGACAGTACCTCAACCACAGCAATACAATTTGCAGTTTGTCAATGCCATCAACCTTACCAAACTAAATAAAATATGAAAAGTTATGAAAACTAAATTGTAAGTCACCAACACGTCAAAACATCAAATATTTATAAATGTATGCTATAACAAGAAGATCATGAAAGATCGGTGTCCTTTTACAAGGTTCCTGGCATATTGCACTTGCCTCATCTGGCATCCGTCCCCCTGAGGGCAGTTTGCACCTGTGACCATGCGCTCGTAAGGGGGCTGTGTGGGAACGAACAAGGTCCTGAATACCATGTACACCTCAGAGTTCTTTCACATGGAGACCATTGGCCACATGGCCACCCCAGACCCGGTGTCTCCAGACTCCCCTTTGAAGACCTGACCCATGCAATCAACATATGTGTGTGTCCTCTGATTATGTTCGGGCCTATTACGCACCCCTCATCCATCCCCCTGCGGTATCAATGGCAGTTCGCACGTGTGACCGTGTGCTTACAAGGGGGCTGGTTGGGAACGAACAAAGTGCCGACTATCATGTACCCTTCAAACGGTTCTTGCGCATGGGGACCATTGGCCACATGGCCACCCCAGACCCTCTGTCTCGAGACTCCCCCTTGAAGATTCTGTCCCTTCAATCAACATATGTATGTGTCCTTTGGCTATGTGCCAGGCATGTGCGCTTGCCTCATCCACACCCACTCCCCCTCCGGTATCAAAGTAAATTTTCACGTGTGACTGATCTCACAAGGGGGCTGGGTGGGTGGGAACGAGCAAGGTGCTGAATAATATGTACTCCTCAAAGGGTTTTCGCATTGGGGACCATTGGCCAAATGACCACCCCAGACCCAGTGTCTACAGACTCCCCCTTGAAGACCTTGTCCCTGCAACCAAAAAATGTATGTCCTTTGGCTATGTTCCAGGCATTCTGCACTCGCCTCATACATATCCACCCTCCCCACCCCTCCGGTATCAATGGAAGTTTGCACCGTTGATTGTGTGCTCGCAAGGGGGCTGGGTGGGAACAAAAACGTCAAACATTCACATACACACCCACTTTGAGGCATTTATAAACACCTTGAAAGTTAACAAAAAACATCACTGCAATCTACAACGGATATCGTTATTTATCTGCTTTTTACCTTGGTTGCTGAATCAGCTCATCTATTTTTCCAAGTAACTGTTCGTCAACTATTGGTTTCTCGATGGTCATTGTTTTCAACTCAGTACTTTTCTATTGCTTTTTACTAAATTTAAGTCGCATTTTGATTTTAATGCATCTCCAAGACTTCAGCATCATCAACCTTTCTATGTATTGTCATCTGTGGAATAAGATTACATGACAGTGTATTTTTTGGAAATGTAATGTTTCGTAAACCATGTTTAAAATGCATGTTTTCTTTAGGTGGCTCAAAGGTTGCTCAATGTATGATATGATATGGCATTTATAACGCGCCGATACACAAGTGTTTCAAGGCCCAACGAGGCAAGGGAGGGGGTACAGAGGGGATACAGAGACAACGATCCTACTAGGCCAGGTGCCATTCAGATCAAGTAAGTGAACAGGTAGGGGGGAACGGGAGAGGGAAAGTGCAGTACATGGGGGGAAAAAAGAATAAATGAAAAATAAGTAAAAGTACGGCCAGCTGGTGGCAAGGGTAAGTGCAGACATCAGGTGATAGTGGGACTGTTAGGGATACAGAAAACAGACCCAAGTGCGGGGGTTGCCAGGAAGGCAGTGCAGGTGTGTGACTGGCAGGGGGAGGGGACCTGGGCCAGAGATCATAGGGTGGCCAGGAAACCAGTGTTTCTTCTTGTGGTAGACCAATGATTGACTAATGTCATTGCTGTGATGGTTAGACCATTTTACATGGAATTCTTCATAGTCTAAAAAAAAAAAAGTTTATTTTCAAAGCTATGTCATGGTTGAATTACTTGCAGTGAAACTTTGTCATCTTTATTTGTATGTTTTTAACAAATCTTCTGGACAAATCAAACAATGTCTTCATGTATCATTCATGGTTGCCCCAACATCAGCCATGTCAAAACTCCTGGTAAAGTAATGCATGTTTTCCCAAAGGATATGATGTTAATGAAAACATGGCTGTTAAAGTGCGGATTTCCAGTTTCCGAGATTGAAAGCAGAGCCAAGGATGACTTGGAGGACGCGAGGGTAAATCGATTCTGCGTCTTCAGCATGCAATTCTTGGAAGATCCGCACGAACCATCAAAGTACCTAAAAAAGTATTGTCCAGACCCCTTTGCAAATTACTTCCCAGTGCAGTTCTAACTGATTTTCAGCACACGCTGACTCGGGTGAGTATTGAACGTTGAAATATTTATGTTGAGTATTGATTGTTGAAATATTTATGTATGTTGATTTGCAGCCTAGGGGCGCTGTTGGACGCTGACTAAAATGGCCGCCTAGGGGAAGAGCTGCGCTGTTTCAAATATCCTATATAAAAAAATCCTGCGGATAGGGACGTCTTTGGTGGAAGATCCAACCAGAACTTGGTGTTGGAAAGCCTGGGGCACCGGAGGAACTGTTCTCCAGCCTATCCGAACGTTATAACCCCGAAAACGGAAGGTGTGTACACCTCGCGTTCTGCACAGGTGTGCGGCGAGAGCAGGAGAATCCAGCGACCTGCCCAGCCTCCAGCAGTAACGCAAGCCTGACCCCGGTAATATATTGATGGCGGGGTGTGGGACCGCATTCTCACTCACTCACACTGTGTTCACTGTGTGCGAGCAGTGAACCCAGTCAGAGACGTAGGGGGCAACACATCACAAGGCAAACACACATCTGCCGGCAAAAGTTATAAGCGGGCACTGATCCAGTGAATAATACGTGGCCCCCCCAGGTGGTGGCGGCCAAGGAACCACGCGGCTGCAACTCTGCGACAAGACCAGAGGGTCTCGCAGTGGCAGGGAACAAGGATTGTGGGAGGCAGACCCCTGATGTCCCGAGTGGGTTTCCAGCTGAGGGACGTGCTCCCGACCGCCGTGGGCGATTCCCAGCACGGAGCGCGTGGCGTAACCTGCCGCCAGAAATTACATAAGACCGTCGGAACTACACCCACTATAAACTCCATAAGACAAAGATCTTTAAGATTATCGGCGTACGTAGGAGAACACGGATTGCACAACAGTGACTGAACAATACCCCTACAGGCGGGTTGCTCCTGCACCCAAAGGATAAGATCTGCCAGGTTAAAACAACATATATTCAGGGAAATGCAACACTGATGTCCTATCTGAGCTTCGAACACCATCAGGAAGTCATTCTACTAACGTTGATCCCACCCATACATAGAGACCAAACATAAGGAGTATTCCCATAACTAAACCAAAGTAGTGGGCAAACAGTCTCATCCCAAAACAAGGATTGAGGGGGGTGCCTCGCCTTCTTATCGCAGAGAGACACAGAAGAACACCAATCTGTACCTCGCATAAATATACCCCGCTCATAACACGCGGACAATACAAGGGTGGGGGACTCACAGCACTCATACTCGAACAGGCAATTCGGCTGGACTTGGACATGACAAGGGGCAACAAAGGAAACCAGAAAGGCCCCATGGACGCGTACACAGTTGTGCGCTTTGACCAGACCAACACAAGTGGAGAACGCCATGGATCCATACAGGACTGCATTACAGGCCGGTTTTGCGGCTGTCAACAGCAGGTTGGATGATATTGGCAGCAACATATCCCCAAACAGGGCGGATCTCCAGAAAGTAAATACTAGGGTCACCGAGCCCGAGAATAGGGTAGGTGTGCTGGGAGACACCTCTGCTATACAAAGCAAGGATATTGAAGACATCGAGAAGAGCCTGAAACTGGTCCAATCCAAGTGCGATGACTTAGAATCAAGATCACGTTGGAACAGCATCAGAGTGTTGGGCATGGCTCAGAAACCCCTCAATACACCAATGGAGATCTTTCTGGAGGAGGTGATGCGCACAATCCTGCCGGAAGCCCAGTTTTCCCAACAATTCCTTGTCGAAAGGAAACCCTCACCCGCCCCCCATCCAAACCTGGTGCTCTGCCAAGAAGTGTCATTGCACGCCTACTCAACTACCGTGACAGGGGCCTGATCCTCTGCCTCTCCTGGGAAAAAGGCACGTTATCGTATGACTCAGTACAGATTCACATATACTCAGAATTCTCAAATGGAGTACAAGCAGCCCGTCGCACATTCGACCAGGTCAAAAAGGCGCTCAGAGCAAGATCCGTACCCTACACTATGATGTTCCCGGCAAAACTGTCTACAACATTCCGGAAGAACACACTTCTTTGAGTCACCTGAAGAAGCCATGGTGTATATATTCCATTACTTCCAATCAGTAACGACCCTTCGACTCAACCCAATACACGACCATACCTGGAGAAACCGAGAGATGATCACAAGTTACATAGTCCCCGATCCGCCAGAAGCTAGCGCAGCAGCTCCCAAGAGCAGACTGATATGTACAATATGGTCACGGCCACACAGAGCCACCAACAGCTGCAAATGTTGCAGTTAAGTTATGGAGCTACACTGTCCAGTTGGGGAGGATGGTGAGGGTGCGGCGGGAGGGATGGGAAAGGCCAGTTGCCTGCAAGGGGGAGAAAAAAAAAAAAAGGACGGGGGAAGCGATACACACAATAGTTAAGAACATAATAACATTGTGTAGGGAGGAAGTAGGGGGGATAATTATTTAAAAAGACTGACGGCTACACAGTTAACGAGAGTTCCGGAAAATCCCATAACGTCAAGAGAGACCTGGATACTAACTGGAAATGGCACCAACCAGGATAAAACAGGGAATTACACTCACCTACCTGCAACATCAGAGGTCTGGCAAACCCCATAAAAGCCAGGAAAATACTGGCATATGCTAAACGGCATAGGATCGACATTCTCCTCTTACAAGAGACTCATGCTATCAGGAGAGTAACAGTCATTTGCCTGAAATTGGAGCCAGATGTGAATTGGTACGGAAAACTCCTCGCAACCCAGAGGGGTCCTAACCCCCATTCATCAGCGCACCAGTTTTCAAATAGCCAGATCAAAGGTAGATGTGGAAGGAAGATATGTAATTATATGGGGTGGGAGGGGGGGTAGGGGCAGTACACAATCAATAACTAATCTTAAACAACAACGTATGGTCCAAACATAGATACTCTGGAATTCTACCTATAGATCACCGGTGGGAAAGGCTAGAATATGGGGAGGTGACCTAAATACAATCCTCTACCCACTGAAAGATAGGTCATCCAAAGGCCACAGAAACCACACCAAGATGGCACTGACCATTCTACAAGCTATCTCCACACTACCCCTTACAGACGCATGGAGAGAGCTACATCCCAACCAACAGGAATACTTGCTACACTCACATAGAATCCAGCTCCTGCATCGACTATTGGTTGTGCTCTCCCGAATGCATCCCCGACATGGGCGAATTTACCATTCTCCCCCGTACATTGTCAGACCACTCACCAGTCCTTCTAGACATACAGTTGGTGAATATAGACCAAAACCCACATAGCTGGCGAATGTCTCCAGCGCTACTGAAAGACAACTCGGTGATGGAACCATTACGGACAGACATAATCCACTTCTTTGACCGCAACACAGAATCGGTGGGTTCGGTGATCACGGTTAGGAAACCTTTTAAGGTTTGGCTAAGGGGGCATCTGATATCATGGTCACAAGGTACTCTGCGAGTAATGAGGAGTGAACTGAACCAAATCGAGCACACATTAAAAGCCCTAGAAAACTCACGAGTACTGGGTATTGACACACTTAAGCCATTACAGGACCAATTATCAAAATTTAGATCTCTAGCAGAACAGGAAGTATTGTACTTGGCACAACCGATAAGGGCTAGGAGATATGGTGAGTGAAATGAAGCGAGTAGGTTCCTAGTGGCTAATCTCATCAGATCTGAGCAAGGGATGAGGCCGATCACTGGGCTAACCGGCTCAGACGGCATAGTAAACACAAACGCTCGTAAGGTGAACGCAGTGTTCTTAGAGTTGTATTCTAAATTATACGCAAACGCAGATCTAGTAACGCCAGAGGAACTCTAATATATGGACTTGTTCCTGCTACCCATATTGGAACATGTCGAAAGAGACACTGGAACTCCCCCTGACCAAAGGAGGTTGGACAAGCTATTAAGGATTTAAAAGCGGGTAAAACTACTGGGTCAGATGGTATCCCCGCTGACCTCTACAAAAACTTTGACCCTGAACTCACCCCTAAATTGCTCGAAGTGTGGAAGGAAGCCCTGGGGACCAGTGCACTCCCACAATCCATGAGAGAGGCCATAATAACGGTCCTACTCAAACCACATAAGCCTCTGCACGAACCCACGTCATACTGCCCCTTGTCCCTGATAAATGCAAATACCAAAAATATTTGCCAAAGCAATAGCCAATCGTCTACTACCCTACATGAACAAATTAATACATCCAGATCAATCAGGATTCATCCCCCCATGATCCACTGCCTTGAACCTCTGTAGATTTTTTTGCCATAACTTCACAACTAGACCCAAAAGCAAAAACAGTGGCGGTCGCACTCGATGCTGAGAAAGCATTTGACTCCGTATCCTTGAGTTTCATGTACGCCACACTTTGAAAGATGGGATTCAGACCCAGATTCCTGAGCTATATACGGTTGCTATATAAAGACCCTACGGCCAGAATTAAAACTAACGAGACCATATCACCCGAGTTCACGCTCCACAGAGGCACACGGCAGGGCTGCCCGCTATCCCCCCTCATCTTTGCACTCACCATAGAAGGTATGGTGGCACGTCTGCGATACAAGCACGCATGGCGGTGCATCCGCATTAGGGGAACCCTTCAATTCATCTCACTCTATGCTGACAACACCATGCTGTATATAAGAGACCATGAAACCAACTTTCCCCCTGTTATGCAAGAGATAAATAAATGTGCAAAGTACTCAGGCTATAAAATCAAACCAAATCAGAAATCATCCCCCTTACACAGGCCACAACAAAATCGCAAGCCACAGCCCAGTTCCGTTGGTCCCAGAACTCAACTCGCTATCTAGGTATCAATGTCGACGGATAAACGCACCTTATACTCTAAAAATGATGAACCAAACCCAACGCTGCTTGAGATCAAGCTGAAAATCTGGAATAAACTGATATCTACCTAAAGTAGGATAGCCCTATTAAAAATGGTCATGGTACCTAAATTGATATACCTATTTAGTAATATTCCATTCTGGCCTGGACGTCAATTTTTTGACAAATTACAGAAACTCGCCTCCAACTTCGTGTGGGAAGGAGGCACGGTAAGACTTAAATGGCCCAAAATAGGTAGAAAATACAAAACAGGCGGTCTAGCGGCCCCGGACTTCCTGCTACACTACTACACTGCACAAGCGCACTTTGCAAAATACTGGATCCATACCACAGAACACCACGCCCACCTACAAGCAGAGAAATTCGTGGCAGCCCCATAAACCTGCAATACATGAAATTTGTCAAAGCCAAAAAAGATGCATGCGACGTAGACCCGCTGGCCTTCACAGTGCGAGCTTGGGTAACACTATTTCGCAGAGTGGAATGCATAGATATAGATTGGCCCTGCTCCCCCTCTGGCACTACCCAGACATCGGACCCACGCTAGACACGACGCTACAGCAAAACTAGGATCCGGTAAAGAAATGCGGCTGGGAGATGTTTGTGACATTGGAGGAGGTTCAGGGGAAGGTGGGTGTAGGCCTCATCACAACACTACAATACCATCGGCTAAGGGCAGCGTGCAGAAACAAATGTCCGTCATTCCTAACCGCACCGACCCCACACCCGTTCGTGACTGACATGTCGCAAGAGGGTTTTAAAGGTAACATATCCACGCTATATAAAAGGCGGTGCAAACACATACCCTGTCTAAAAATACAATATAGATTAAATAGGAACGCGATTTCAACACTGCAATAGAAGACCTACAAAGGGCAAAATATTGCTAATATACCAAATCTATTTCCCTATGTGCCAATTTTAGACAAAGTTTAAAATAATGAATAATTTGCATATCACCCCCAGTAAAAAGTCTAAATTCGGTCGCTCTAAACAAGCACTCTTCCCAAAATGCAACGCAACTGCAGCAAATTCAATACACATGTACTGGGAATGTCCTCCGATCAGACAATACTGGGAAGAAGTAGCCACTATCCTTAGCGACATACTGGACATAAATATCCCGGCCACCTCACTGAAGTACCTACTAGGTGACATAGGTAAGGTCTCAATTAAAATGCGCAGACTCTATTCAGTTGCAGGCGCGGTGGCCAAACGGAACATTCTCAAATGTTGGAAGGCAAAGTTCGCCACCAACTCCCAAACATGGCTTAAAGACTTAATTTTCGTATACAACTCCGAAGAGAGCTATGTCAGAGGAGTATCTTCCACCTGTAGGCCAAAAGATATGAGGTCTTTTCCAGTGATATCCAATTGGCATCCAGAGTGAGTCGGATGATGATACCCCAGATCGCTCCTAGACTCTGTACATTCATTACTGTTCGAGCACCGTCAATGTGATGTATTCAAACTGTATGCATAAGGAACTCTGTTTAATGCCCTTGATGTAATGTAACTGTCAGCTGAAAATAAAGTTAAATACAAAAAAAAGAAATATTTATGTATGTTCATATGTACGCAATTGGTGTGTGTATGCATGTGTCTTCTAAATGATTACACAATCTATTGAAATAGTGTTTCAAACGGTAAGATGATGAAAGGTTTGGGGTTGTTTTACAATATTGTTATCGATATTTTATTGCCCAATTTTGCATTGTGACAATGTTCAGTAGTTTTTAAATTGTACACTTTCTTCTTGAATAAATCCCTACTTTAGGGATACACAAATAGTTCAGTGCAATGTGAGCCTTTCTAGAAACTTTAAAGGGAAAGTTTGCTCAAAAATGTTATTCTCCCCATCGTTCGGGCATGTATTTTTAAGCATACTGTAATCGATCTTTAAAAAATGTCCTATGCATCTTACCTTAGTTGTCCTCACTTTTACACATGCGAAAACAACGGGTCGGGCGCCGTCATCTTGTGCTAATCTTATCCGTTGATTCATCGCCCCAAGTTAAAGTGCCCTCGCGGCTCGTATACAGATCGCCCGCCCCACAAACTGACATCACTAGATGCTTACACCCCTTTACACAACGCCAATGTACGTCTCGTATCACTGTTCTCTGTGCGCAAGCTATTGACGTGTCTCCATGGAAATGCCAAGATGCTGCTTTCCTCAAATATAAGCAAACCCTTTATGAGCAGACAACATTGCAGTTGCTTTTTCAATCTTCTCCCTGTATTTAGTTTTGATCCCCCATGACTCAGATTCTGCTCAGCTATGTTCCTAGTAGAACGCCCCGCAAACACGTACTTACTACACTAGCAGAACTGATTTATCTCGGTACTTGCGTTTTATATAAATATTTGTCATATAATGTTTAAATGTCTTAACCAAACCTTATATAATTTTGAGATGTCAGTTTGTGCCGATTGTGCAATAATTTGCTCTATGGGTATTTTTAACATTGCAATGTAGTTTCTTCTTTACCAGTAGTTGCTACATACAAACGTTTTTATTTTTCTGACTGTGGATTGTGTACTTATTCAATTTTCAGGAACTATGGCAACACTACAGCCCTATCAGTACAAGCCAGAATATTCTGAAGAGGAACTAATTGAAAGAGAAAGAAGCGAAAACAAAGAGGAATCGGACGATAGTTGGGAAGATGAATAGCCTGAGCCTAGTCGCATAGAAGACGTTTCCACCTGGTGTACCTGCAGTCGTTGCAAGGTTATGCCAACTGAGAAGGAGAACTGCTGCTGCCGAGAAAACACTTGCTGCTTTTCCTACATTGCCGAAGAAGACACCACCGCTATGCGTTAACGAGCTGCACGACTTCACGGCAGTCTGCCTCACAAGGTCCATGTTGAAGATTACGATGCTGCTTATGCACAAACTTCGCCGAACAGTTTGCCCTCGCAATCCCAGTAACGTGTTAAGTATACTCCAGATGTGATGTCATTTTGACCACTAAGACAACATTTGATGTTGTTCTCCTGCATTGTTGTAACTTTGAACGATCACTGATGAATGAATTACATTATCCACAAGGCTTTCTGGAGCCTGGGACCTATATACCATCAACACTGCCTTCCTAAATACTGTCCCTCCAGAGCCCTCTGCTCATCTACCTCCAACCTTCTGCGAGTGAGATCCCTTTCCTCAGCAGGCTTCTGCCTCTGGAATAGCGTCCCTGCCACCCTCCGTCATCAGCCTGATATTCTTAAGTTCCGGAAACTCCTCAAGACCTTCCTCTTCTCCTCTTCCTTCTCCCTCACCCTCACCCTCACCCTGCTAACCTAGCTCTCTGCTCTTCACTCTCTCCCTCCTTTCCATACAGCTTAATGACTGGCAGCCTGGTGTACCCGAGAGTCTCACAGGTCCCAGGTAACCCGGCCAGTCCTTTCTGCACATGCCTCAGGGCCCTGCACCCCACCCACTCTCTGCACTTGCAATAAATCCTGAGAGCTGCTCGCTCTCCGCACTTCCCCCAGTCTCTACTGACTGGGTGCACTTGGTCCCCTGCCCCTCCCTCGTCCTGCCTGCACTTGCACTACAGCTCTGCCTGTAGATCGTTATGTCCTTCCTTGTCTCACCCCTTAATGTGCACTTGAAAAAAACTGCAGAATCGGCGTCAGGCTTATTTGTTTTATCTTAACTGTTAAATGTACCATATTCACTTAATCTACCTGTGCAGACAGTTATCGCTTCAGAAATTTAAGTGCTCTGAGCGACTCCCTCCCCCCCCCCCCCCCCCCCCCCCGTGTTCGCACCCTCCTTGAGCGATTTGAAACGCTTGCCTGTGTATAGGCGCTTTATAAATAAATACCAATAGAATACATTATTCGCACTTATTGCACATCGAAGTGTTCAGCACAAACGTGTCTCACTTCGACAACAATTTTTTTTTCCGCCATGGCCCAAACAGTTTTGGCACGAATGGTTCATTTTTGTAATGTGTCGATACTTCAAAGCCCAAGTACATGTTTCCAGAAAGTTAAGGGCAACTATGGCATCGAATTTAGGGTGCATTTTCTAGTGAGGTGGTACACTTATCTGGTTCATTCAATTAAAATATTTATGTTTCTCTTTCACAGGTGGAACAGGCTGGTGGCCTACCACTCGTTTACAAGGTGGCTTCATGGGAGGCTTGGATTCCGCGTTCGAAGAGTAATACCCGCCTGTTTCGTTCAAGCCATTCGCGACAAATTCCCCATAGACAGCAGACAGTACAGGATATTTTCACACACTGTGCTGCAACCTCATGTACACAATTTGTAGTTCGTTTGTGCCATCACCATCCCCAAACTAAATGAAATACAAATGAGCATATACAAATAATAGCTTGAATTTTTCTGTGAGTCAAGAACACGCCCAATCGTCTATGAGGTTCATAAAAGAATGGTTGGTGCTCTTTTGCGCTCACCTCGTCCCCATCCATCCCCCTCTCCAGTATCTACCCCTCCACTAGTGAGTGGGTGGGACCAGTCAAGGTGCCAAACACCATGTACTCTTCAAAGGGATCTTTGCACAGGGACCATAGTTCAAATGGCCGCCCCAGACCCACTGTCTCCAGACTCACCTCTTCAATTCCATCCATCCATCCCTCTCCCTCCGTCCCCAGTATCTATGGCAGTTTGCACCTAAGACCATGCTCGCAAGACAGCTGGGTGGGTGTGGATGCTCAAGGTGCCACAAGCTGTTGAATAGCTAGCCTCTGTGTGGCATTGTAAATCTACATTACGCATCATACAAAATTATGATTTTTTGACGTGTTGGCAATAAAAGTCTGTGACTTCTATTAAATATAATAATAAACCAAACATGATTACTGTGTTCATTTCACAAATCAACAGGTGTGCAGAGTGATCATAGTTCTGTACATTTTGGGCAATTGGACCGGGAAACGGGAACTGGCCCTCCTTAGCCTACCTAGTGCTCCCATTGTGGGCTCTCAGGTCAGTGTGTTGGGGATCTGCGTCTTGTCTGGTGAGCACTCTTGCGATTGCTGGCAG
This sequence comes from Ambystoma mexicanum, assembly GCF_040938575.1. Classification (NCBI taxonomy): domain Eukaryota; kingdom Metazoa; phylum Chordata; class Amphibia; order Caudata; family Ambystomatidae; genus Ambystoma; species Ambystoma mexicanum. The sequence goes on from NC_090923.1 coordinate 1,171,875,541, forward strand.
CTTCCTTCCAGGTCCATGCTTCAACACCTGAGTAGGTCCAGGGTCACTCTGGGTCACCCAAAAGAACCTTGCTCTCCAACAGCTCTATTTGCATCCCCTTGTTGCTAGTTTGTTTAAAATCCTTGTATGGCATAATTCCATCCAATTTACTGATAGGTATGTTCAATTTTTGTGGAAACGGTCTGGGTCAGAATAGACTATGCTCCCACCAGTGTGTGATGGGAGTTTTTAAAATGGTAGTTTGCTTCTTGTCTCTTCGGTCCACTTTCCAGTTACACCCACAAAGGAATGTCTGAATACATGCAGATTTGCAGGGTTTTTCTTATCTGCTAAAAGATATTACTTATGTTAGCTCTGGTCTTATGTATCTTGTGAAAAAATGCGATTTCCAACCTCCTATCTTGTTGACTACTTCTGCCTCCATACCTCCAAACCGTGCAGATGTGCATGCGACTATCCTCAAATAATGCGTCCCATATTCTGTGATATCTGTTGTCCAGATGGTCAGGCCAGACACAGTCTCCAGACTCCCTTCTTCAGGACCCTGTCCCTGCCATCAACATGTTTTGTCCACTGAGCAGTGTTCTTGGCTTTTTGCGGTCACCTCATCCCCATGCATCCTCCTCCCTATCATCAATGGCAGTTGGCACCTATGAACACAGTCGTAGTGGGCTATAAGATTGTCTCGGGCACCAATGAAAACGTGGCCCACAGTTCGAAGTCGCTATTCATTCCTTTTCGGACACTGTTTGAATATTATTCAAAGGGGAGTATTTTGATGAAAAGGTGATGCAAATTGTGCATTAAAAAACTATATATTCACCAACAGTGTTCACTACTACTAGCCACATATTGAAGTATCATCAAACTGGGCCACATTGAAAAATAAAGTTGGCCCCTTTGAGGAAAAAAAATGCCCTACACAAGCATTTTGCGTTTGTGGTTCAACCCTGATCCGATTGCCCTCTAGGCAGTACGAGCAGGCGTATGCCTGTGCGATCGCAAGGGGCCTGGGTGGGTGGGTATGGAAGATTTGAAACATTGGCATTAAGGCTGAGTGGGTGTCAACGAACACGTCACAATCACATACACACAGAAGATAAAACCCTACCTCCCATCATGTCCCCCAAGATCAAGCACTGCCCTCTTACTAGCGAATCCAGCCTCCAATTCTGCCAGGATTGGAGGATCTGCCTTCTCAACCTTGGCCTCAACTCTATGGAGCTCACTCCCCCCACCATGAAATTCATCCATGACATGGCCTTCCTGCAAAGCTCTAAAAACCTGGCTCTTTCCATAACGCTGATTAAGACCATCTAAGGCCACTGAGACATTGCAACCTGCAGACAAATGTTCAAGGAGATACCGAGCAATTACACTACTGAAAGCGACTATTAAGTCACTAATAAGGTCACTCTGAACGCAGGAATCGCAAAAAGCATAAATGAAATCCGGAATAGTGGGCTCATAAGAATAAAACCTCAATTCCAGACACTCACCTCTCCTATCACTATGCTCACTCTCTACTCTACATCAACACACAGAGCGCAGCTACACCCCTCGATCAATTCGGCCTAGCTGCTCACATACGAACAATACTCCAGGAACACCTCAACATCCTGCTAGAATGCAGCTATAACCCATGGAAAATCGGCCAAGCTGCACACATACGCATTCTACACAGGCCTAACACAGCCAGAATCCAGTCTCAGAGACCAACCTCCAGACTGCACACATTCAACTGATCTCAATACCACCACACCCAATGCTAGGATGCAGATACCAGACAATCGCATCAGCTGCGCACATAATGAGTGCACGCAAACACCCTACGGTACCCTACTCGCTCGACTGACCCGGACTACGGTCCACAAAGGCTTTCAACCCACAAGCGCTTTGAGGTCATACCAATGATATATAGAGCGCTATATAAATGCCAAATAACATAACACACCCACTTTTCATAGCCTTTATAAACACCTTGACATTTACCAGGAGAACATCTCTGCAATCAACAAGGTATATAATCATCGAGCTACTTGTTACACGGCTACTTCTTTCGCGGCTTGCTCAATCGGCTCATTTGTTCGTCCGAGTAAGGGTAGGTCACCTATTTGGTTCTGTATGTTCATAGATCGCTGCTCTGAAAGTTTTAACCAATTTCCATCTGATGTACACAGTACTCTAATTTTCATTTATCTCAATGACTTCACCATTATCTAATGCTTGATGTATTTTGATCTCAGTAAATAGCACGTTGCATCAATGTGCATTGTAACAGAATTAAATGTTTCGTGGTCCTGGTTCGAACGCATGTTTTGTTTTGGTGATTGAAAGTTCATTCAATGGACGAGTAATAGATTACAATTTGCGGTATAAGAATCAATTCTTTAAGAACTTGATCGCCGTGTGAATTTCGATTGGGTTACACAGGTTCTTTTAAAACAAGAATGAAGATTGCCCATGCTTATAGCACAGGTCAGTCTTGATTCTATTAAAGACACAGAGGCAAGCATTATGCTTTACTTTTTTTTATTACTGCCATTTCAGCACTTCTAAACCACATAACATTTTAAATTGGGTATTTCTGTGTTCTCTTAGAACCGTGAGAAAGAGTTAATGCATCGTTTAAAAGTTCAAATTAAAATTTTAAATGTTCCCTTTCAGTACTACTAGTGCATTGAGCCTCTCCGCTTTCTGTAGTTCCAGGGCTCCTCTTCTCCACCTATCAGGTGCCTGTCCAGGGTATAACATCCTCCAGCCCCAGGTCCCTTTCTCTTTCTTTTATCCATAACATAACTCCACGTATAATGTCCAACTTTTTAACCGAATCGGTCTCATGCTCTGGACGTCCAAGAGATCACTCGACATTCCGGCTACCCAGGTCCAACGGGACAACTCGCCTTGTCATGATCCCAGTCTGATGTTCTTCAGTCTCTCTCAAGACGCTTTTTGATTGTCACCTACGCAAAAAACACTTTGAGGGCGGGAATGAGCCAAAGTCCTTGTGCAATATGCAATTACATTACTATCATCAAGACTTTTGTCATTCTGGGTCGGATATAATGCTTGTCTCCGTGTCTTTAATAGAATCAAGACTGACCTGCGCTATAAGCATGGGCAATCTTCATTTTATGACAAGACAGGAGGCGAGCATTATGCTTGTTCAAAGCTCGCTACCACCCTATTAGTTATATCAGACACAGGTTTGAAATGGAACGTTTTAAACGCAGATTCTTAAAACCAATCAGCTGATTTCATTATGTCTTGTGGGGACACCCCTGCTGTGAAAGTTCTAGACGCCATTGCTCCTCCAACAGAATGTGCGCCAAATAAAGATAAGTATATCCCTGCCCATTACATTACTTCTCTCACCCACCTAGCAATCATTGCAGTAGCTACGGCATGATGAGGCTTTCTACGCACTATGAGTTACACCTAGCGGCCTAAGGTGAGCTGTCGCAGCCTCATATCTTTAATGCATTGTGCTACGCATAATTTCTTATTCACCGCGAAGGGTAGGAAATGATTCTGGAATCATTCTTTGTCCTCTTTGCTATGTTAAAAGCCACCCCTTCCGGGTAAAATATCTTCCTATCAATCTCTAGGGTGTGGACGTCTGACTCTCCAGCAGGCTACTTAACACTGCACCATTACTAGTTTTCCTGATAGCTGAGAGTGGGAAAGGCTGTTGTTTTCTGGCCATCTGAGGAAAAGGCTGAAGACCTCTCCAACGTCCCATAAGACTGCGTACTTAAGCTCTGGTGGTCTCCTCAACTTTATTCCTTTCAGGAGCCGTATTACTGCTGGGTGTTCCCCCACTGGACCCCGTTCTACTCTGTCCTCTTCCAGCTGATAACGCTGATCTATAGACCCCTAGTTTTCGGTAGGTTTTGAAACCTACGCACCAGAAAGTTGAGAACCTGCACTACAGCGGCTGAAACGGGATCCAAACCTTGCTCTGTGCACCATTGGGACCAACGGTCCCATGCGGCGCCATAGCGCCTAATGGTGGAAGGCACCCAGGAGTCTCCAATACAGTCTGTAGCGAGTTGCAAAATGCCTGGCAACTCCCATCTTTTCCTGAAACCCTGCAAGCGATCAAGTGCAGTGTGCCTGCTTCTATTAACGGGCGACATTGGCCGGTCGGACCTAGAAGAAGGTCCAAGCGATGCAGAACTATCCTCGGAAAATCCGGAGAAAGTTCCATCGCTACTGGAAACCATGCCTGGGACTACCAAAATGGTTGGACAATCATGAGTTCCGCCTCCTCCCTGTGTGCTTTCGCTAGGGCCCTTGTGAGCATGACAAACGGCGGGAAGGCATAATGCAGTGCTCCTTTGCATGGGTGGAGAAATTAGTCTGTACCCACTGCACCCAGGTCTATCCTCCAACTGAAGTACTTGTGACTCTGTGCGTTCAGTCTGGATGCAAACGGATCTGTGTCTAGGCACTCCACCTCACCCCCCAAGTGTCCTGCAATTGCTGGAATACTAGGGGGTGTAGCTTCCAATTGCTACAGTCTACAAGATATCATGAATTCCAGTCCGCTACAATATTCTGTGCTCCTGGAAGGTACTCCGCTGCTACTGAAATTTAATGTTGGAGGAAATAGTGCCAGAAATCCTTCGCTAGCTCTGCCAGCATTCACGATTTGGTCCCTCTTAGCTTGTTTATGTAGCGCACAGCTGAGATGTTGTCCATCTTGAGCAACACGCAACATCCGACTTTGTCTTTGGTGAACGCCCGAACAGCGAAGGAACCTGCTAGGAGTTCAAGACAATTTATGTGTAACTTCAGTTCCTCCTCTGACCATTTCCATCGGGTTTCTGCTAAATCGCATCAGACTGCCCAGCCCGCTCAGCTCACGTCGGACTCTATTACTAGATCCGGCACGTCGCAGAAAATTGCCCGACCGTTCCAGGCTTCCATATTTTACAACCACCAATGCAGCTCTTACTGCCTCGTGATCCAGAGTCACCAACTGGTGATAACCCACCCCTCCTTGCAGGTGCTTGATCTTGAGTCTCTGGAGAGCTCAATAATGGAGAGGACGATATATCACTTGGATTGAGGCTGCCAGCAGTCCCACTACTCCGGCTAGATGGGGAAGCAAAATAATCTTTGCTAGTACTGCCCTTAGTTCTTTCTTTATCGCTCTCACTTTGTGCCCCGGAAGTTCCAGAGTAGCTTTTGTGGTATCTATCATGAACCCTAAGAACACTAACCTCTGGACAGGTTGCATATGAGATTTGTCCAGGTTCACTAGAAATCCCAGCAAAGATAATAGGTTGAATATCCAACGCACATTGTTGAGGAGCGTCACTTTGTCTGGGCCCAGCACGAGAATGTCAGCTAGGTATATTATCATTCAAATTCCCCTCTTACTGCTGCGCCCACAGGTCTCATTTTGGTGAAAGCCCATGGAGCGGATGCTAAGCTGAAAGGTAGGTGCGAGAAGCGCCAAATCTCTGTTCCATCGGAAGCACAGGTATTTGCGATCCACAGTCACTATTGGTATCGGGAGATATGCGTCATTGAGATCGATCTCTCTCTTCCCCCTCCCTCCCCCGGGCCGAACAAGTCCCCTGTAACCTCTTTGGCCCGTGGGACATAGCTCTCATGAAAGGGTTCTTGAGGTCTTCCTCTTCTCTTCCTTCATCATCGGGCAAAGAGCCCTCATCTATGTCCCCTAAATTATTCACCCCTGTGGTAGGGGGTCTGATCTGGCGCTCTGCAGTTTTCTCTAGGAAGGGCTTTTTGATTCTGGCGACAGGGTCGGCCTCTCCTTGGGGGTCTGCATTAGAGTCTCTCCTCTTCCGAGCCTTAACCCCTTTTGCTCAACTCTCCCTTGGGGGTGTCCAGCTGATGTACCTTCTCCACGTTTGAGAGCCCGTCTTTTTCTGTAGGCCAACTGCTCTTTCTGCTCCGAATGCCTCAAGCATATTCAGCCTCTGTGTTAAGGGTTGTACCCCTTGAAAGACTGCTTGAGTCAAGGAGTCTCCCAGCAACTTCTTAAAACTGAGAGATAACTCAGTCTCTTGCTACATTGGCTCCTGCTCCCATTCTTCTTCACTCCACTCTGGGGTTGTGGATTGTGAACCTCCTAGTTCTTTATTTTGGTCGATTGGTACCTGAGGTTGGAGAGGCCAACTGCTGTACAATCAGCTGTTCAGTTATGGCCCTCTGTAGAGTATGTGCTCTGAGACAATACTCTGCGCCTTCCGTGTCCAGAGGATTGTAATGAGCGAAATGCTTTTCCTACGGTTTTTTTCCGAAATCGGTTCGATTACCTTGCGCGTTACTCTGTGCTCAATAGCAACTGCGTGTGTTCGGAGCGGCCCAGGGAATGCTGGGAAGCTTAGCCACCTCCTGCTTCCCCGGGTCCTAGGGTGCGCCTATTTCAGCAGCATGTAATGCAATGTGAGAAGATATGTGGAAATGAGTAGCGGGCCGGTGCCTGATACTTGCAAGTTTGCTCGTGGCTCCGGCGCCGACTCCTAAGAGCTATTAAGCTCTGTAAACAAGGCATTTACTCACGCATGTCTCCCGAAATACACGCCAATACAAATATGAAACGCTGCACGTTACGTTACCTTTTCTTCAATTAATATTAAACGCTGTGCGTTACACTTTCCTTCCACAATATTGTACGCAGAGCGCCTTTCTCTAGGGAAAACCCAACCAATACAAACTATATAGTTACAATCTTAGGCATTTTAGTCAGCATATGAAGCAAAAGTGACTAATCTTTTGTTAGGCAGCAAAAAGAAAGTTGAAGGAACCTGGGGCTGGAGGATGTTATACCCTGGGCAGGCACCCGATAGGTGGAGAAGAGGAGCCCTGGAACTACAGGAAGCTAAGAGGCTCATGGGACTAGTACGGCCAAAAGGGAACATTTTAATTTGAGCTTTTAAACATTGCATTTAGTTTTTCTCACGGTTCTAAGAAAAAACAGAAATACCCAGTTTAAAATGTTATGTGGCTTTAAGTGCTGAAATGGCAGTAAAAAAAGAAAGTAAAGCATAATGCTCGCCTCCTGTGTTGTCATAGAATTTACAGACAAAGATGTGCAATACTTGTTTTATTCACATTCATACATTATTTGTAATAAATTACATTTTTGTATACAGATCTTACAGACTTTTCAAGAATGCCTTTGTGTATCTTTTTGCCCTTCTGTGAGCCAGATCAAAACTCTGCAGTCCTGCATATATTCCCAAAGGATATTGATTTAATAAAAATGGATTACAAAATGAGGTTTTCCAGTGGATGAGATTGAAAGTAGAGCCCAGGCTGTATTGGGAGACATGAGGGGGGTCTAACAGTTAATACTAACAGTCTCCTATTAACCTTCTTTTTCTCCCCCTCTCGAACAACCTTTTTTTCCTAACCATGATGCTACATGTGTATGAATGTCAAAATTATAACCAAATGTATGTTGAATTTACTTAAACTTTCTGAACAGCATAACATGCAACAACTTAAAATGTGAAACTTTGACACCATGTCACCTCACTTGGATGTTCCCAACACATGCCTCAAATGGCTAAATAATGACACCCTTTCCAATGCATTATCATGTTTTCAAACACGTCACACTGGGCTATCTTACTCACCTTGTACTATGACCCACCTTATTACCAACCCGCCCATGACCATGTATTCTTAAACCATATTGGTAGCCTTGAAAAAGACCTGCAAGGTCGAAACACGTGTCGGCACCACTTGATACCCCATCAAATTGGATAATTCAATTGAATAAACCCAAAAAATGAAACTGACCTTTGTGGACATCATTTTCTTCATGCCACAGAGCTGGAAACAATAGAGGACACCTCTATTCTCAAATCAGCACACACGCCGAACAAGTGGAAACTACAAAACCTACTTCGCATGCATACATTTCTAATACCAATGTACCTTTTCAATTGTACTCTTCTCTGACAATGTACAGAAAATCAAGGAGCAAGATTCTTCATCAATTACTTTTTCGGAGTCAAAATCAACCTTGCTTGCCTCTCAAGTAATTATATTGTACTAGTAATTATATTGTACTAGTCCTTTCGATGCGAAGGAATAAATGCATGTGTTATGCTTGGAATTTAAACATATGGAAAATTATTATGTATAGTATTGGTTATTTACAGAAAATGGCATGTATGGTGTCTCTCAGTACGTACCATCGTCTGCATCTAGGGGGATGCTGGAACTAACTTTGAATACCATCACGTCGTCCTTTGCAACAGGTCCAGAGTATGAGGTATGCGTACTTATTTTTTCCTTGCTCGAATGAAAGTAAATCCTACAAAGCATATACTTTGAGACTGAACTGCATCTAACCTTGCACCGTTTCAAACTTTTTAGATTTTGGTTCCAACATAACACTTCCTCTCTAATGCAGAATAGATTTGGGAAGGAAACATTACGAAGCAAACTACTTTTGAAGGCAACATTATAATCACTCTGTTTTGCAGGGTGATCTCAGATCAAGTACATGCGACATCTCTGAAGGTTATCGGGTGAAATCTGAAATGTATATTATTACCAAATCTCACACACAGTTTGAGGGTATCTTCATACGAATGTTGTATTTGTGTTGCAACAACATACCTTGTAGTCTAAGGTTCGCAATAATTTTAAAGTACTTTGTGAGAAAGTGCTCTATGCGATAAACGATTTAACATTAAAGTTTGATTGACATTTCACTTTTTTTATGATTCTTCTCTCCAAGAAATGTACAGAAAATGTTGAATTTGAAGAGGTACGTGGACCAAAGCTATACATAACCTAATAAATACAATTGAGCATCACATTGGATTGGGACTATATTTCTATAATGTTGTAATGCTTTGAAGTCTGTCAAGTTGGTTCTGTTTGTAGATATGTACATATGTGAGTCGAAAAGAAATTTGCTCGATTTAAACCATATAAAAATGCATTTTTTCAGCTTGATGTTGCGGTCGGCAAAGCGAAGTCCACGGTATCGAAGCAAATTAAGAAAACAAGAGTAAAGAACAAACCAGTTTGTTTTGGAGAAGTTTAAGCAGATGTTTTAGTCCTATTATGTTTTTAGTTGGATAATCTTTCTGTACGTGTGCTACACATTCAGCATATTTTTCTATAAATCTGTTAGAGGTCCAGAAGGAAGGAGTATAAAGACTCGGACAACAATTGAAACCGAAGATGTCGCTTGCCAAACGTTTTCCACAATGGAGCAACTACTATTTGAGGCACAGCGTGGTGCAGTCAATATCCAGACTTGAGATGCATATGTCCAGTGGCCAGAAAATGAATGGAATCTCACCTGCGAACCATACAAAGTTACCATGGACCATTGCTACTTTGTTCAAAATCGGCCAGATGAAATTGAAGTCAATGAAGATGCATTGCAATTGCTTGCAGACCCTTTGACACAATCTACACTCTAAACATGTTCCACCCAATAAACATTCAATGTTAACGGTTTCTCCAATTCATGGGGAATATCACAGCCTGAACGAACAGAGGCTGAAGCATCAACACAATTGACTGAAGAATAAGCTCAAGATATCGACTTCTGTATGCCTAGTTTGGGGGAATTGTCCACCACCGCCGAGTCGCAAAAATCAGTACTGCAGGACGACTGGCTATTAAAGGAGCAAAAAGACATTGTATTGGACTGCTGCCTGCTAGAGATTGTACAAATGAGTAAATGGGACCATAAATTAAGAGGTAGCGTATGCGGGGAGCCATTGGTGAATTAAGTAACCAACCTGAAAATTCAGGCCACCTGTGTCCACCTCCATAACGCATTTGCAGGGTCTGCTCAACCGAGGCTCGGCAAAGTGCCTGCTGGAAATGTACTTTGTTCAGCAGCTTTACTGTTCAGCGGATCGACTTTCTGTAAGATTTCAAGTTTGTGAGACTCCAGTTCATTGCTAAAACCCAGTACTATAAATATCAGAGGGAATTCTTATTCCGTGCTATTAGTCATGCCTGGAAATTCAATCAGACGTCAATAGACGAAGTTACTTACCAACTGTAACGTTCTTTCGACTGGATGTTCCTCCCACGTATTCCTCATCTTGTGATAATTCGTTCTCTCCAGCTTCGCTGCTTCGGAAAAAGAAATGTTCTCGGCAGAGGGCGCTGTGCTCCAGGCGTGTCCCATGACCGATACATTCTTCGTGAGAGGAAAGTGTAAGAAACGTAAACTGTACTGTGGGGTAGGATGGGAGGGTCGGTGAGGAATATGTGGGAGGAGCATCCAGTCGAAAGAACGTTACAGTTGGTAAGTAACTTGTTCTTCGAATGGATTGTGTCCTCCCACGTATTCCTCATCTTGTGATGGGCTCCCATAGCAGTATCAATTTTTGGAGGCAGGAGTACTAATTTCATTTTTCGTGGACAGAATGCAGAACTGCCTTGACAAATAAACCCTTTATAGAGGAGGCAGTATCCAAACAATAATGTTTAACAAAAGTATGCATTGTTTTCCAGGTTGCAGCTGCACAAATATCTGCTGCTGGGACTGCCCTCTTTAGAGCCGCAGAAGTAGCCATTCCCCTTGTAAAATGGGCATGAAGCCCATCTGGTGGTTCTTTTCCTGCTAATCTGTAGCATTCAACTATGGCTAATATGATCCAGCGGGAAATGGTCTGTTTTGTTACAGATGAGCCTAATTTATGACCAGTATAACCCACAAATAGTTGGTCATCTTGTCTCAATTTAGCCATCCTTGAGATGTAAAAACTAAGAGCCCTCTTGGGATCTAATCTGTGTAATCTCTCCTCTTCTTTGCACAGATGAGGAGGAGGATAAAAGGTTGGTAGTACTATCTTTTGTGACAAATGGAAGTCCGAGACTACTTTTGGCAAGAACGAAGGTTTAACTTTAAGGACTACCTTATCCTTATAAAAAATAGTATATGATGGTTTGCATGAGAGAGCCTAAAGTTCGCTAACCCTGCGGGCTGATGATAGGACCACAAGGAGGACAGTTTTTAGAGTCAAAAGCCTCAATGGACATGAGTGCAGAGGCTCAAAAGGTATGCAAGTCAAGAATGTTAATACTAAATTTAAGTCCCAAGTTGGTACATGAAAAGGTACTGGAAGGTATACATTAGTAAGCCCCTTTAAGAATTGAATTATTAACAGTATTTTAAAATATGAAACCTCGTCCAAGGAGCGCTTGAAAATGGACAGCGCAGCAAGGTATCCTTTGATTGTTCCCATCTGGAGCCCCAGATTAGCTAGATGTAGTAGAAAAGAGCACCATTGGGGTGCCACACTGAAAAGGGTCCACATCCTCGTCTTTGCACCAGTTACTAAACCTGTTCCAGCGAGATCGGTACAAAGATTTTGTTGCTGGTCTTCTGGCCGAAAGCAAGATTTCCATTACGTCATCCAGAAGATCCCAATCCTTGTATCTCAACCTCTCAGAAACCATGCGTGAAGGTTGAGTGTCTTGACCTCTGGATGGAGAACCCAACCTTCCTCTTGCGAGAGAAGATCCTCTCTTTGCGGAAGACGTATTGGAGGGCAGATGGACATGTCTAGAAGGTCCGGGTACCACGTCCTCCTGGCCCAATCCGGGGCAATTAGGATCATGGTTTTCCTGAACTTTCTCAACCTCCTGATTACTTGAGGAATCACGGGGACTGGGGGAAACTCGTACAGCAGTGGAAACTTCCACTCCACTACGAATGCGTCTCCCAGAGCTCCTCTTTGAGGAAATTCCCTTGAGCAGTACTGATCGCACTTCCGGTTGATCGCGGTGGCAAACAGATCCACTTGAGGGGTTCCCCAAAGGGCAAAGATCTCCAGAAGGACTTCCTGAGCCAGCGCCCACTCGTGAGAGACCTTGCTCTGCCTTCTCAGAGCGTCTGCCGCCGTGTTCTTCTCTCCGGCTAGGTGAATTGCCGAGATTCCTTCTCGTATTGCCCAGACCCAGAGCTGCATTGCTTCTCTGCACAGTGGCAGTGACCCTACTTCTCCTCTTTTGTTGAGGTAGTACATGGCCACCGTGTTGTCCGTCATTATCAGGACATTCTTTCCCTGTACAGAGGGCAGAAAGGCCTTCAGAGCTAGTCTGATTGCCCTCATCTCCAACAGGTTGATGTGTAGTTTGGACTCCGATGGAGACCAACGACCGGTGATTGTCAGATCGTTGGTGTGTGCTCCCCACCCCGTGAGTGAGGCGTCCGTCACTACCGTTATCTCCGGCCATGGTTTCCAAAAAGACTCTCCCTTGAGAATGTTCTTGTTACAAGCCCACCATAGAAGATCCTGAGCAATTGCGCTTGGGACTTGCAGAAGATCCGACATATTCCCTGAACTGGAACCACTGAGTTCTGAGTGCCCATTGAAGGGATCTCATTCTCAACCTGGCCTCTGGTACTAGGAAAATGCAGGATGCCATGAGGCCGAGCAACCTGAGAAAATCGAAGGCCGGTAGACGTTGGGCATACTGGAATTTTGTTACCATCTGCTGGATGTGGAGAGCTCTCACTTCGGGAGGCAAGGCTTTTCCCGAGGAAGTGTCCAAGACTGCTCCGATAAACTGGAGCTTCTTGGATGGTATCATGTGGGACTTATTGAAATTGAGGGAGAAGCCCAATTTGTGGAGGAAGTGGCAGGTGATCGAAAGATGTTCCTGAGCTTGTTCTGGAGAACTTGCCCTGATCAACCAGTCGTCCAGGTAGGGATATATGTGAATACCTCCTCTCCTGAGACTTGCTGCCACAACCGCCAACAGTTTGGTGAAAACCCTCGGGGCGGAGGTCAACCCGAATGGCAGAACTCGAAAATGATAATGAGAATTGCCAATCGCGAACCTCAGGTACTTTCTGTGCTTTGGATGGATTGGCACATGAAAGTAAGCATCCTGAAGATCCAATGATACCAACCAATCTTGGAGTTGTAGAGCCTGAAGGATCTCAGAAAGAGTCACCATCTTGAACGTGTCCTTCCTGAGGAACTTGTTCAAGTTTCTCAAGTCCAAGATGGGTCTCAGTCCTCCGTCCTTTTTTGGGATGAGAAAATATGGGGAGTACCAACCCCTGTTCCTCTCTGCAACAGGTACCGGTTCTATGGCACCTTTCTCTAGCAGGGTTAAAGTTTCCTGCAACAGGAGCGGATCTGGAAATTTGGCGGAGTTGGCTCCCGGTGGATGATTGAGGCCTTTTTAGAAAGGGGAGACAGTAACCTTGGGCTACTGTTTCCAGTGCCCAAGCATCTGAGGTAATGCCCCGCCATTCCTTCAGATGTTGAGAGATCCTGCCTCCCACTGGTGTTTTGTGTAACAAGGTCTCAGTGGGATTTGGAGGTGGCTGAGGGTACAGATGCCGCTGTTGAGGCTGATTTTGCACCTCTTCCTCGTGCTCCAAGAGGGAAGTTTCTTTTGCCCCTTTGAGAAGCCTGTTCTCTTCCTCTACCAAAAGAGGAGTAGTATCGAAAAGAACGACCCCTCCAGGAAGATGAGCCGGAATAGGGTTTTAGAGGCTGGCGCAAAGAGGCTCTAAGTGATTTAGCTGCCGCTTTCGAGGTCTGAAGTTTTTCTAGGCTTTCATCAGCCTTTCTGCCAAAGAGCCTCGAGCCATCAAAGGGCATGTTGAGAAGTCTGGCTTGCACGCCCGGTGCAAACCCAGACTTCCTTAACCACGCAAATCTGCGTAGCACAACGCTTGCAGCCATGGATCTGCTGATACTATCAGCAGTATCCAGTCCAGACTGGAGACATTCCCCCATTGCCTCCTTCCCGTGTTTGACTATAGTCAGGAAGCCTTCCCTTTCCTCGCCTTCCGGAATATGAGCAGCCGCTGCCGAAATACAGTCCCACAGGGTATGGGTAAACCTGGCTAGGGTACAGGTGACATTTGCCGACTTAAGTGCCATACTGCCTGACTGAAAACTTTACGTGCCCAGGCATCCATTTTTTTATCCTCTCTATCTGGAAGGATAGTTGGATAAGCAGTTTGTTTTGAAGTAGATGCTGCCTGAATGACTAAACTCTCTGGAGTCGGATGTTTATTCAAATATTCAGGATCCGTTCCAGCCGGTCTATATTTTCTTGGAAAAGTGCTATCTGCAGCAGCAATAGTTTCTGGCTTCTCCAAGTTTTTCTCCACAGTCCTTTGGAGGGCTCTGTGGAAAGGGAGAACAGGATCTTTCTGAGGTCCCTTGACTATTATATCCGTCATGTCATCTTGTTAAAAAATGGGTGAAGTATTACCCCAACCCATATATTCAACTACCCTGGTCATAAGACCCCCTGTACCCAGCATCTGCATGCTCTGCAGGATCAGGTTTGGCGAACTCTAATTCTGGGGATGTGTCAACTCCACTGGCAGAATGTAGAGTATCACTCAGGTCTCTCATTCTAGATTCCTGGTCAATAAGTTCCTCAGGAACTTGTCTTGTACTATAAGTAACTCCCAAAGGAGTAACCTCGTCTTCCTCTGAAGCAGACTCTTCATAGACTGCTGACAGATTTGAAAAAGTCTGACCTGGGTAAAGGAGTGAATCTCCTTTCTTCCTCTTCCATCTGCTTCGAAGGAATTGGCAAATCCCTCGATGTTGTCGAAGGGGTCTTCGAAGTCTTTGAAGATGACTTCAATAATGGCATCGAGGACGCTTTTGGCTTTGGAGTCGAAATTATCGACGTCGAGGGCGTCGACGAAGTCGTCGATGACTTGTGTTTCTTGTATGGCACTCGAGAAGTGATCGACTCTCGAAGAGTCTTCGACGGTTTTACGTCGACTCAAGGTTTTTTTGATTCCTCGACGCTACCGGTCTTTGCCATGGTAGCCTTGGACTTCCCTTTGTCGTCCAATGGAGTGTCTTTAGGGATATGGCTTTTTCGAGGGGGTCAGGGCCGCATTCTCGAAAACCTCCATCATCTTTTTGCGGAATTCTTCCCACTTACTGGGAGAATCCGATTTAGTCGGACAACAAATTTCTTCGGTCGACTCTGAAGAAGATGAGGGAGATCTATGTCCTCTTCATTTTTTTTCGATGATGACGAAGAGTGTCTCGATCTACTCCTAGATCGAGATCTCTTCGAGTGCCTATGGCGATCCGATTCCTTAGAATCGGTCGCTTGCTTGCGTCTTTTTGATGAAACCTTTTTTGAGGCCTCCCTCCCCACCGACAGTTTACCTCTCCTCTCACGAACAGCTTTTTCGGTCATAGATTGGCAGGACCCGCAGTCATCGGTTCGGTGACTGGAACCGAGACCCCAGAGACAAATCCGGTGGGGATCGGTGATCGACATATTAGATCCACAATCTGCACACCTCTTAAACCCAGTCCTGGGTGTCGAAGATGACATTTTCTTCACAGAAAATAGAAGTGCGCCATTCTCGATAGCGAAGCGATCGGAAAAACGGAACTGAAGCAACGGGCGCGGCTCGAGCTATTTATACCATCGGTGACGTCGACAGGGTACGGAGTATGTCGAGGGTCAATCGACGCTTCGAGCACAGCGCCCTCTGCCGAATTTTTTTTTCTTTTCCGAAGCAGCAAAGCTGGAGATAACGAATTATCACAAGATGAGGAATACGTGGGAGGACACAATCCATTTGAAAGTGCATTCTCTGGGAAAAGTCGCAGGCTAGCTGGCGACAGACAGTATGACAGTCCCGGATTTTCCGGTAAGTACTGCACTTACCACTTTCAAGACATGGAAAGTAAAAAAATGGTTAGTCCGGTCATCGTGCAGGTGTCTGAATGTATATCGCCTGTGGCCATGGAGAAACATGGTTTCATTAAATCCATCGAACATCTGGAATCCAGGGGAAAGCAAATAAACCAGATAGCGACTGACTGGCACGTTTCAATAGCCAAGGCCTTGCGAGAGCAGTTTCCACACATTTGGCATCAATTTGATGTATGGCACGTTGCAGTATCCAGTCTTTATAACGAAAATGTTATGTAGACCTGCACATATACCGAAAATGTTATGACAAACCATAACGGAAATGTATGTGGGGGTGGAGTAAAGGGTTAAATATTGTAGGGAAACATTTGGCGTGGGTTTTTAGGGGTGGGAAACTGGCTTGGGTACACCCCCTAAAAAAATTTCAAAAAATGAAAATGTGTTATGTTTGTCGTCGTAAACTTTCCATATATGTTAATTCGTTATAAACTATGTTTGTTATAAAGACATGCAACCGTGCGTTGCTAAATCAATAAACAAAAATTCCAGCTGCTGGAAAAAAAGGGTTAGAAAAAGTTTCAAGTGGTCTCAGTCTATCAGCAACCATCTTTGGTGGAGCTTCAAAATGTGTGATGGATCGCTAGAAATTCTACTTGAAAAATGGCACTCATTGAAGACCATTGCTCAAACATAGAATCATGGACAGAAAACCAACATTTCCACGAATGTGCACATGAACCTTTATCAAAGGAACAGGAACACAAGAATAAGTGGTTGGTGCCATGTTCCCCTCAACGCAAAGCAGAGAAGGGAATAGTTTCTTACCTGTAACTCCATTTCTCCAGCATTGGTATCTTTCATGGATTCACATGCTTCGAATATTCCCCGTCGTCAGGCTGGGAACCCTCGGTTTTCCCAGCCTGACGGGGAATATTCTAAGCATGTGAATCCATGAAAGTTCCAATGCTGGAGAAGATTGTGTACGATAAAACGCTTTCAAGAGACCTGAAGGGACTTCCCGAATTCGTTCATACTGGAGATTTGGAGGTGTTCCATAATATGTGCCTAAGTACAGCCCCAAAAGGCTGCATTTCGGCATAGATGGTATGGAGACAAGACTAGCTGTACTTGCACACAACGGAAAAAGCGAAAACTGCAGGAACTTTTGGGATGCTTCGTTACCTCATGGCCTTTACAAAATGAAGCAAACAATGGGTGACAAAGCCAATCTACCAGGAAATGGAGTGTTGCCATACATACTCATGGAATGGCTCCCGATTTTGTTCCCAGGACACAAAATGCCACAGAACATTGCAAACGAGCCTAGACCTCCATAACTGGAACTTGTTGAAAGGTTGACTTCCAGATTTGAATGATTTGAGGTGCTCTTCAAAATCTGCTCACAATCAGGTTTTCCATATATTCCACAATGTTTGGACATTGTACAGAAACAATCTAATGGTATTACACCTGCAATTTCAATGCTAGATAAGGAACAAGTTACTTACCTGTAACTGTTGTTCTCCAGCATGGGTCTGGCATGGATTCACATGCTCATGAATATTCCCCGTCGTCAGGCTGGGAATCCTCGGTAAAGAAAAAACCAGTATCAGTTTCGTTTCTGATCTGTCTTTCGTAGTAATAACCAATCACTGGTCTCTGCGTCATACTGACCACAGCCAATGACTGCCCTCTACCTAAGCACCGCCTCTGGCAGCCATCTTCAGATTTGGAAGCACGTGAAGTGGCAGTATGACCAAGTGAAGAGCCGCAGAGGGGTAGGCGGGAGGGTTCGCATGTGAATCCATGCCAGACCCATGCTGGAGAACAACAGTTACAGGTAAGTAACTTGTTCCTTCTCCAGCATGGGGTCTGGCATGGATTCACATGCTCATGAATAAAGAATACATAGCAGTACACACATGCACAACCACGGGAGGTGGCAAAGGCTCAACATTAAGCATCACATCAACTCAACATTAAGCATCTTACCTCCTCACCAGGCTCACCTCAGGCGAACAGGTTGCGCAGCACTGCTTGGCCGACCCTGGACTCCTCCCTGGAATCCCGGTCGACGCAGTAGAATTTCGTGAAGGTGTGCGTCGACCTCCACGTAGCAGCCCTGCATATGTCCAGCAGGGGCACACCAGATAGGAACGCCGTGGTAGCTGCGATCGCTCTGGTGGAATGGGCTCTCGGACGGCCAGGCAGCGGTCGGTTTGCCAACCGGTGACAGCACATGATACAGCCGGAGAGCCATCTGGAGATGGAAGCCTTCGAGAGAGCCTTCCCCTGATTGACAGGTCCAAAGTTCACAAAGAGTTGTGACGTCTTCCGAAAACCCTTCGTGCGGTCCACGTAGAACTTCAGCGCTCTAGCTACATCCAGCGAGTGCAAAGTCCTCTCAGCCGGCGACGAAGGCGACGGGAAGAACACAGGTAACACCAAGGGTTCGTTGAGATGGAAGTCCGACGGTACCTTGGGCATGAAGGAGGGGTGCGTCCTGAGCACTACCCTCGTGTCGTGGAAAGTCAAGTACGGGGCCTTGCAGGAAAGGGCCTGGATCTCTCCCACTCGTCGTGCGGAGGTGATGGCCACAAGAAAAGCTGTTTTCCACGATAGAAACTTCAACGGGGCCGAGTGCAGAGGCTCGAACGGAGGTCCCATGAGCTTGGTCAGCACCACGTTGAGCTCCCACGCCGGGGCCGGAGCCTTCACCGGCGGGAACGATCTGAACAGTCCCTTCATGAACTCTTTCACCAGACGATGAGACCACAAGGACGTCCGGCCCGTGGTTCTGGTGTATCGGGAGATCGCAGCAAGATGAATCTTGATGGACGCATGTGCCAGACCAGCTTTGGCCAGCGTCAGCAGGTACGGCAGTACTTGGGGAGCCGTAATCCGTAGAGGGTTAATCTTCTGTGCGTGGCACCAGACAGAGAACCTCTTCCATTTGTGTCCATAGCATTTAAGAGTCGAGGACGCCCTGGCCTTTGCAAGAACCTCTCTGCAATCGGCCGGTATGTCGTATCCTCCAAACTCTAGTGCTGCAGGAGCCAGGCCTGCAAGTTCAGCGACTTCGGGTCGTGGTGGAGGATGGCGCCTCCTTCCCTGGAGAGTAGATCCGCGTCCGCCGGCAGCTTGATCGGCGGGGACGCTGACAAGTCCAGAAGGTCCGGGAACCATATCTGCCTCGGCCACGCAGGTGCGACGAGGATCATCCTGCACCGTGACCTCTTGAGCTGGTTGACGAGCCGGATTAGCAGAGGCAAGGGAGGGAACGCGTAGAGGAACAGGCCCTCCCAGGGGAACGAGAAAGCATCGCCCATGCTCCTCGTCTGGGGAAACCTGCTGGCGAACCTCCGGCACTTGGCGTTCGTCGCCGTCGCGAACAGGTCGATCTGGGGTGTGCCCCACCGTCGGAAGAGGCGATCCACCAGATCCTGCCGTAGTTCCCACTCGTGGCACGAGCGCAGCTCCCTGCTGAGTGAGTCGGCGATGGTGTTTTTTATCCCTGCCAGATGAAACGGCACCAGAAAAATCCCTTGGGCGACGGCCCAATGCCACAGGTCCTGCGCCTCCTTGGACAGCGCTGGGGACCTGGTTCCGCCCTGTTTCCTGATGTAAAACATGGTGGTGGTGTTCTCGGTGAAGATCCTCACCACCTTGCCCTTGAGGGACGGAAGGAAGGACCTGAGGGCCCAAAACACTGCACGGAGCTCCAGGACGTTGATATGTAGGGACTTCTCCGTCGGGAGCCAGAGTCCCCTTGCGTGCAGATTTTCGGTGTGCGCTCCCCACCCTTCCAGGGAGGCATCCGTGGTCACAGTCTCCTGGTGGGCTGGGGTCTGGAAGTCCATGCCCGCCGTCAGATGCGCGCGGGTGCCCCACCACCGTATAGCTCGTCGGAAGCTCTCGTCGAGCTTGATCCTTTCCTCGAAGCTGCCCGTCGTCTGGATCCAGCGCGCATCCAGGAATTCTTGCAACGGGCGCATCCGGAGCCTGCACATGGGAATGAGGTAGATGCAGGAAGACATCATCCCGAGGAGGGACTTGATGGACCTCACTTTGGCCGCGTCGGCCACCAACATCCGTTGCACCTTGCCCAAGATGGTCCTGGTCCTCTCCTCCGACGGGGAGGCCAGAAGGGACACTGTCGAGCCTCGCTCCCAGAAACAGTGCGACTTGCGCGGGCACCAGGTGGGATTTGGCGTAGTTCACGGAGAATCCCAGGTCCGTGAGGAGTTGGACGGTCCTTGCCGTGTGGACCACGGCGAGCTCCCTCGTCTTGGCGCGGATGAGCCAGTCGTCCAGGTAGGGGTAGACGTGGATCCCCTCGCGGCGCAGCTGCGCCGCCACCGGTGCAAGGCACTTGGTGAATACCCTGGGTGCCGACCGTAGTCCGAAGGGAAGGGCTTTGAACTGGTAATGACGCCCTTGGACCACGAATCTGAGGAATTTGCGGTGCCCCTTTAGGATGGGAATGTGGAAGTAGGCATCCTCCAAATCCAATGACGATAGGAAGTCTCCTTCCTCCAGCTGACCCAGGACGTGCTGGAGGGTGACCATCCGGAACTTCTGCGCCTTGATGAACTTGTTCAGACGTCGCAGGTCCAGGATGGGGCGCCATCCTCCCGTCTTCTTCTTCACGAGGAAGTATCTCGAGTAGACTCCGGAGCCCCGAAGCCTCTTTGGGACGAGTTCGATGGCGCCCTTTCTGAGCATCGCCTTTACCTCCAGGAGAAGTTGAGGGACGTGAAGTTCTTTCCTGGCCACGGGGGGGACGCGCGGGCACCTTCTTTGAAACTCGAGCGCGTGGCCCCGGGCCAGGGCGTCCAGCACCCAACGGTCGGTGGAGATGGACTCCCACACGCTGACGAAGCCCGCCAGCCGGCCTCCCACCGGGGTGCTTCGGTGGGGGCCCGACCCCAAGGCCGGTTCAATCCTGCTTGGACGCGGCCTTGCCGCCTTGACCTCCTTGGCGACGACGGCGGGGTCCGCTAGACTTGCCTCGTCCTCTGTAGGCCTCTTGCGACGACGAGCGGGCCGCTTGACGGTAGGAAGCGAAACCGCCGCCGGAACCTTTGGAGGCGCCCTTGCCTCCGCCGCTCCGAAAGGGCGTCCGTCGTTGCAGGACTCCAAGGGCCCGGGCCGTCTCAGTATCCGCCTTGATGGCCTGAAGGGAATCGTCCACTGTCTTCCCAAACAGGTTGTTCCCGTCGAAGGGCATGTCCAGGACTCTGGTCTGGACGTCCTGCCGGAAGTCCGTAGCTTTGAGCCATCCACGACGTCGAAGGCAAACACCGTTGCCCAGCTGGCGGAATCCAGTGTCGGCGATGTCCGTCGCCACGGTGATGGCGTGGTCCGAGGCCACCTCACCTTCCTGCAGGATCTCAAGGGCCTCCGCCCTCTTGTCGTCCGGCAGAAAATCCAGCAGAGGAGCCATCTTGTACCAGAGCTCCCTGTCGTAGCGGGCCACGATAGCCAAGGCGTTGGCCGCTTTAATCGTCGTCGCTGCCGACGAGATGACTCTACGCCCCATAGTATCCAATTTCTTTCCCTCGCCGTCCGGCGGGGAAGTCGATGTGGAGGCCGCACCCCCCCCCCGCTTTCTTCCTGGCTGCCGCGGAGACGACGGAGTCCGGGGTAGGCTGCGCCCGGAGGCATAGGGGGGCCGTGTCCGGGACCCGGTACTTTTTCTCGTACCGGTCTCTTCTAGCTGGCGTCGTGGAAGGGTTCTTGAGGAGGGAAAGGCCCTCATCCCAAATGTCGTCCAACAGAGGCACTGCGAGGACCGTCTTCCTCTTGGCCTCGCGCCGCTGATAAAGGAAGCCTTCCTTTTTCTTCTCCTCAGGGCAGAGTTGGAAAAGCTCGGAAGCCCTGGAGATCATGGAGTGGAAAGATCCGATCTCGTCGGGCGGAGAGGCCCTGGTGGGAGGCGACGACGGAAAATCCTCGTCGTATGCCTCGTCGTCCGTACCCGTCGCTGCCGTGTCAGTCCCCGTATCATCCCCTCGGGTGGACGGGGAGGAGGGATGGAAGGGGCGCGACGGTTGAAAAGGAGGTGGTGGATGGATCCTTCTTTTCTTGGTAGGGGGAACACCAGAAGGTCCCGGTTCTGGATCCCCCGACGGGAGAGGTTCCTCCGTCGGTAACGGTAGCCTCGTCCTTATCTCGGAGCATAAGGACTGTATGGCCAACAAAATGGCCGCCGAGTTGTCTTGCGGCGCTGGCAGAGGGGAATCCGACGGGCGAGCAGGGGCCCCGTCGGTATCCTCGACGATGTCGTCGTCGTCACCTGCGTCGGGGTCCATTCCGACGGGCTGGCCTTCTTCCACGCCTAGGCCGTGGCTTAAGACCTCGATCAGTTCCTCTTCTGAGGTTGAGGCCGACTCTACGACGACGCCCTGCCCCCCCTTCTTCTTCCCCACGGAGGGTTTCACGGGGGTCCTATCGATGGGCACAAAGGAAGACTCCCTCCGAGGAGGCAGGGAGATTCTGGGCCCTGAGGTCGCCACCACTGGTGCAGCCACCACAGGCTGAGCCAGGGCCGCCGCGACCGTTTCGATAGAGGGCTTGGTCGGATGGATCAAGGCCTTCACCACCTTAGGTGCGCTCACCGCCTTATCCTTGAGGGAGGGGGCACTGCCACGCTCCTCCTCTGCCTTAGAGCTCGACCGGGGCCTCTCCAGGAGCTTCGCCGGGTGCTCGGCCTTC
This sequence comes from Ambystoma mexicanum, assembly GCF_040938575.1. NCBI lineage: Eukaryota > Metazoa > Chordata > Amphibia > Caudata > Ambystomatidae > Ambystoma > Ambystoma mexicanum. Next base: position 1,171,897,897 of record NC_090923.1, read on the forward strand.
CTCTTACCCGACCCAGAGCGTTGGCTCGTGGTTGATGGTGCCGGGGAGGGTGCGCCCTGCCTGGCGCCCGCAAAGCCCGACCGTTCGGCGCTCCCGGTGCCAGCGGACTCGCGGTGCTTGGCCTTATGTTGGGCCCCCGTCGCCGGGGCGCCCTCAAAGGTCTTAGAAGACCGCTCGGATTTCTTCTTCTTCTCGCCAGACGGGCTCTTACCCTCCAGCCAGTTGGCGAGACGTTGATGGCGGTCCTTCATGGTCCGTTCCGACATGTTGCCGCAAAACGCACAGTCCTTCTCCACGTGCGTCTTGTCCTCATGAAGGCAGTAAAGGCAGAAAGAGTGTTCGTCCTCCTTGAAGACGTTCTGCAGCTGGCATCCAGGGCAGACCCTGAACAGCTTTCCGGGCGTCGAGCTTCCCTTCTCCTGGGCCATCTCCGAGACAGGGCCTGAGAAGCTTCTGGAGTCCTCCGAAGTGTAGCTCGACGAAATCTTCACCCTTGAGGGGCACAGATGAATCCGACACGGGTCCCCGTTGATCGGATGTAGGATCGGTGGAGCTTGAGGCTCTTTTGACCGAAAGAATCGAAGTTTTTGTAAAAAGCGCGAAAAAATAGCACTAACGCTCGAGAGCAATAGCACGAGGATCCCAACACATGAACGTGCGGTAAAAATCTGAAGATGGCTGCCAGAGGCGGTGCTTAGGTAGAGGGCAGTCATTGGCTGTGGTCAGTATGACGCAGAGACCAGTGATTGGTTATTACTACGAAAGACAGATCAGAAACGAAACTGATACTGGTTTTTTCTTTACCGAGGATTCCCAGCCTGACGACGGGGAATATTCATGAGCATGTGAATCCATGCCAGACCCCATGCTGGAGAATGTATTTTATTAATTTACGCCTATATAATCAGCTTTATGATGCATTCATGTATATCTTTTACCTTTCCTTCATTTATATTGCTTATCCTCTGTCTAGAAGACATGTGTCTGGGGTTGATATTGGTACTCTTGTTCAGAACAGAATTGCCCGAGCATGTCAGTGCTGGACTGCCCATTTGGGTGGGAGAAAGTCTGATCTGCAAATGGATATTTCCCATCTGTGAAAAGTACACTGAGGCTTGGTGTCTGTCAAACCCTCAGCTAGACCCAAACCCCATGCACAAGTCCTATCCATGGCACTTGCACCGATGGCCTCCCATAACAGACACAATAAATCGTTCCAAAAGTGATATGTTTTTTATATGGATGAAGTGGAGGTGCGCCCCGTCGACACTAAGTTTGCTGAAAGGTCTACTTTCTTACCCTAAATAGTACCATCATACAGCCGTACACTCCTCAAATCCCAAGTCCATGACAGTCAAATACTTTTCTAATCTTAGAGTGGGTGGCAGGTCTCTCCCCACTGATGCCGGTCTTCCCAAAAGGATCCATGCCCAGTCAGACTTCTGGAGCACCCTCTACAGTTCCGCAAAATGGTAAAAACGGTACCCTTCTACACCGCTTTCCCTTCACCGGAAATGACCCAACAGCTGCAGTTACCGCAGGTCAGATCCTCATGATTCCCACAGGTTCCCTGGCCCATCCTCCCAGTCAATACTATTGAAACCTTGCATCACTTGCCGGTTTCCCCCTGGCACAAACTATCCCTTTTACGCACGAATAGCCCATAAAGGTGTTCGATCTTGGCGAGTTAGCCTTCGCTCTAGATATTCTCGCCTTTTGAAAACTGTTCTTCCACCAAGGGAACATCCTACTCGAATAATGGGAACCAATTCTCCATCACCTCAAGCCCCTTCCTGACTTTCCAAGAAGACCCGCTTTTTGCTTCACCTGCTCAATCGTGCGCTTTTACGCACAACTGTAGTGTTGAGCACAAGGCTCCACACTTCTTAGGGCTGCAGTAGTAAGTTAAGGAACGACTCAGAAGAATTCTCTAATGCTCATAGTGTGTGAACCAACCCTTCTCTTTACAGGTTGTGGCTGTGTTTTCCTCATTTGTCACCTTAGGAAACATATTGTCTATATGCTGTAGAGTATTAGGTGTGGTCACTTTCCGCATCACTAAAGTTTACTTGCGTCTATTGGTCCGGTGGACAATAAAATGTATAGATATCTTTCATGTCCACTTCTATAAGAGTAATTTGTGGTTTGTTGCCGTATGTGCTCATTGTGGGCTTCCGATCACTCACCCCTCCTGAGAATTAGTCTTGACTGCCTGCCAAGCCAAGTTTCACTAAACCGAGGTTGGCCTCCTAAACTTGTGCCATCATGTCAGTTTAGAAATCCATTTTAGCACCCTCCACCAGCATTTGTAGACTCACAGGCTCCTCCTTCCATCACCTAGGCAATAGCTTGGCCAATTGATGGCAAGAGACACATGGAACGCAGATGCTGAAGTCTGAGTCTTCAGGTGAAAAAAGCTAGGAGGAGCATAAAAGCATAACTTGCATTTCAAGTGTGAAGCAGAGACAACTGTGGGGAAGAAGGTACACAGTGGAGGCAGGGCCAGAATGGGTAGCGGGCTGTCACGATACAGTGCTCCGAATGAGTATGCGGCACAGGTTTATTATGATAACGGACAGGTTTGTTAGCAGCCACTCCGCCTGTGTTGTTCGTCCTGCATCAGGTGCAACACAACACAGCCCTCCTGACAGCCAGAAAGAAGGGCGTGGGCAGACGTTCACATTTCGGTTTGTCTCCCCACACCAGGAGTGCATTAGTGATTCCTCACGATGACTAATTGCTTTTTGGCTAGTGACGCTATCTTAACACCACTGAGCCACACCAACTCAAAGGATTCCTCTACAGTTACCTTCAAAACACTGTCCCTTAGAAGCGCATTGCAGTATTCTTCTCCAATGGCGGTCCGGTTTCTGATTACGTTGAAGGCCAGCAGAAGCAAAGTGACTACCCACAGCGAGATTGGAAGATCCTCAAAGATAAGGGCTGTTCCAACATTGTCTCTCAAATTCAGTCTCTATACTCTTTTCCTTGTCATGTTATGTTGGTTGTTTATACAGTACTTATGGAGCCCTAAGGCCAGTTCAAATCTCTGAGAGAGAACCAAAGGTGGGAAGATGGTGTGCTTGTACATTGTCCTGCACCAAACATTAGTTTGCCCTCGGCAAGGACTACCCACTCAATGGAGGCCCCAGACTATTCTAACCCTCCGCCTGTCTTCCGTTACCCACCCTCTTCCTCCAGGTGCCAGTATATCGCACCAAAGCCACTTGCAGATGGTATCCTCAATCGAAGCAACGACCACCAGTTGGAAGAAGCTTGAAGGAAAACCTTTGCGGCCAGTACCTTTACTAGGAAGCTGACGTTCATCTGCATTTCCGAAGACCTCAGAACACTCTATAATCCTAGCACTCTTTATACCCATCTCTTGGCTTGCATAAGACACCCATTTTGCAGAAACGGGATATGTAGGCTTTGAAATTTTGTATCCATCATCTGCCACCACCATCAGTGACAGAAAAGGATTACAGAATCCTCTTAGGTTACTGTGAGCTGATATTCATTGAGTATTACTAAAGCAACAAGTCTGACAAATACACACCCAGTCTCCTCTTTGATATTCCTATGATAATCCTCCAGGACATAGCTCATTGCTTCTTCACTACTAAATACAACTGTAAAGATATAGTAGAAGCAAGCCATGCCAACCTTTCTGCCTTAGACCACAAAACTGAGTCTGTTAAAAATTACCTGCAAACAGGGCTCCAGCGGCAGTCTTTACTGACCCATTCGCCTTGTCTAGCCTCCACCCTGACAATGCTCCGATGCCGGTTATCCACAACCATGATTGTAAAGACTGGAGGGGGTATTTGTATTTCTACCCTCTATATGGTAGGGTAGAGACACAGCGCACCCCAGCCAAGGTTCTCTATATAGCAGCTATGGCCGATTGGCAGACGGCTTAGGTGGAGCATGAATGTAAATTACTGTTTACAAATTATTTGTCACCAACCTGCGTTCCTATTTTGGCGCTTTGAAATAGAATTTTATTGTAGAATGCGCAGTACACATTTTTCCCCTTGTGCGTCGTGTGTCAATTTGACATGATAATAAACACACTGGAGACCTAATTAGTATGAGTACGCAATGTCACCCTGTCTCGCATGATGGTAGAGAGGGCTGCTTCAGGTGCGCAAGGGAGCATCAACAGACATGCATGAATTATAGTAAGACCTGTGCAATATGTCAGAAGTCTAAGTAGTATACAAATGTTTCAGGACCAGAAACATGGACATTTAATACAGATCGTTAACGCAGAGGAAACAGACATCAAATATACAAACGGTGAGGCCAACAGATATACACACACTTTCATTTTAGAGGCTATCAAATTGTCTACATTTTAATACCAATGTATGTTTTGTATTGAGCTCTTATGAATATATACATTGAAAAAAGGACCGAGATTCAACTTGGACAACTATTCCGGAATCAACATCAACCTCACTCCCCTTTCCAAGTAATCATTTTATACTATTAATGCAGATTCAACTACACGGTAGATTTATAAGGTCAAGTTCAACTTTAAAGATATTGATCATTGTTATTTAGAATATTAGCTATTGATATAAACTGACGTGTAAGATCGTATCACAATATCGACTATCTTTTTCATAAAATATTCTTGGTATATTTTTCTGACATCAGCATTATAACAATTATTTTGACACAGGGGGGTTGCAGGAACTTCAACAAAGTACTATTCTCCTATTCCAACCAGCCCTGAAAATGAGATGAGACATGTGAATGTGCTGAATTATAATAATTTTTGATTTAATATTTTGTTTAAAAAGAAGTGATCATTTACGATTAATAATTTTGAAAAATTGGAAAGCTTTCAGTCAACAATTCCCTTAAGATGCCAAAAAGCTCTTTTGTCCTTGATTTGGCGTTGAGGATTCTATTGTTGTAGGGGTCTTTTTTGGTGGCGAGGATGGCAGATTTGTAGGAGGCAGCCACAGAAGTGAACAATGCCTTATGAGTGGTAGGCAATTTTCGCCAAGTAGTTTCAGCTGCTCTTTTGGTATTTCTCAAAACTTTTAGTTCAGGTGTGAACCATTTGTTGAGGTGTGCAATTGGCTTGGCCTTTTTTGGTTTGAGCGGTGCAATGTTGTTCAGTGCTGACTCTAGGGTGTTGCTATAAAGGTCAAGTAGTTTATTCGAATCTAGGTTCTTATAGTTGGTTGCGTCCAAGATGTTATTGATAAAAGGACGTAAATTAGGCAGTGTTATGTTCCAGGGGTTCCTGGAGAGAGTTGGGGAGGCAATAACAGGGTTTAGGGGAGTTATCCCCTGGATGACAAAGGAGATGTAGTGGTGGTCTGACCAGGTGATGGGTTTGTTCTGAAGTAATTTAGTAGAACAGTTCAAGTCTGATAGCCAATCCAGTTTTCGACCCTTGATATGTGTGTCTCCCATGATTTGGTGCTTAAAGCCGAGCTGGATGATGGATTTTTCTGAGGCGTTGGTATCGCTAGGATCCTGGAAACCTAGGTCGAGTACTCCGAGCAGAATGATTTGCGAACCTAATTTAGTGTTAGGAGATCATTGACGTCTTCCTCGAAAGAGGATATGGGGCTTGGTGGCCAGTAGATGATGTGCATAAGGATAGTTTGGGTGGCTCTTCATGGGAATTTAACTGATAAGAGTTCAGCAGAGGATAGGCTGGTATGGGAGGTGGCTCTGAGGCCCACATGGGTTTTTGCTATAAAGGCAACTCACCCTCCCTTGCCCAAGTTTCTGTCTGCTCTAATAATAGTATAGCCGTCTGGGAAGGCCAAGGAGAGTGCTTGGCCCGCCGCCTGATGGAGCCAGGTTTCAGTGACTGCGAGAAAGTCCAGGCTGTTTGCAGAGATGAGGTCTGCAATATCGAGTACGTGGTCAACTAGGGAGCGTGCATTGATCAATGTTCCTTTGATGGTAGGTGTTACTGTAGAGATTGGTCCTCCCAAGCTTTTAAGAGTGATGGGTGCTGGATCTCTAGTGGGGATTGTAGGAATCAGTTTATAAGAGTCTTTGATCTCTGTAGTTGCTGATGAGCGAGTGGTTGGCCAGAACTTTTTAGGAGTAGACGGTGGGAGATGATCGGGCGACCTTGGGTTCACCTTACAATTAAGGAAGCGGGATCCTAGTCTCTTGTTTGATATTCACAGGGCACGGTATTAGAGGAGTAGGTGGTGTAGTAAAGCGTTGGCTCCAGTCTGTGGGGCTGAGTAGGCTATTAGGAGTATCTCTAAGATGAGTGTCATCGATGGGAGTGAGGTTTTTGCCAGATGGGTATGGAAGGAGGTGGGGTAGGAAGTTGGTGGGCGTGATAGATTGGAACAGCGGGAGGATTGATGCCATCGTAAGGGTGGCTCTATGGAGGGCGGCCATGAGGGCAAGGGGGATCGTGACCTGAAAGGCGCAGCTCAAGAGTAGAAGGGTGAATCACAGCACAATGCAGAGGTAGAGTACAGGGTCCTAGTGACCTTAAGGCACAACGCAATGCAGGGGCTAAGGTATTGGGTCCTGGGGGCCTAAAGGCAGAACATGGTATAGGCAGTTGACTAAAGTATTCTAGTGTCCTAGAGGTGGCCACAGTGCACAGGCTAGGTAAGGGGCCTTGTGGCCTGGAGGCACAACATAATGCAGAGGTAAGGTACAGGGTCCCAATGACCTAGTAGCATATCATGATACAAAAGACTGAATGTATGGTCCTGGTGACCTAACAGCACAACACAATGCAGAGGTAGGTACAGGGTCCTAGCGACCTAGTGGCACATCAAGATAAAATAGACTGAATGTGTGGTCCTAGTGACTTGGAGGCACAACACAATGTAGAGGTAGGGTACAGGGTCCAAATGACCTAGAGGCACATCATAAAAAGGATTAAAGGTACTGGATCCTAGGGACCTAGTGGCAGATCATGGTACAGATCGTTAGCTATAGTGTCTTAGAATCCTAGCGGTGGCGAGAAGTGCACAGTCTAGATAAGGGTCCTCCTGCCAGGGAGGTGCAATAAATAGAGTCTGGGTACAGGTTTTAATGATTAGAGGAGCTACCTAATACGAAGGTTTTGTGTTCTGGCTATCGCACCCAATATCATAGACTGGGTACGAAGTCTTGGTGGCTTGGAGGCACAATGGATACAGGGCTAAATACAGGTTAATAGCGATATACTTGGTGGCCTGGAGGCACAACGGTTACAGGGCTAAATACAAATTAATAGCGCTACACTTACAGAGATGAAAGTCTGTCCCAAAGGGATGAATGAATCAAATAATTAGAGTGTCTAGCAGTAATCATATCCTAGATATATTGCGCACGTCAGTCAAGTGCCGGTTATGTTTGGCCAGCTGCTGCGGTAGGTGCGTGCACACGGGAGGCACGTTGTTTCAATAGGGCCACCCGTCTAAGGATTGAAGAATACAAGGTACGACAGAGTGTGAGCTCTCTGTGGATACTCCTTGGGAAATGTAGACACGGATAGGCGAGTAGGTGCAATAAACGAAGTGCTCGGCGAGCTGACCGGATGGGGATATTTCGTTGCGGCTCAGACAGCTGAGATGGGCAGATAAAGGTGGTGGCGAGTTCTAAGCTGTGTAGTGCGTAACGTTTTTGCACACTTCAGTGGAGGTCACAAGGATGGCATTAGAGTGGTGTATATAAGCCGTTAAACATGATTTGCAAGGAAACCGACTTACATGTATTAATTGGAGGTACGACACTCACCAATGGGAAGGCGGAGGCGCCCCCCAAGGCAAACAGGGGCAAACAGACTTCTCAGCGCGGGCCTTCGCAAAAGCAGGGCCGTCTTCTGCCCGCCGGCAGAACTGCTGGAAATAAGGGAGTCGCTATGATCGTTGCATAGCAACGTGACACCGGCTTCTTTAGTATGCCATGAAACAATCAGGCCGCCATCTTTAGAATAGGTGATTCTTGTGAGATAGTGCAGCTGAGCTGGGTGAAAAGAGGCTTGATCACTTCCTGCAGTGGTACATAGCAGTAGTTTCCGGGATCTCACCTTCCAGGTTGATAGCTAGAGCCATGGAGAATGCCTGCCCGCTCCTGCAGCACGAGGTGAGGCCATGGAGGCTGGAGTCCGTCGGGAGAGCTCCTTCCCTCGCCCCTTTCTGGCTCTAAGTATGTAATCAGTTTTGGTGACATGGATCAGCACTGCATTAGGCAATTCATGAATTGCCGCTCTAAATTTGTGGCGTATGTTATGATTCCTCCCCATACCCCTCCAGGGTGATGGGATGGACACACAATGAACTAGAGTCAAAATAATATTACGTTCCTTAAGCTATAAGCTTTGTATAATTCACCCATTACTTTTAAAGCTGGCTGCTCTACATAGTAAAGAAAGGACATTTTTGTTAAGGTAGATTGCATAAGGGTCCGAGAGATTTGGCTGCTGAGAAAAAAAGGGAGGATATCCATAGCAAAGTAATGTTAGAGCCAATCATTTGGTTGAAGGTATAGCACAATGGCGATTGTTGCAACAGTGCATAAGTGACATGCGTTTGACTTCACAGATGGGAAAGGCATTTGCATCTCTTTAGCGGCATCACTCACCTATGGCATTTGCATCTCTTTCGCGGCATCACTAGCACCAATAGCAAGCACCTCCAAAACTCAAAGTTCTTAAAAATAGCAATTCTTACACAGGTGGAAAAGGAGCAAAAGTAATTTGATCTTTAAACTTAGGAAGTGCTTATAAAGCTGTTCATTGTCACAAGTGTAGCATTCTGGTAGCATCCATTTTTTGCTGCTCATTTTCTGGTCTTTAAGGACATCAACATTGCAATGGCCTACAATTAGCTTCTCATGTGCAGCAAAAGTCTGAGATGTCTTATGCTGGACCAGACTTGCGGCAGAAGAGCACTAAATCAGTTACATTGCACACCTATGAGCCCTTCACAATGACTTCGATTGTAATCATTTGCAGGAATAGGTTGCTACTCACATACAGTAAAAATATCCATCTTCGCTCACATCTCAATGTTCTTATCTTTGAAAAATTCAAGGAGCCTTCATTTTTTTTAAAAGCAAAACATCCGACATAGAACCAAATAAAATGATTCCATCCGGGGGTCACGAGAAAAGCTACTCTATCTTCGCGGGACCAGATAAAGTTGACATAACTCAAGAGGAAGGCAGAGACGGGCAAAAGGATGGGAATTTGGGGGGAAAAAACTAAAAACCAAATAAGAAGGCGGAAAGCAAATGGCTCGAGGGCTTTTCTACGGAACATAAAAACTCCCCTTAGGGAGGAAGATGTGCATTGTACAAAACGACTGAAGAGAAATGGTGATAGCAACCCTGCAACCTGACCTCGCCATTCTCGAAGAAGAGGTGGTAGAATCATCGTCCCTGGAATCAGAGGGATGCCTCAGCGATATTATCGAAATCATATAAAGTAATAAGGACGACGAGGAATGAAATCTCAGCTCGTCAGATTGGGTAGAAATTGATCGACAAATGAGACAGACCAATTGAGAAAATTCCTGTCAACCCCATCTGCAAGAGACCTATGAAACTTAAGCCTTCCAACATGAAAAAAGATGAAGAATTGCAAGCAGACTCTAGAGTAGAAATCGTCCCTCTGACCAGTCAAAAAACCTCAAACATTCATTTCGAGAGAAAAGATAAGGATGAACGAAGGGAAGAGCCAGAGAAGATCAATAGATCAACGACAGGATCTAACTGTACATTTGTCTTAAGAAAACAGAGGGAGAAAGGTGAATCGGAGGAGCAACGGCAAAAACGAAATCTAGGTCCAATCATAAGAAACTTGAAAAAGTGGTAAACAACACACTTCAGGGAAAAGAGTCTGTCGAGTTCAAATGGAAAAAATTGTATAAAAGACTAAGTCATTTCTGCTGAACCGACAGAGTGATGGCTATTTTCATGCAAATCCCACTACTCCGATTTGTCACCACCGAGGACATTTCCATTGTGGAATTCGTGAGGGAATCGAGAGTTGACCTGGTAATTCTACATCCAAAATGTAAACTGATTAAGGACGCAGTTATGGAAATGTCAGGTAAATCAGTATCAGTGGGCTTTGAAATGACTGATTATGATCACCGAGAAAGAATCACGATCCATTGATGATTAAGAAAAGAAGATCTGAGAAGCAAAGAGGTGGAACCTCAAAGCAAAGGAATGACGCAATGGCCCAGAGGGTGGACAGGAAAACCACACCTACTAATATAGGGGCAGAAACCAACTTTAAGGGATCCCAGAAGCATACATCTAAAGCGAAAGTAAGCTGCAGAGACTCCTCCATAAGTGATTGTTCCAATAACGGAGGAGGGAAGGCCCAGGCAGAAAGGGGTCAATTCAAGAAATTGAAATTGACTGTTGGAAACTCGAAAAGCCAGAGGAAACCAATAGGCCCCCTTAATCAAAGAACGTTTAGGAAGGAGGATCCATCGAGCAGGTCAGGGGAATAGATCTGTGAAAAAACTCACTAGATCGGAAAAAACGTGATCCCAGGACACACTGTGTGCCTCATGGAACACCAGAGGCTTCAAGCACTTCTACACAGGAGAGGATACCTTCTTGGGCCAATGAGATCATTTGTCTACAGGAGACTTGGATTAGGACCAAACCAATTTGGGAGGGATATGAGGTATACATGAACCCGGCGAGGAAAGGTCCAAGTGGCCACCCCAGTGCGGGCCTTCTGGCCTTGGTTAAAATTAACAGTGACTTACACGTAATAGCCTATGACATGCCGAATCCCTTTGTACAAATTGAGGATCAGATGATTATTTACTCTTAATAAACACCCGAGTGAAAAAAACTGCCCAACGGAACAATATATTAAGGATAAAACAGAAGCAATTGATGAATCCATGTTGGAGGAAAAAGATCAACTGAAAATCTTGTGTGGCGACCGGAATATTAAATTATTAGAGAATGATGGAGAAGAAAAAAGGACAGTTCCTAAAAGGTATCAAAAAACACTGGAAAAAAGAAATGGATATCAGAGACATGAGAATGTTAAATGGCGCGATAAAGGGTGACCTACACGGAGCCAATACATGGTCAAATGGCTCCAGTAACGCCTGCCTAGACTACTGTTTTGTGGCAGCCAATACAAGGAGATGGATTAAAACTTTAGCAGTGAAGAAACAATCAACGAGCGACCAGTCACTATTAGAAATTGAGTTGGATTGGGAAAGAAAACTGGATATTGCGAGGAAAATCATATGCATTGAAGTTAGCTGGGGAAAGAAAAACTAAAAATAAAACGTCAGATTCTCCCTAAACTAGCGATCACCTATTCTTCCTACATTTTGGAGAACCCAGAGTCAGTGAAATACACTTGGTTATTGAAAGAATTTAAAATCCAAGCTGGGCAACAACAGAACCCTAGAGCGATAAGGAAACATGCCTACTCCAAAGAACTCGTAGAGAAAAGAAAGCGATATAGAAAAGAACGCTGGTGTCTAAAAAAGTCAAGTAATATCGATCAGGTGGAATCTATAAGGAAATGCAAACAATCCTATAAGAACTCATTGCAAGCGAACCAATTACAAGCGGATTCTGAAATTTTTTTAGCCGCGGTTCTGGCAAATAACTCCAGAAGCTTGTGGGAAATTATCAATAATGGTGCCGACTTTCAAACTGCCGTAGCCACAACCCGAGTTCCTGAGGATCACTGGGTGAATAGGAACCTGTTCAAAAAGACCAATGATTACAGGGAGCCAAAGGACCATGGACTGCCCACTTCTAAAGGATAGGGATCTGAACTTCGATCGAGATGACATTTCAACAACTGTTAAAAAACGTAGCCCATCCAGGGCCGCAGGCCCCAACGGAGTTAGAAACTACATGCTTAAACAAAATAATGAGGAGTGGATGGAAATATCTACCTCTTCTTTAAGCAGATAAGGGAAACCAGATCCATCCCTCCATCGTGGAAAGAAGCAATAATTGTGCCCATCTACAAGAAAGGTGACCAAGGAGAGCCGGTAAATTACAGGCCAATTGCTTTATTAGACTCAATAGGAAAGATCTTTTCCTCACTCCTGCTAAGAGATCTTAAAGCCTGGGCAAAGGAAGCTAATATCAGAGACAAGCATCAAACAGCCTTTGTAAGAGGTGTAGGGACAGACTTGAACTTCTTCATATTGAATCTCCTACAACAGAAAGCTCTTGAGACCAAAGGAACCATCTACCTGGGATTTATCGGTCTTGAAAAAGCCTTTGACGGGGTCAGCCGGTATCTATTATGGCAGAAACTAGAGATGTGGAACTGTCCCAAAGATCTGCTAGAAGCTCTAAAGGCCTTCTACTCAAATACTACTATCCAAGTATTACTAACCAGAGAGGGAATAGTCACAAGGAAGATCCCCCGTATTTAGGGTAATGAAGCAGGGGTGTGCACTTGCACCATTCCTGTTTGCCCTCTATTTAGCGGACCTATGTAAACCCCAATTTAATGTCAGAGCCTTCGCTCCCAAGATCGGAACAGCAGTAATTCCATGGATCATCTATGCGGATGATCTGGTCTCCATCGACCAGACCGCCATAGGACTACAGAGACGAATCGTCAAATTTAAAATATTACCTGGATTCCAATGGAATGAAAATGAACATCAAAAAGTCTATGGTATTGGTGATGAAATCAGCACGTGGACCCTCAAGAAGGAAGGAGACTTTCAAATGGAAAATTGAAAATCAGAATTTGGCAGTAGTCGATTCAATTCCCTACCTTGGAGTATTGATCAATAAAAACATCAATGAATCAGGTCACTACCAATGAATCAAGGAGAAGCTTGTAAAGCTAACAAATCAAGGGAGGGCCCTACATCGACGATATTCCATGAGCCCCATAATAACCTTTTATAAGCAAAAGGTACAAGCAGTTATAACATATGGGGCACAATCTTTCCCGAATCTCTCTTGGAAGACCTGGGAAGTCTGAAGCTTTTTTCTGGAAGAAAGTTCTGAAACTACCAACTTGTTTGCCGGCATATTTAATTAGCTATGAACTACGGCTCCAATCAATGTCTTCAGTAGTTATGTGGAAAACGATTTCATTATTTCGGAAATGCATCCTAGACACTGTTTCAGCGCCGTTTGAGATCTTGGTAGACGATATGCAGCCGGACAAAAATCTCAAGAAATGGAAATCTGAGTGTGGAAACTACCTGAAGTAAAACATTGATCTGGAAATGTTAAAATATAACCCGGATAAGACTAAGGAAAGACTGAAATAGAGAGACTGGATTCTTACCCTAGAATTGAAAAGGGACAACAAACGGTGTGTTAATATTACATGGCAACCCAAGGCTTTGAATGTACTACCATCCTACCTTCAAAAATGTCCTTCGCCATACTTCAGAGATCTTCTCCTACAATGTAGGCAGAACAGTCTGCCGTCCAAAGAGGTTCAGATACAAAGGAAACAAATAATGCAAGGAGAAGCTTCCTGTAGATACTGTAAAGACCTAGACTCCGTGGAAACCATCTACCACATGCTCCTTGTTTGCCCCGTGATTGGGGAGATAAGGCAAAGGTATATAGGTGACCATTTGCAGTTTTGCGATCACAGTGATACCACAGCAATTTGGGAAGGGCTAATGACGGCTGATAAAATTGGCTGTACTATGGATGCCTTGAAATTCGTGGATTTGGTGCTTAATGACTTAAATCCGATCCACGAACAGAGGTGGGTAAGATCGGGAGCCACCAAGGAGATTTAGAGCACCACTAATCCCACCTGATAGGCCCTTTCAACTGGACATTTTGTGAAATTGTGAATACGATCATGATCTCCAAAAATTGGAAAGTATCATATTTGTTAAAAGGTTTAAATGTAAATAACATATAAAACAACAACAACAAAAAAACATCCGACAAAGGTTAATGAACAGCGTAACCTGTAAAGTTGTAGTCAATACAAACCACCAAAAGAATGTTGAGAGAAGGGGTTCTCAGATATACTGTTAAAGCCAAGCATCCTCTTAAGGTCATGCCTGGCAATAAAACCTCCACAGTGATTAGTTTGAAAAAAGGAAGTACATATAGGATACCACTGGGTGGCGCTGCAGGGTTAGCAAAGAAAACTGGCAGTTGATGGGGTTAGCCTTTTAAATATAGCGATTGTGGTATGAAAAAAGTTCTCATAACACCAAGGACTACTTAAACAATTTCTGTGCAATGTATAAACTAGGGTTATGGAGAAAGGAGGAACATTTCATGAAGTTGCCCAATTGGTGTTGCTGTATTGCATTTTAATTATGCTTCCAAGAAGTAGAGCACGAAACTCTGGACCAATGTGCAGGCTATGGATAGAAAATATGCGGATCTTAAAATTATTGATCTGATACTGTGTGGTAGGCTGAACGGGCCAGATGCGTGGAAATGAAGCACCAAGCACTCCCCTGTGTGGTGTCTTGTAACACGTGATTGAAAACAGATTTCCAACCATCGCTAATAGGAAGTGGTGAGGGAGTGCAGATACACCTATAGAGAAAGGGTGTTCTGGGATCAGATGTCAAATTATATCTTAGCTATATTATTATATATCAATATGTATTTGCAAAAATATGTGCAGAATCCTACACACAAAAGCAGATATACGAGTTTATGAATATTAATGGAACTCCCACGATGGAGAACTTTTTTTAAAAATGCATGCTCTAGTTTAACACAACTCAAACGTCTTCCTAGTAATTCACTGTCAAACTTTCAAGAAAGCGGCAAAGGAGTTAATACTTTAACATCATGAAAACAAAAGTCAGTAAAAATAACATTTGAGCTGCTCTTCTCAATCCTGCCTTAGTTCAACATCCTTGCTGCCATCATGCGTTGGCTTGCCTTTATAAACCTGACTTAATTCTCTTCCAAAATTGACAGACCTGTAAGCGATCTCTAATACAAAGTAACTAGTGTACCTCTAGAGTCTGTGGGTTCCCCGGTTCATCTGCGTACACAGTTGTATCATTAAGGCCACCAAAGCGTTTGCTAAAGGGGTTCAATGCCAACTTACCGATGACACTCTTAGCAAAGGAGGTACGCATAAGAGTGGCCAGCCCCAGGTCCCCAATCTTCACTGATCCGGTTGGGCCCGTGATAAAAATGTTGTCACACTTAAGGTCGCGGTGGATGATGGGGGGAGTCCGAGTATGTAGAAACTGCAGGCCCTTCAAGATCTGCCGACACCAGCTCCTGAGCACCTTGGGCTTCATTACCTTGAAACGTTTCAAGTACCTACAGAAAAGCAAGGAAATAGCAAAATGTTACCATAGACTTAATTAAAAAACAGCTGTAAAAAGATGGAGCATGGTCTAAATTAACAAAGTTACTCACCATAGTGACTACCTTACTCCTAGTCCATAGTCCCCTTACCTCCATACTTGTGGGACATTCCGTCCTTCCGGACGGGACCTGAGCACTTTTGTTAAAAAGCATCAAAATTTTAATTTTATTCGTCTCTCTTTTTATGCGGGGTATTGCACGCGGCAGTAACCCCGCCCTCCTGAGCTCCACCCCGTGCATCACCCTTCAGTCCTTTTCTATCACCAAATCTGAAACCATTTTAAGCAATAATAGAGGATAGGGTACTATGGACTAGGAGTAAGGTAGTCACTATTGTGAGTAACTCTGTTATACTCCTACGTCCCGTCCCCATTTCTCCATACTGGTGGGAGATTCCAAAGCACAGGTAATGCGGGTGGATGTAACTTCCCTACTGAAAAAGGTTTTTAAGGACAGCCCGGCCAAATTGAGCATCGGCCCAGGAGCTTAAGTCCAAACAGTAATTCTTACAGAAAGCTGATGGGGAAGCCCACATAGCTGCCTTGGAAATTGTTCCCAGGTAACGTATTTTTGGAAGGCAACAGCAGCCGCTTTGCCACATACAAGATGGGCATGAATGCTCTTTGGAGGTTAAATGCCCTGAGTGGTATACGCTTCTGAAATACAGGAGGCAATCCATCGGGAGATAGTAGCCTTTGAAGCAGGTTTCCCTTTTGGGTCTCCGAACGTAACAAAGAGTTGAGAGGAGCCCCTGAGTTCAGATGTTCTGTCCAGATCGAACTTCAGAGCTCGTATGACATCTAAATTGTGTAACTCTCTCGGCATCTGAGGGCGGGTTCGGAAAAAAGCCAGGTTATGATTATGAATTGATTTAAATGAAAACCAGTCACTACTTTAGGAAGGAAAGAAGGATGAGTGTGGAGCACAACCTTATCCTTTATGGAAGGTAAGGAACGGATGTTCCACAGACAGAGCTTGAAGCTCACTTACACACATTGCCGAAGTCACTGCGATCAAAAAGGCAACCTTCCAAGAAAAGTACTTCAGATCCGTCGTAGCCATGGGTTCAAATGGTTTATGGCATAAGGCAGTCAGGACCCAACTTAAATCAGACTTTGGATGAGGATTGCGTACAGGTGGAAAAAGATGTAATAAACCTGCAAAGTGCCTTTTGATGACTGGGTTCGACAAAGAAAAGAAAATGAACAGGTGACAGTGGACAGGTAGGCGGCAATAGCCGACAAGTAAGTCCTACAAGACAGAACATGAATGCCAGAAGAAGCCAGATGAGAAATGAACAAAAGGACAGTGTCAATCGTTGCATGTCTGGGGTCTAGCTGCTTAGCCAAGCACCAGTGACAAAAACGGAGCCACTTGCTCCTATGCTGAGATCTCATAGAAGGCTTCCTGGCTGCTTGGATAATGAGCATATTGCCCTCAGACAGGTCAAACCGTGTTAGGGATTTGAATTCAGGCACCAGGCTCCCAAGCTACATGATTGTGGGGAGCAGTGCCACATCTGCTGATCGCATTGCTGAAGCAGGTTGGGAATCAACGGCAGTCTGATCGGAGGACAAAATAGACAGATGCTGAAGTTCCGAAAACTAGAATCTTGCTGGCCACCAAGGAGCTATGAATAGGAGAGTGCAATTTGAGGCATTCCTGAGCTTACAAAGTGACCGATGAATCAGAGGAAGAGGCGGGAAGGCATATGCCCTCATGTGCTACGGAATCTCAAAAGCATCCCCCAGAGAGGAGGCCCGAGACCGTTCCTGGATGCATAAAGACGTCTCCGGTTTGTGGCAGTCGCAAAAAGGTCCACTTCTGGAGTGCCCCATTGGCGAAAGATGTTGGAAAGAACCTCCATGTTCAGTTCCCACTGGTAGCTGGCCGCTGTGTCGGCTGAGTGAGTCTGCAGTCACATTGAATTGCCCCAGAATGTGCACCACCATCAGCCAAATGCCGTTCTGGATGGCACATTCCCAAATCTTAATAGCAAGGTCCACAAGAGGTGGTGACTTGGTAACATGCTGCTTGTTGATATAAAACATCGACACCGAGTTGTCTGTGCGGACGCAAACCACCCGGTTCATGATGGAAGGTTGGAAAGCTTTCAGCGCTTGAAAAAAACAGCCTGGAGTTCCAAATTTACCAGGTTACTCACCGTAGTGATCACCTTTACTCCTAGTCCATAGTCCCCTTTCCTCCATACTTGTGGGACATCTCTCCGTCCTGTGGGACAGGACCGGAGCACTTTGTAAAAAGCATCCACATTTTTTTCAAAATGTGTCCCTCCTCTCTTTCCTGCGCGGGGCCCGGCACGTGGCCGTAACTCTGCCCACCTTGGCTCCTCCCCGCGCATCGGCCATCAGTCCTTTTCTATCGCCAGGTCAAAGACCCATTGGCAATAACAGAGGAACCTTATTAGAGGGGAAGGAGGGCGGGCGTATGGAGGAAAGGGGACTATGAGTAAGGTGGTCACTACGGTGAGTAACCTGGTAATACTCCGTCCCGTCCCCTTTCCTCCATACTTGTGGGAGATTCCCAAGCACTCCTTAGAGGAACTACAGGTGGACGGAAATACCCCTTACTGAAACAGGTTCTTCAGCACAGCCTGACCAAACTGAACGTCAGCTCTTGACCTCATGTCGAGACAGTAATGTTTACAGAAAGCAGATGGGGAGGCCGAAGTAGCTGCCCTAGCGATGGACTCCCAGGGGACATTTCTGAAAAGCAACCGCGGCTGCCTTGCCCCGCACCAGGTGTGCATGGATACCCTTAGGGAGTTTCAGCCCTTGGACGGTGAAAGACTGATGCAGGCGGCAATCCACCTCGAAATAGTCGTTTTAGACGCCGGCTTGCCCTGAGGGTTACCGAAGGTCACAAAAAGTTGAGAACTCCTAAGCTCGGAAGTCCTGTCCAGGTAGAACTTAAGAGCTCTTCGGACATCAAGACAGTGTAAAACCCTTTCCGCCTCTGAGGCAGGGTTCGGAAAAAAGACCGGAAGGGAGATTGACTGATTCAGATGGAATTCGGTCACTACCTTTGGTAGAAAAGCCGGGTTTGTCCGAAGGACTACCTGGTCCTTGTGAAAGACCAAGAAAAGATGCTCCACTGACAATGCCTGGAGCTCACTCACTCTCCTTGCTGACGTAACGGCGACCAGAAAGGACACTTTCCAAGACAAGTACTTGAGGTCAACCGTAGCCATTGGTTCAAAGGGTTTATGGCACAGTGCCGTCAGGACTACATTTAGGTCCCATGGCGGGTGCGGATTACGAACCGGAGGGTAGAGGCGTGTCAAGCCAGCAAAATGCCTCTTCACCACTGGGTTAGTTAGAGAATAAGAACACAGGTCTGTAGAAAGGTAAGCGGAAACCGCTGAGAGATAAGTCCTGCATGACAGGACATGAACTCCCGACTCTGCTAGTGAGGACATTAAGGACAGCAGTGTCAATCGTGGCCACCCTCGGATCCAACTTCTTCTCCAAACACCAATGACAGAACCAGAGCCATTTACTCTTGTATTGAGATCTGGTCGAGGGTTTCCTGGCTGCCTAGATAATGCGCATGTTATCCGCAGACAAACTCAGATGCTCTAAAGACTTGAACTCAGGCACCATGCCGCCAAGCTGAGCGATTGTGGCGAGGGGTGCCACATCTGCTGTTCCCTTTGGTGAAGAAGATCGGGAGTTACTGGTAACCTGATCGGCAGATACACCCACAGGTGTTGAAGTTCTGAGAACCAAAACCTGGCCGGCCACCACGGAGCTATCAGTAGAAGATAACAGTTGACAGAACTCTTCAACTTCCAAATTGCTCGATGAACCAGAGGAAGAGGCGGGAAGGCGTAAGCTCTCATGTTGTGCCACGGGATCTCGAGTGCTTCCCCCAGAGAGGAGGCTCCCAGCCCCCTTCTGGAGGCGTACTGAGGAAGCTTCTTGTTCATCGCTGTGGCGAAGAGGTCCACCTCCGGTGTGCCCCAACGCGAGAAAATCCATGATAGGATCTCCGCCTTCAACTCCAACTCGTAGCTGAACACTGTCCGCCAGCTGAGGGCATCCGCGGTGACATTCAGCCAGCCCAGGTTTGGGCACTGCAAGCAGCCCGACCCCATGAAGCACGGCCCACTCCCAAATCTGAATGGCCAGATCCACGAGAGGGGGAGACTTCGTTTTCCCCCTGCTTGTTTATGTAGTACATTGACACCACATTGTCCGTTCTTATGTGGACCACCTTGTTGACAATGTGAGGTCTGAAGGCCTTGAGCGCCAGACAAATCGCCAGAAGCTCCAAATGATTTATGTGCAGGAGCTTGTCCTGAGGCGACCAGAGATCCGAGACCTGAAGGAGATCTAACGTCGCACCCCACCCGAGGAGGGAGGAGTCAGTCGTGATCATCACCATAGGGACTGGGTCCTGAAACCCCGCGCCCCCAGACAGATTGCTGAGAGATGACCACCAGTCCAGGTCCACTCTCATGGAATCCGGAATCATCATCATCCGCATCGAGTCTGGGCCCACTGCCTGACGCCATGAATTCCGAAGGGCCATCTGGGTCCGACTCATTTAGAGACGAGCAAAAGGAAGAGCCAGTACACACGAAGCCATGAGGCCCAGAAGCCTCTAGAACCACCAGGCCGACATACTCTCCGACTGCGCAAACATCTGACACGTGGCCAACAGATCCGCGATTCTGTCCCCGGTCAGGTATACTCTGCAGTCTGTTGTGTTCCAACGAAAACCCAAAAAAATCAGGTCCTGAGAGACCGTCATGGAGGATTTCCGCCAGTTCACCGACAGCCCAAGATGGAACAGGAGCTGAAGGCGAGACTGGAGGTTGCCCGCTGCCGCCAGCAGACAAGGGCTGCGTAAGAGCCAATCGTCCAAATAAGGATACACATGGATACCCTGAAGACGAAGGTAGGCCGCAATCACCGACATCTTTATGAGGACATGCGGGGCCGAGCTGAGGCCAAAAGGAAGCACCCGAAACTGGAAGTACTCATCTCCCAAAGAGAAACGGAGGTACCTCCTGTGTGGAGCCCAAATCAGGATATGCATGTAGGCGTCCTGAAGATCCACTAGGCTGAGCCAGTCGCCCATCTGCAAAGAGGAGCGTATCTGGCTGGGCGTGATCATCTTAAATTTCTCTTGGTGTAGAAAGAGGTTGAACTGGGAAAGGTCTAGGATGCTGCGCAGGCCAGCCTGGTTGGGTTTGGGCACCGTAAACAGCCGGGAGTAGAAACCCTCCCCTCGCTCCCCAAAGGGAACGGGTTCCACAGCCCTCAGGTCCAGGAGTTTCTGAACCTCGGCGTTGAGTGAGGGCGAGCCCAACGGCTGAAAAGGAGGGTTGAGGGGTGGGGTAAGGGGTAAAGGTAAGCGGAAGCCCGCCCGAGCGACTGACGAGACCCATCTGTCTTCTGTGATGGTCTGCCACGCCTCCCAATGAGACGCAATGCGCCCTCCCACAGGGGTCTCATGCGAGCGCGGAAAATCCTCATTTGGCAGGTTTATCGGTGGCGGTGCCACCTGAACCTGATGAGGAGGCTGAGGAGCGGGAGAAATACTGCATACGCTGTTGTCTACGGCGGTTATTCCCCGCAGGAGTGTCCACTCTGCGATTCTTGTGGTCGAGGAATCCCCTAAAACCAGAGGAAGGTCGCCCTTGCGACAACGGCCTTTGAGCCTTGAAGGGAGGTTTAACCAGAACAGACAATGATTTAGCCGTCTGAGTGCTATCCTTGGTTTTGGTGAGATCTATATCAGTAGAAGAATGAAAAAGCTCCTTACCATCGAATGGAAGGTCTAATACTTTGTCTTGCACTTCCTTCGACAACTTAGTGGCATGCAACCACGCTTGCCTCGAGGTATCAACCCCGAGCATCATGCCCCGAGCCGAGGTGTCTACGTGATGAGCCGCAGCCTCCAGGAGATCCTGGGCCAAGACCCTTCCACCTTCTCGACCGGAATGTGCTCCTCAAACTCCGAAAGACCTTTCCACATCCGCATGTTAGCTCCCGCCAAAATCAATTCGGCATTGGCCTGCCTGAGCTGCAAGGCCGAATTGGCAAAGATCTTCCTCCCTAGGGAGTCCAGGAGCTTGTCCTCCTTTCCCAAGACCTGAGTAGCCGTCGCGGAAGAGGATGCTGCAGGTCTGGACTGCAACGTGGCCGCAGCCACCACTGTGGAGGATGGAGGTGGACAAGACGACAAGGCCACTTCCTCCGAAGAGTGCAGCCTGGACCTCGGGTCAATCTTTTTATTGACAAAAAGTCCTGAGTGTGGCTTCTCCCAGACTCTTCGGACCTCGGTCAAAACATCCTTCTGCAGGAAAAGGCCGGTACGCTCCAAAGGAGACAGGGTGAACACCCCAGAAAGCACGCCCTCCTGTGGAGCAGGTGCCTCGGGAACTGGAACATTAAGAAATTCATCATGTCCAGTACCCGGTCATGAAAAGCTCTAACAGAGCGGGGAAAGGTACTCGTTGTCCTGCTCGCCTTGAGGGTCATCTGGCAGGTCAGGATCCTGCTGAACCGTGTCAGGCACTGCCTTGTCCACTGGGGAAAACAGTGGCAAAGGCGGAAGAGCAGGGGCAGGCACCACGGGAAAGGAGGCGCCGGCGGAACCACCAGAGGAACGGGTGGAGCCGGGGGCGCTGGTGGACAAATTTCCCTAAAAAGCCCTTTGAAATACTCCCTCATGGGGTCGGTGCGCATAAGCGCTTGAAATTTACCGAAAAGAGCATCCTCAGGAGATTGCTTCGGAACCTGAGGAGGCCTCTCATGAGGTGGATAAACCCAGGGACGTAACGGAGAAGGGTGCCACGCCGGGCCCTCTGCCGACGTATCCACATAAATCAAAGAGGCCGCCCCTGCTGGCAACGAAACATTGTGCGGAAGAGGCATCCAGGCGTTCCAATCATAAACGGGCCGGTAAGGATATGAACAAGTGACCTTCGGTTCACCCAAAGGACCGAACCCTACACCAGGGGCCGATGGCGTAGTTGTAGGGGTAGTACCTAAAATGGCCGCCGTGGTCGTGGCGGGAACGGCCACCATTTTGTCTTCATCTGAGGGGAACTGCGGCACGCGAGGAGGTGAGGCAGGGGTCCCCGTCGATGGATCAGGGGTCTTAATTTTAGCCTTAACATAAGGAACCTCGGCAGAGCCGGTACTATGAGGCCTGGAATGTTTCTGCGACATACCAACCGCCAACTGAGCCTTCGAAGGAAGGACCTCGGCACTGCCGGTAAAAGTAGAACCATGCTTCTTTGCCCCCTCAACAGATCAGGTATCACCACAAGAGCGGGAACGGTGAGAAACTGCTTTCACTGACAGGGCCTTGCCCGGCCCCTCAGAACTGTTGGTAGCCTTAGCCTCTGTACGAGGGACCTCGGGCCTAGGCCCGGTAATAGCCTTATCGGCACGGGCCTCGAACATCCGTTTGGTAAACACAAGCCCAGCCAAGGCCTCCGGGCGCACCCCGGTCTTGTTTTTGAGGGAAGCCGAAAGAGAGGCCTCAGAGCAAGCTCCGGTACCCTGTGACTCAGCAGAACTGGGTCTACACACAGCCCCCACAGGAGGGGCCTCAGAAGTTACTCCGGTGTACACAGGCCCCTTACAGAAACCCTCGGAGAAAACTCTGGTAGAATTATTAGGCCCGACACGCACCTCAGGGCGAACCCCGGTGACAGAGCGATCAACGCCCCTCCCGGCTCGAGAGGAACCCGGAAAGGGATCCCCCGGCCGGGGTGCTCTGAAAAGTAAAGAACTTACTGGGCGTTTCTTCTTCTCGTCGAACGCCTGAAAATGAGATGGGGAGTGCGTCGGAACACCTCCTCCCACCGTTCCAACTGACGTTGAAGAGCCCGGCCCGAAAGGGAGTCACAGTAAAAACAGGAGTCCCAACGGTGTTCCGGACCCAAACAGTCTAAATAAAGAGGATGGGCTCCGCCCTCGTGAAGCGACGACACGAAGAACAGTCTGGGAAGTCATAGACTAGAAGACGAACGCTAGCAAGAGCCAGAGAGGAAAACAGGGAAGAAAATCTTCCGAGGATGCAAGTGCGTCCGGCCCCGATCGAGCAGAGAAAAGGACTCAGTGGCGATGCGCGGGGCGGAGCCAAGGTGGGTGGGGTTACAGCCGCGTGCCGGGCCCCGCGCAGGAAAGAGAGGAAGGACACATTTTTTGAAAAATTTGGATGCTTTTTACAAAGTGCTCCGGTCCCGTCCCAGAGGACGGAGAGATGTCCCACAAGTATGGAGGAAAGGAGACGGGACGTAGCAGTATGTTTTTGTGACATACCAACCGCCAAATTGGCCTTCGAAGGAAGGACCTCGGCACTGCCGGTAAAAGAAGAACTTTTCTTCTTTGCCCCCTCAACAGATCAGGTATCACCACAAGAGCGGGAACGGTGAGAAACTGCTTTCACTGACAGGGCCTTGCCCGGCCCCTCAGAACTGTTGGTAGCCTTAGCCTCTGTACGAGGGACCTCGGGCCTAGGCCCGGTAATAGCCTTATCGGCACGGGCCTCGAACATCCGTTTGGTAAACACAAGCCCAGCCAAGGCCTCCGGGCGCACCCCGGTCTTGTTTTTGAGGGAAGCCGACAGAGAGGCCTCAGAGCGATCTCCGGTACCCCACGATTCAGTAGAACTGGGTCTACAAACAGCCCACACAGGAGGGGCCTCGGAGCGTACTCCGGTGTACACAGGCCCCTTACGGAGACCCTCGGAGAAAACTCCGGTAGAATTATTAGGCCCAACGGACACCTCAGGGCGAACCCCAGTGACAGAGCGATCAACGCCCCTCGCGGACCGAGAGGAACCCGGAAAGGTATCCCCCGGCCGGGGTGCTCTGAAAATTAAAGAACTTACCGGGCGTTTCTTCTTCTCGTCGAACACCTGAAAATGCAAAGGAGGAGTTCGTCGGAACACCTCCTCCCACCGCTCCAACCGACGTTGAAGTGCCCAGACCGAAAGGGAATCACAGCAAAAACAGGAGTCCCAACGGTGTTCCGGACCCAAACACTCTAAACAAAGAGGATGGGGATCCGCCCTCGCGAAGCGACGGTGACACGAACAATCTAGAAAGTCTAATTTGAAAGACGGACTAGTAAACGAACGCTAGCGAGAGCCAGAGAGGAAAAAAGGGAAGAAAATCTTCCGAGGAGGCAAGTGCGTCTGGCCCCGATCGAGCGGAGAAAAGGACTGATGGGCGATGCGCAGGGCAGAGCCAAGGTGGGCGGGGTTTTGGCCGCGTGCCGGCACCGCGCAGGAAAGAGGAGGGACAAATTTAGAAAAAAATGTGGATGCTTTTTACAAAGTGCTCCGGTCCCGTCCCACAGGACGGAGAGATGTCCCACAAGGATGGAGGAAAGGGGACAGGACGTAGGAGCAAATTTATATGAAACTGCCTGTCCTGCAGTGTCCATAGATCGAAAACTTGGAGATGATCCAGCGAGGCTCCCCACCCCAGAAGGGAAGAGTCTGTGGTAATAGTCACTTGTGAGCAGGGCTCCTGAAAGGAGGCTCCCACTGTAAGATTCTTGGTCGAGGACCACCATTGAAGGTCCGCCATCATGCAGGATGGGACTGAAATCATCTTGGAATCTGGGTCTGAAGCCCGACACCAAGAGCTCGGAAGAGCTAGCTGCGTACGCCTCATTTTGAGACGCGCCAGAGGAAGAGCAAGCACACACAAGGCCATGAGGCCCAGAAGCCTCTGGAACCACCAAGCCGTCATGTACTCTGACTGGATGAAGAGTTGACACGTGGCGAATAGATCCGCAATTCTGGCTGCTGTCAAATACACCCTGGAGCCGATCATGTTCCAACGGAAACCCAGGAAGATCAGGTCTGGCGAGACCGTCATGGAAGATTTCTGCCAATTCACTGACAGCCCAAGTTGGAACAGGAGCTGGAGGAGAGACTGGAGATTGCTCAAAGCCGTCAGAGGACAAGGGCTGTGTAGGAGCCAATCGTCCAAGTATTGATATACATGAACACCCTGTAGCCGAAGGAAAGCTGCGATGACCAACATCATCGTAAAGACACGCAGCGCCGAGCTGAGACCAAACAGGAGCACGCAGAACTGGAAGTGCTCCCCTCCCAGGGAGAACCAGAGATATTTTCGATACAGCCTCCATATCAGGATGTGCATATATGCGTCCTGAAGGTCCACTACACTGAGTCAGTCGCCCTTCCGAAGAGACGACTTTATTTGGCAGGGTGCGATTATCTAAAATTTCTCTTGGGAAAGGGAAAGGTTGAGGATGGTGCGAAGGGCAGCCTGGTTGGGTTTGGGCACCGTGAAGAGTCGAGAGTAGAAGCCCACCCCTTGCTCCCCGAGGGGAACATGCTCCACCGCCCTGAGGTCTAGAAGCTTCTGAACTTCGGCTCTGAGGGAGGGTGTCCCGGTCTGTTGGAAGGAAGGATTGAAGGATGAGGTAAGGGGGAGGGGCAGGCGAAAGTCCGCCCGAGCGATGGACAAAACCCATCGATCTTTGGAGATGGTCTGCCACGCCTTCAGATGAGACGAGATTCGTCCTCCTACCAGAGTCTTGTGCGACCAACAAATATTTTGCAGACTTGACGGCAGGGATACTACCTGCTCCTGGAGAGGAGGCCGATGGCCGAGAGAAAAACCGACTACGTTGCTATTTTTGACAGGGTGCCGCCAACCAGGGGTTCAGTCCTGCGTGCCCAGTGGTACTGGAACCCCTTGAAAACAGAATAATCGAGACGGAGACCCTGACCTCTGCGTAGAAGGGGCCTTAGCTGGGATCTTTGCCAGGACCAAGAAAGATTTGGAGGTTTGGGTGCTCACCTTGGTCTTTGTAAGCCCTTCATCCGTAGATAAAGGGAACAATTCCTTGCCATCAAAGGGAACATCCAGAACTTTCTCTTGCACCTCCTTCGAAAACTTTGTTGCATGGAGACACGCTTGACGTGATGTGTCAATTCCCACCATCAGGCCTCGAGCTGAGGGATCCACATGATGTGCCGCGGCTTCCAGGAGTTCTTGTGCCAATACCCTGGCTTCCGACAAACCGGCCTAGAAGTCGTCTAGCCTATCCCCAGGAATGCACTCCTGGAAATCAGCCAACTCCTTCCACAGCTGCATTTTGGCTGCCGCCAGGATCAGCTTGGTAATTTGCTTGGCGAAGTTGCAGTACTGAGTTGGCAAAGATTTCCTTGCCCAAGGACTCTAAAATGTTGTCCTCCTTGGAGATAATCTGAGCCGCAGCCGTACAAGTCGCAGAGGCCGGCTTGGATTGAAGCGTGGCCGCATCTACCACCGTCAAGGAAGGGAGCTGACAAGACACTAAGGCTATCTCCTCGGAGGTGTGAAGCCTGTAACGGGAATCGATTCTCTTATTAAAATGCAGCCCGGTGTGGGACTTATCCCAGACCTTGCGTGCCTCAGCCAAAACGTCCTTCTGGAGGAACAGGCCGGTGCGCTCTTGTGGGGACAAGGTGAACGCTCCCAAAAGCACCCCTTCCTGTGGAGCGGGGGCCTCAGGTACTGGAATACCGAGGAGGGCCATCATTTCTAGCACCCAGCCATGGAATGCTCTGACAGAGCAGGCTGCTCATCACTATCCTGATCTGCTTGGGGGTCATCCAGCGGATCGGTGGCAGACTGCTGTGCCGCCACATGTTTTAAGTGCTATCCCGCTCTACCAGTGTCTTCTCTATGGGAGACAACGGGGGTAGGGGAGGAAGAGCTGGAGGCAGACCGATAGGAAGAGGTGGTACAACTGCCAGAGCCGGTGGAGTGGAAGATGGCGCCGGAGGTTCAGGGTAGATTTCCTTGAAAAGACCCTTAAAGTACTCTTTCATAGGGTCAGAATCCATGAGCCTCTGAAATTCCCCAAAAAAAACATCCTCCGATAAAGGTTTAGGCACTGGGGTAGGCAGAGGCCTCTCATAAGGGGGGTACCCCAACAAACACAATGAGGATGGTTGCCAGGAAGGCCCACCACCAATCGGATCCACATAGATCAGCGGAGCAGAGGTAGGAGGAAGTAGACATTATGTGGCAGCGGCATCCGAGCACGCCAGTCGTAAGAAGGGCGGAATGGATTTTTACCTTCCACCCGAGGTGAAAAAGGTTGCTCAGCCCCAAAACTAAGATTCCCAGCACCCGCCGTCGAGAACTTAGGTGTAAGGAAAGAATCCAAAATGACCTCCGTGAACCATGAGGGGTGGGCAGGCATTTTGTCACTGCTAGGAGAGAACTGCTTCACATGTGCAGATGGGGCAATAGCCTCCTCAGGCTTGTCAGGGGACTTAAGTGAAACCTTAGCCTTGACACAAGGATCCTCAGCCGAGCCGGTACCGGGGGGGGGAGGGGGGGGTTTGGGGTCTCGGATGTTTACTTGACATCTTAGACGTGGCCCCCAAAATAGCCTCCCGAGGGGAAACCTCGGCAGAGCCGGTGACAGGAGTTACGGTGCATTACCACACTCTTTGCCTCCTCGACAGAAGCAGTATCACTGTGTCCTTGAGTGCGGGAAGGCTGAGGGATCACCCTTACAAACAAGACCTTAGGAACAGGTCTCTTGGTACAAACCTTAGCATCACGAAGAGGAACCTCGGGCTTCAACCCGGTATGTATAGCTCCCTTGTGAGGGGCACAAAAAGCTTCAGGAAAGGAGTCCTCAGGGCATACCCCCGGTGTCTGTGTGGAAAGCTCCAGAAGCGGAGAGCTCGGAGCGTACTCTGGTGTCCAAAGCCACAGCTGTACTGGGTTGACGTTTAGCACCTGATCGGTGAAACTCAGATTGTGATTCGGTATTGGCAGGCCAGTCATGGGGACCCTCGGAGAAAACTCCAGTACGCCCATTAGGCCTGCGGGGCACCTCAGGAGAAACCCTGGTGGTAGAGCTGCTCAAGCCCCTCCTGGCCCGAGAAGACCCCGGGAAGGAGTCCCCCGGCCAAGTGCCCTAAAAAGTAAGGAACTTTCCGTGCGCCTCTTTTTGTCGATGAACAGCTGAAGATGAGGTGGAGGAACACACTGAAAAAAGTCTTCCCACCGAAGAAGACTGAGTTGGAGTGCCCGGACAGAAAGGGAATCACAGTAGACTCTCAAATCCCAGCGATGGACTGGCCCGAGACACTCCAAGCAGAGAGAATGGGGAACCGACTCGCAAAGTGATGTTTGCATGAAGAACGGGACAAATCCCAGACGCTCATTGACGGAGGACTACGC
This sequence comes from Ambystoma mexicanum, assembly GCF_040938575.1. Classification (NCBI taxonomy): domain Eukaryota; kingdom Metazoa; phylum Chordata; class Amphibia; order Caudata; family Ambystomatidae; genus Ambystoma; species Ambystoma mexicanum. The sequence continues at coordinate 1,171,926,395 of NC_090923.1, forward strand.
AACCGCAGAACCGGAGCAGGAGAGAATGACAACAAGAAAACAATATTTCACGGTGATGCAAGTGCGTCCAGCTCCGATGAGCAGAGAAAATAATTGAAGGGTGATGCGCGGGGCAGAGCTCAGGAGGGCGGGAGGGCGGGATTACGGCCGCGTGCGGTACCCGCGTAAAAAGGACAAAAAAAGTTTTACATTTTTATGCTTTTTAACAAAATTGCTCCGGTCCCATCAGAAAGGACGGAATGTGCCACAAGTATGTAGGTAAGGGAACGGGACGTAGGAGTATATAAGTTACTCACCACAGTGACTAACGTACTCCTAGTCCATAGTCCCCTTTTCCTCCATACTGTATGGGCGTCCCTCGCTAGGGACGAGAGTCAGAACCTTTTTGACCAGAAAAAAATCCTCCCCTTTAAATTTAGAAGCGAACAGGGGTGCGGCCCTGGAAGCATGCGCTACCCGACTCCGCCCACTGGCGCCACTCCTCAGTCCCCCTTGATGCGTTGACAATCTTACCATTGCCTAATGACACCAATTTTATTAAGGGGGAAGATGGTGGGACGTATGGAGGAAAGGGGACTATGGACTAGGAGTACGTTAGTCACTACAGTGAGTAATTTAGAATTACTTCTACGTCCCATGCCCTTTCCTTCATACTGTATGGCTGATTACAACAGATTGTAGCCCCAGGGTGGAGAGGTGAACCTAAGAAGAACAAGTTACTTCTTACCTTGTAACGTTCTTTCGATAATACGTTTCGAGCTTGCTGGCCTCGGAATTTTTTTCTGAAGAGGGCGCTGCGCGTCGACGTCTGCCGAGTCGATGTCCCTCGACAGCCACCGTATCGGCGCCGACGTCACCATGCATATAAATAGCCACGTTCTGCGTTCGTTGCTCAGTTCCGTTTTGTAACATAAGAAAAGTCATGCCTGAATTGGTTATTGACCTTGAAGGAGTCTAAGCTGCAACCACAAGGGAAGTATTACTGCGGGGATGGATGGGAGGGGCGATAAGGAATACGTCGGAGGAACATCCCGTCGAAAGAACGTTACAAGGTAAGAAGTAACTTGTTCTTCGAAGGGATTGTGTCCTCCGACGTATTCCTCATCTTTGATAGACTCCCACGTAATTGGAGGTGGGAGTAAGAATGTTATGTATCCCCTTAGGGATGGACCGAATGTAATACGGCCTTGCCAAATCTGGTCTCTTGACTAGTGGAGGAATCCACATTTTAAAAGTTTGTGAATGTATGTGCGAACGACCATGTGGCAGCCGCACATATGTCTCAGACCGGTACCCCTCTTTGGAGAGCAGAAGAGGCTGCAATAACCCTGGTTGAATGAGCCCTAAGATTTTGGGGTGGCTCTTTCCCTGCCAGTTTATAACATTCCAGAATGGCAAAAATAATGCACCTGGAAATGGTTTGTTTTGTTATGGGTAGTCCCAACTTGTGACCCGAGTATCCTACAAACAGTTGGTCTGCTTGCCTGATCCTAGCCATTCTGCTGATGTAAAAGCTGA